>NW_020954585.1:35510302-36110302 GCF_900497805.2 Vombatus ursinus
CCTCCTCTCTATCATCCCCCTATTCCCTTGTCCCCTTCCCCCCCCCCATTTTCCTGTAGGGTAAGACAGATTTCCACACCCAATTGAGTGTGTATGTTATTCCCTCCTTAAGTCAGATTCTATGAGAATAAGATTCACTCATTGCCTCTCACCTTCCCCCGTTTCCCCTCCACTGTAAGAGCCTTTTCTTTTCTGTTTTTTTTTTGTGTGAGATAATTTACCCCATTCTACCTCTCCCTTTCGCCTTCTCCTGGTATAATCCTCCCTCACCCCTTAATTTTATTCTCCAGATATGACCCCTTCATTTTCAACTCACCCTGTGCCTTCTATCTATCCATCTATCTATCTATCTATCTATCCATCTATCTATCTATCTATCTATCTATCTATCTATCTATCTACCTATCTATCTATCTATATCTATATATATGTACATATAATTTCCCCTCCCCAACTACCCCAATACTGACAAAGGTCTCATGAGTTACAAATATCATCTTTCCATGCAGGAATGTAAACAGTTCAACCATAATAAGCCTCTTATGATTTTCTCTTTCCTGTTTACCTCTTCATGTTCCACTTGAGTCTTGTATTTGAAAATCAAAATTTCTATTCAGCTCTGGTCTTTTCATCAAGAATGCTTGAAAGTCCTCTATTTCACTGAATAACCATTTTTCCCCTGAAGGATTATACTCAGTTTTGCTGGGTAGGTGATTCTTGGTTGTAATCCTATCTCTTTTGCCCTCCAGATTATTATATTCCATGCCCTATGGTCCCTTAATGTAGAAGCAGCTAAATCTTGTGTTATCCTGATTGTGTTTCCACAATACTTGAATTGTTTCTTCCTGGCTGTTTGTAATATTTTCTCCTTGACCTTCAAACTCTGGAATTTGGCTACAATATTCCTAGGAGTTTTCCTTTGGGGATCTCTTTCAGGAGGTGATCGGTGGGTTCTTTCAATTTCTATTTTGCCCTCTGGTTCTAAAATATCAGGGCAGTTTTCCTCGATCATTTCTTGGAAGATGATGTCTAGGCTCTTTTTTTGATCATGGCTTTCAGATAGTCCAATAATTTTTAAATTCTCTCTCCTGGATCTATTTTCCAGGTCAGTTGTTTTTCCGATGAGATATTTCACATTGTTTTCTCATTTTTTCATTCTTTTGGATTTGTTTTACAGTGTCTTGATTTCTCATAAAGTCACTAGCTTCTAATTGCTCTATTCTAATTTTTAAGGAAGTATTTTCTTCAGTAATCTTTTGGACTTCCTTTTCCATTTGGCCAATTTTGCTTTTTAGGGCATTCTTCTCCTCATTGGCTTTTTGGACCTCTTTTGCCATTTGGGTTAGGCTATTTTTTAAGGTGTTATTTTCTTCAGCATTTTTTTGGGTTTCCTTTAGCAAGCTGTTGACTTGTTTTTCATGATTTTCTTGCAAAACTCTGTTTTTCCTCTACTTCTCTTCCTTGCTTCTCAAAATCCCTTTTGAACTCTTCCAAGGCCTGGGACTGATTCATATTCTTCTTGGAGGATTTGGATTTAGGAGCTTTGGCTTTGTTGTCTTCTTCTGGTTGTATGTTTTGATCTTTCTCACCAAAGTAAGATAATATAGTCTGACTCTTTTTGCACTGCTTGCTCATGATCCCAACCAATTACTTGAGTTTTAAACTCTTTGTTAAGGTAAAAGTCTGTTTCCAATGTGGAAAATGTACTGTCCCAAGCTTTGGGGGTTTGTATAGCTGTTTTCAGAGATACTTACAGGGACCTGGAAATTTTCAGTTCTTCCAAGGTGTGATGATAAGGGGTGAGGTGTTTTCTCTCCACCACCACAACAAGCTCCACCACCACAACAAGCTCCACCACACCAGTGTTCCTCCTTGCCCCAGGACTGCCCCTCAGAACAATGACCTAGATCCAAGTTCGGGCAAAGCAAGATATTCCTGCCTCAGCACTGGCAAAGAGATCCCCATAATGCCCCCCTGATCAGCCACTCAATTCCCCCTCAGTCTGTGGGCCAGAAGCTCAAGAAACAGCTGTGGCCCCGGGGGCAGCTGAGATCTAGCTCCTTCTCTCGCTACAGTCACAGACTTTTCCCACTGACCTTCTAAGTTATCTTTGGTGTTCGTAGGTTGAGAAGTCTGGAAACCGCCACAGCTGCCCACGATTCAGTCCTCTGAGGCCTGCTCCAGGGTCGCTGCAGCCTGCGCACTCATGCCAAACTGCACTCCTCTCCCTGCCCAGAAAGATATACCTTTCCAATCAACCATCTAGGCTGTCTGTGGCTGGAAATATGTTTCACTCTGTCTTTTTGTGGGTTCTGCTGCTTTAGAATTTGTTTAGAGCCATTTTTTATAGGTATTTGGAAGGGTTTGGGGGGAGAGGTCAAACAAGTCACTGCTTTCCCTCTGCCATCTTGGCTCTACCAAAGATAAATACATTTGAATAATTTAAAGGTGCTAAATGATGAAGTGCTTACAACCTAATAGGGAGAAAAGATAAGAGTTCCTGTTCTTAATCCTAATGACTTCCAGTGTCATAGAGGAAGACACACAGAAAGCCCACAGGTGGTTTTGTTATATTTTGATGGTCTTAAGAGAGGGGAGAAAAGGATGGAAAAAAAGAAATACATTAGGCAAGAAATCAATTAATCAATGAGTATTCAGTGCCTAATATGCGCAGGCACTATGCATTATGTTCGTAGCTGGGGGTACAAGTACAAAGGTTTTACAAATATGTGCAAAGCCAGTTAATATAAAGTGGTTTAGGAGAGAAGAAACGTGTAGTTGGGTGCATCAGGGAAGACTTCAGGAAGAAGATGGTGCCTATGCTGCATCTTAAAGGAAGAAAAGAAAATGAAGAAGAATCAATCAATAAGTCAACAAGCATTTATTAAGTACTTGCTATTTATGAGGCACTCTACTAAGTTCTGGGGATACTCCACTACTTTACAAATGTGGGACAGCCACAAGTGTGGTACTTTGTACATACTTATAAATATTTTTTCAATATATTGATTAGTTCTGTTTTGCTTTTCTCTTTTTGTCTTTAAAAAATATCATTTGTTATATGAGGGGCTTTACATGGGAATAGGGGATGAGAAAAGAGAGGGATGACAGGAAAATTTTTGAGGATATGTTTTTTTAAAAGGCAGATAGATGGTGCAGTGGATAGAGCACCAAGCCTGGAGTCAGGAAGACCTGAATTAAACTTGGTCAGGAAGAAATAAGTTTAAGTCCAGATTCAGACTTACTAGCTGTGTGACCCTGGGTAGGTCACTTCACCCAGTTTGCCTCAGTTTCCTCATCTGTAAAATGAGCTGGAGAAGAAAACAGCAAACCACTCCAATATCTTTGCCAAGAAAACTCCAAATGGGGTCACAACCACAAAAAGCAGCAATATGTGTTGTTTGTTTTTTTTTAAGAAAGAAAAGGAACTTTCTTTTTCTGCTGATCTGAGTTCCAGATAGGCAATTGGGAGTCCAGTGAGTGCAAGGCCACTTAGACAATCCTGTGTATGGTATTATCCTGCCTCCCATTTCTATTTTCTTTCCTTTTTGATAAAGGACCTTGGGAGATTTCAAAAGGTCAGAAGAACTAGCAGAGGTTCAGTGGCTGAGGCCATAAATGAGCCATCCCCGAGGAGTGACCTGCTTGAGTCATCCCAGCAGTGGATTGACTCAGCACGTGAGATACCTTTATGTAAAGAAGCATCTTGTCCATTGGCTCTATTGCATGAGGAAGTGAA
The DNA here is from genome assembly GCF_900497805.2 of Vombatus ursinus. Taxonomy (NCBI): domain Eukaryota; kingdom Metazoa; phylum Chordata; class Mammalia; order Diprotodontia; family Vombatidae; genus Vombatus; species Vombatus ursinus. The sequence goes on from NW_020954585.1 coordinate 35,514,042, forward strand.
CTCAGTGGGAATAATGTCTGAAGCAACTACCTTAAACTTGAGCCTAGTCTCCACAGGGATTGAGATGACAGGAGGGAGAATGAGCCTTAGGTTGGGAGATGTTTCTGCATTTTGATTCTTGCTATATCTTTTCAGTCAATATCCCTTTTTAAAAGGTAACTAATGTTAGTTGGTTAATTGATGTGGGGAAAGGGATACCAGAATGGGGGCTTGAGCTGAAATCATTAGAAAGATACCTAACTCCCTTAGTCCCCTCTGTGGCCCTGACTTGCCAATGTGGATGGGAGTTGAATTAAGGAGTCTAAGTCTATATAAATTACAGTAGAAAAGGATTAGGTTATGAAAAAACTTTCACTGTCAAAGAGAGGAATTTATGTTTGATCCTGGAGGCAGTAGGGAACCTCTACAATTCTTTGACCTATACTATAAGAAAATTCCCTTAGCAGCTGAATGAAGACTGAATTAAAATGGGGAGAGATTTAACTCTTAAGAAGATAAAGTAGCCTTCTAAGTGCCCAGCACATATCTAGCAATTAATAAATATTTGTTATATGAATTTTTAAAAACAACTGGAGCCTATTTTGTTACCAGAGAAAGTCTAGATATTGTGATAAAGGAGTCACTGTGATTTGGATTTTCCATGGATCGGCAAAGGAAGAGGGTCTATCAACTTACAGGGAGAAAGGACTGTTTTGTCACAGGAACAAAGTATAGGACCTCCTATACAGAAAAAAAAAAATTGAAAAGACTCCCACTAACAGTGCATTTTAATTTTGAGTAAAAGTGCTCCAGAGCACTGCAGAAAAGCAGAGGCAGCACATCTTTGTTATTTTTCCCCTAAGGGTTTTTATACATGGGAGCAATCCCCATCCAGACAGAACTAGCCAATGTAAAAATAATAATAATTAAAAGTGATCTCTGATTTGATCAATCCAAAAAGCTGCTCTCCACTTCCTCCTCCCACCCCCACTGTTAATAGCCTGCACATATGCCCTGACCAGGCACTCTTCTGGCACCCTTTTGAAACTATAACTTGTGGCAGCCACTAGAACCAGGTTACAAAGGAAAAGCAGGCAACCCAAACTAAACTTGCCTCCCTTGAGGCAAGAAGGGAGAAAGAGTTTGGAAGGAGGAGCTGGGGAGAAGTGAGCAAACTATTGGCAACAGTACAAAAGGTGATAGGGAAGGAGGCATGGAAGAAGGTTCAGCAAATAGGAATGGATTGAGGAATCTAAAAAAGAGAAGAAAAAAGAGACAAGAGGGAAGTGAGGAAAGCAGAAGTGGGGGAGGAGGGTGAAAGAAGAGAGGAGAGAGAGAAAGAGAGAGACAGACAGAGAGACAAAGAGAGACAGAGACTGAGAGAGTATTGGAAGAAAGAAGTGAAAGAATAAGCGAATCTGGGGTAAAGGAGAGGAGAGAAGAAAGGAGTTTGGATTGAAAGATGAAAAGAGTGGGAGATGGAAGTGGGAGGGAGTTTAATGAGGGAGGTAAATAAAACAGTAAGAAAAATGGAAAGGAGACGTGAAGAGTCTATGCCCCGGGAGAAAAGGAGGAGGAGGAGGAGAGCGTGCTGTGCAGCCAGGGAGGTGCTTGAAAGAGCTTTCGTGACTCCTCCCCTGGTAAAGCTCGGCTCCCAGCCTTCCAGAGCAAACCTACTGGATTTGAGACTGGTTCACCCACTGGACAGGACTTACAAAAGCAGAGACAAAAGCAAAGGGTTTAACCTCGCGCCCGCCGGTGTTCCGCTATCGTAATCATTTCAGAACTTCCCGGGACTGTTCTCTACCTACCCACTCCCCAGAATCTTCTGACCCAGAAAAAGAGAGTGGAACTCTTCCTCCCAGGATGCCTGCAGTTAAAGTGTTTCCCAAAGCAGAGGTGAGTCTGAGAGAGACAGAGAACAGTAATGTGTGAGGTGGTGGGGTGATTGCTAGCGAAAGCATAAAGTACAACCGCTCACTTGGTTATTATTAACTTTTCTTTGGTCTCTGAATCCCAATTCAAGAAATGAACCCTAAAGTCACAAGGAAGCATGAACTTTCCTGTAGTCGTTTAATTTCCCTGGGCTCCTCCACAGCACCCCATTGGTCAGCCTGCATATACCGAGTTTCTTAGTCATGGGTTAACATTCATTTTTTAAAAAATCATTGATTAGTTTTAAATGTTGATATATAGCTTACCCTGAATGAAAGCGAGAGGGCATGCTCTGTTAGACCGAGAGCCTGGTCTAAGAGACATTTGATTTTGACATTTTTAAAAGTTGCCAGATCCCTTTGAAGCACTTAGTATTATGCTGTTACTTTCCTAGTGAAGTCATCCTTTTAATGAAATTTGCCTCAAAATCTCTTTTAACCTTTTTATTCTTAATAAGAGGAACTGCATCTGCTGGGTCAAGAGAGATGGTTGGGGACTTACTGTAAGTTAATAAGATCCCAAGAGAAAATATGTGAGGAAGGCAATTGTGCATTTAGATTTCTTTTTTTCGTTATCAATTTGGATTTCAGTGGTTCTTTAGGGGCCATTGATCTGCTTTTCATGGCTAATTACTTGTGTTTTTTTTTTAACTTAGAGATGGGAAGGGGTCAAAATTGAATTTGAAGGTAACTTTTTTCAATATTATTTTTTTTAAAAAAGAAAAGAAAAGAAATGGGGCTTTTCCAGTGTTGGGTAAAATTCCCATAAGTACTGCTGTAGTAGTCTAAGTTTAGAAGTGGGTTACCACAGATAATCTGAATTCTTCTAAGATTCTTGCAGTGGGAGGTGCAAATAGACTGTTAAAATTATTTTTTAAAAAAGAAGTCACATTACTTTTTGTGATTATTTTATCCATAGTCAAAGATTAAACATCTTGCAGATGTGGATGAAAGATTTAATTTCTAGGAATAAATAGTATGTCCTTTAGGCATGCATTTCCAATTTAGGTTAGCATGGTTTGGTTTGGTTTTGGACTTAATGACATTCCTATCCTTGACACAGAAACCTACACTGGCATTAACATCTGAATTTGTGACATGGAAGAACTATAAATTATGATTTTCCCCCTTGTTCTTGGCTTTTAATGTAAATTTTTTTCTTTTTTAAAAGCAAAATACAAAATTTAGATCAACTCATTTGCAATCTAAGGAATAGATAAAATGTTTCTTTGAGATGGTTTTATTGTATGTACACATTATTTTGTCTTCACACAGTTTGCTAAAAACACATGCCTAAAAATTTCATGAACTGAATACTTTATTTCCATAACATAATAAGCACATCTTAATGCAATAGGAAACTCAAGTACAGAGATATGGTCTGGATTTTATTTTTATTTTTTTGCAACTCAGTGCAGTGATTCTCAACCTTTTAGAAGGTGTACCACCCTTTTACTTTGTTTAGTAACATTTGTCACCCAACCTTAAAGTTGGATGCATTTATCATTAGTAGTATCCTTTGTTTAATGAAAATGAATTTTGTTTGAGAATCTTTGAAAAGATGGACAATGCCTTCCAAGATGACTGGAGATATCAGAGTTACCTCAAAATCAGGAATTGGATCCTTTATCTTTGGTGACTGGGACCATCACCTTTTAATCCTCCAGTTAAAATGAGAATTTTGGAATCTATTGCAAAGATTAGGCTGGAATAGTTCAGCTATTAGGTAATCAGTCTGCTTTTTGCATTAGTGGGAAATATATAATTTCCATTACCTGTCATGACATCTGAATTTTTTCTTGCATTTGATCTCATCGGTTCTGAAATCACTGTCATCTATGAGGCAAAGAATATTGTTTTGAGGGCTATTTCATCTGATTTTGGAGTCTCTGAGATGTTGTCCAAATAAAAAGTCAGGTAGGGTAAAGTCATGGTATAATATGATTAGGCTTCTATGCATTTAAAAGCAACACATTTTTCTATGTTGTTGACCATCACCACCCTGTACATAATTTTTTTCAGCATAGTACAAGGGGGAAAACTCATAACCTAGAATCAAAGCAACTAGGTTCAAATCCTTGGGTCACCACTTTCTATTTGACTTTAGGCAAGTTCCTTTACACCTCTGAGCCTCAATTTCTTCATTGGTAAAAAAGAAAATAATGTTTCTACTACTTCTCTTAGATGTTTGCTGTGAGTCTAAAATGAGGTCATATACATTTTTTTTTAATTGGAGGATAGACTGAGCTTGCGATTTCATTGATTTATATACTTCCTGTTGTGGAAACTCCCTCTACTGATATATTCCAGCAACCAGCCTGCAATTTTTAGTCTTGGGAAGTTATTTGGGGCCACTGAGAGGTTATGATTTGCCTATGGTCACATAGCTGATATGTGTCAGAGGCAGCATCCCTTGAATCCAAGTCTTTCCTGTTCCAAGGCTAGATCTCTGTCTACTGAATCACACTGTAATGACTGGCACTTTAAAACTGTAATGCACTATGGAAACGTAAGCTATTATTTCCCCTATTTCTAAAAAAGATACATAGAGATTAAAGCTCTTATGACACCAAAGTTAATTGGGAAGGAGAGGTATAGGGTAAGGCCAATAACAATCATTATGGCTAGTATTTATATAGTGCTTTAAGGTTTGCAGAATGTTTTACATACATTAACATACCTCTTTTTTTTCTTTTTCTATTATGGATTTAACAAGTATGAACAAAAGCGAACATTTCAGTGTGAATGGAAAAAGAGGGCTATATATAAAATTCTGAAATGTTATTGCATGGTTTTAAAGCACACATTAAATGTAACATAATGGTAGCAAAAATGCCTTATATATTTATGTCTTCTTCTGAACCTCCTAGTGTTGTTTCTGTGAATTTTAATATTTTATTTATACTCTTTTCTTTATTTTTCTCTCTTCTTTCTTTTTTCCATCACTATTGTTCCTCACTCCCTGCTACTATCATCCTGAAAATCAAAACATACCCTCTTAACAGTTAAATATAGTCAAGTGTAGCCTTGATGTGGCATGGGCCTGTACTCATGATCTGAGGGCTACTCATTCACCCAAACTTGAACTCATCTTGATAGGTGTGGAATTTCCAGAGCAAGGTACAACATGCAACTAAAACAATCCTCTCTAAGGGTACTAGGAGTGACCTTAATAGGGGTAAGGGGCATAATTCTACTACTCACCTCTGAAGCTCCTGAACCCCTACTGGCATGCTTCCCATTTATGAGAAATCAGACATCATTAATTCTTAATCACTTTCAAAATAAGACAAAAGCACAAAAAATCATAACTTTTACTCAATAGAAGCCCAAATCAAGATTAATTCAAATGAGACACTCAATAGAAAGCAAATGGAAAAATCATAAAAACATAGCATTCCACCCATAAACCTAGATAATATTGTCTCACCAGTATACACAGTGTTTTTGGGAGAGATTGGGGACAAAGTTATAGAAACATATCGAGGAGACACATGCATGGAGAAACTCATGTGTCAGTAGCAACTCACAACTCTAGACTATAGTCTTTGATGCCCCTTATTCTTTGCTTGGGAACGCTGTGCGCCAGAGAATACCATGACTCTGCCGGCTGTTCTCCTTCTAGTCCTCACTATTCTCCTTCTAGGGAAAGTCACCTCTTTTCTACTCTTGAGCTCAGGAAGCAGTAATTAGCCCTTTATATTCACAGCCTCCCTTAACTGGATGTTGAGGGGAAAAGTGCTCTGCTCTTTCAGTGATATCAGATATTATTAAGATCTTTGATCTTGCCGTTACCCACAAACGTGCCACTTCCATCATTAACTCTGAAATTCCCTGATATGATCACAATCTGTTGTCATTCTACCTTTCTTTCACTCTTTCAACCCCAAACTCTGTTCTTCATCCTCACAGTAGGATCTGATAACTCAATCCCTCAGTTCTTTCAACTCCACTGTAGGGGTTATTCAAATCATAACCTCTGCAGTTGCTATACTCTCCTTCCTTCTCCATCTTGATCCCTTAGTGAATTAATTCAGCTCTACATTGTCCTCTTCTCTTGAGTTGCTTTCTTTATTTTCCTGTCACTGATCTTGCCCTGCTGAGCTTCACTCTTGGTTTACAACTACGATCTCTTGGTTCACACCTCCTCACATAAAGCTGAATGCACCTGGGAAAAAAAATCGCAAAGCCAAGTTGAAGATCCACTACAAATTTATGTTAAATAGTTCTACTTGACCTTATTTTAACAAGGCAATTCTTTTATACTTCCCTAATCAATTCACTTTCCCATCCACCATTTTATCTTTTCTAGACCTTTCCATCCTTCCTCAAACCTCCTATGACTCCATTTTCCCACTTTCTCAACTAAGAATCTTGCCTCATGTTTCACTGAAAAAAAAAAAAACTGAGGTCATTCACCAAGAGCTCCCTCTTCTCCACTCTCCCTCATCTCTTATCAACCAGATGTCCTCTGCCACTATTTCCTCATTTACTGCTCTCATGTGACAAAATGGTCCTTCTCTTTGCCAAAGCCAACTCCTCTAATGTACAAGTGATCCCATTCCTTCCTGTCTTCTCCAGAAGACTATCTCCTCAATCATCCACACTCTCACACATACCTTCAACCTCTCTGTATCTACTGGCAGCCTCCCTATTGCTTACAAATATACCAGATCTCCTCCATCCTCATAAATAACCTCACTTGATTTATCCACCCCTGCTAGCTATTGTTTCGTATATCTCCTGTGGCTAAACATTCTGAGAAGGTCATCTATACCTTCATTTCCTCTTCACTCATTCTCTTTTTAGCCCTCTAAAATCTGGCTTCCAACCTCATCATTCCACAAAACTGTTCCCTCCAAAGTTACCAGTAATCTCCTAGTTGCAAATCCAATGGCCTTTTCTCAATCCTCATTCTTCTTGACCTCTCTGCAACCTTTGGCACTGTTGATCACCCACTCCTCCTTGATACTGTCTTCTTTCTATCTTTTGGGGACACCACTTTCTCCCTCCTGCTTGTCCTCCTACCTATCAGATTTCTCTTTCTCAGTCTCCTTTGCTGGATCCTCCTCCAGGTCATGCCTGTTAACTGTAGGTGTCCCACAGATCCTCTTATCTTCTAGGTCCCTCTTCTCTTCTCCCTCTGCTATTTCAGTTGGTGATCTTATCTATCTACCTATCAGCTCTCAAGGAGCTGATCCCAATCTCCATGCTGATGATTCTCAGATTTATTTATCCAGTCTTAACCTCTTTCCTAACCACTAAACTCACATCTCCAACAGCCTATTGGATATCTATAACTGGACCCCCTACTGACAATTTAAATTCAACAGGACCAAAACTGAACTAGTTATCTTTCCCAAAAAAATTTCCCAACAATCACCTTCATTATTACTATTTTTAAATCGTTATTTGTTTTATTCTAGGCTTAAGAAATAAAACAAGCATTTGCATAACACAGTAGAATAGAAAAAAATTGATTGTAAATGAAACTGCAAATCTATTATGTACAACTTGCTATTCCTTTTAAATATGTAATAAAATTATCATGTAACTTTCTTTTTTTCCTTTTTTTTCCCTCCCCCCACCCTGCTCTAAAGATGGTTACCATTAGACACAAATACATATGTATATATGTATGTATGTATGTATGTATGTACATATACATGCATACATATATTTGTAAAACCATTCTATCAGTTCTGTCCCTGGATGCAGACAGAGTCTTCCTTCATATGTCCTCTGTAGTTAATTTGGGTATTTATAATGGTCAAAATGACTTGGTCACTCAAAGTTATTCTTAAAACAATATTGCTATTACTATATACAATGTTCTCTTAGTTCTGTTCATTTCATTTCATTATTTCATGCAAGTCTTTCCATGTTTTTCTCTAAAACCATTGAGTTCATCATTTCTTATAGCATAGTAGTATTCCATCATGATTATATATCACAACTTGTTCAGCCTTTTCCCAAGTGATGGGCATCCCCACAGTTTTCAGTTCTTTATCACTACAAAGATAGCAGCTATAAACATTTTAGAACATATAGGTTCTTCTTCTTTTTCCTTAATCATCTTGGGAAACAGACCTAGTAATGATATTGCTGGGTCAAAGGGTATGGGAAGTTTAATAGCTTTTTGGATATAATTCCAGATCATTCTCCAAAATGGTTAGATCAATTCACAGTCCCACCAAGAGTGAATTAGTGTTCTAATTTTGCCACATCCTCTCCAACATTTGTTGCTTTCCTCTTCTACCATTTCCCCTTCTATCATTCTATCTAACAGGTGTAAAATGATATATCAAGGTTGTTTTAATTTGCGTTGTTGAAGTTATCACCTTGCCACCAGGGCTTACTCTTTCCTTATTCCTAATCTGTTACCAATAGCTATTGATTTTACCTCTGCAACAACTCTCATATATACTCCTTTTCTCTTTTGCTGCTGCTACTAGCCTGGTACAGGTTATCAGTACCTCATATCTATATATACGCCACAATGTGTTATTCTCCCTGCCTTTGGTCTCTCACCATTTCCTTCCATGCTCTATTTTGCTATTAAATTAAACTTTTTAAAGTGTAGTTATGACCATGTCACCTCCCTATTCAATAAATTCCAGTGGTCCCCCTTCACCTCCAGGATCAAATATAAAATCTCTTGTGTGGCATTCAAAGCCCTTCATAACTTGGCCCCCTCCTACCTTTTCAGTCTTCTTACACCTCACTTACCCCATATACTCTGCATTGCATTAATGCTGGCTTTCTTGCTGTTCCGTGAATAAGACAACTCCAGCATTTTCATTGGCTGTCCCTCATGCCTGGAATGAATGTACTTCCTCCTCAATCCAGCCAACTGACTGCCCTGGATTTTTTTAAGTCTCAACTAAAATCTCACCTCTTATAGGAAGCCATTCTGAGCCCCTCTTAATTCTAGTGCCTTCCTACTGTTATTTCCTATTTATCCTGTATATAGCTTGCTCTGTATGTATTTGTTTTTCATGTTGCCTCTCCCATTAGATTATAAGCTCCTTGAGGGCAGACATTGTCTTTATCTCCTTTTGTATCCTATAAATTTTTATTGATTCATTATACATATTTGTTTGCATGTTGTCTCCCCCATGAGACTAAAAGTTTCATGAGAGCAGAGACTATCTTTTTCTTTCTTTTTTCCCCCTTTTTTTACCCCCAGCACTTAACACGGTAACTAGAGCATAATAGGTACTTGATAAATGTTTGCTGACTGACTGACTGACTGGAGAGCTACTAAACTCCTCAGATCTGCAAATAGAAGGATGCTCTACTTTGTCCAATCAACTCCAGTTCTTTTCTCACAACAAAGCAGTTATTATGTTTCTCCCTCTCAAACCATAGAAAACAATAGAAAGTAACCAAGGACCCCCTCTTCTAAGTCTATACCTGACTCTACAGAACAGTAAATTAGGGAGCTCTATGCATAGCAACAAGTTACAGCTTATAACAACAGGTTATGGCTTCTATCTGGGATATATATAGCATATATGTGTGTATATTTTATATATATATACAAATGAAGGAAATTCAAATGAAGGAAAATGTGTGTGCATATATACACACATATGTGTATATAAATAAATACTATGATTATATTTGAATTATATTTAAATTATATTATATCATATATTATATTAAATTATATATTTATATATAAATTACATATAAATTATATATTATATTACATTATATAAAAATAAATATTATTATATTTAAATATTATATTAAATATTATTATGTTACATTAAATATTATTAAATACTAAATATTATTATTTATATTTAAATAAATGTATTTATATACACATATGTAAATAAATATGTACATATATATGTGTGTGTATATACACCATCAATTGATAATCATTTATTAAGCACCTACTATGTACCAGACACTATGTTATGAGCTGGGGATGCAAAAAGAGGCAAAAGACAGTCTTTCCCTGAAAAAGCTTACAATCTAATTGGGGAGACAAAAATGCAAACAAATTTATACAAAGCAAACTATATACAGGATAAATAAGAAATAATTAAAATAGGGAAGGCACTGGAATTAAGAGGGGTTGGGGAAGGCTTCCTGTAAAACGTGAGATTTTAATTGAGACTTAAAGGAAGCCAGAGAGGTCAATAGTTTAAGCAGAGGAGGAAGAATATTCCAGGCATGGGAGACAACCAAGATAATGACCAGAGATGTGTCTTGTTTATGAAACAACCAGGAGACCATTGTCACAATCAAAGAGCATGTGTTGGGGAGTAAGGTATGAGACTACTGGAAAGGTAGGAGGGGGCTAGGTTATGAAAAACTTCACATCAAAGCCTCATGGTGGGTAATGACTCATTTATTTACTTATGAGGTAAAATGTCAGACATCCTCCTTTCTTTCAGACATGAACCCAACAGTCCTTATATAATCCTCCCATAGTACTTAAACAGATATATGATTTCCAATATTGTCACTTATAACTTTTACAAACCTAAAAAATAATCGCATCCAAATGAGCTGTTAGACCATAAATCTTTTTTGCCATGTTATCTCAGTCAAACATGTCATCTCAGGGCATTTATCTTCAGGGGAATTGTCTATCTGGTCCTCTGGATCTCTCCTCAAAATTTATCACATATTGATTTTTATGAGTTTTTCCATATACAAATATTCACTGTACCTTTAAGCAACCAGATTATGTAAGTATGAAAGGGGAAGCAAAACACAGCCCACAACAAAACAGGGGTCAAGCCTGTCTTGGCCCTCTGTTTTTCCCTCTCAAGCCATAGAGAACACAAGGAAAACAAATTCACACATTGACAGTGTCTGAAAACATGCTACATTCTGTACCTACAGTCCATCAACTCTGTACCAAAATGGAAGAAGCATGTATAATGAAGGCTTAGTATATGCCTAGACCACCTAAGCTAGGGGCATCCACTTGAGATATGCTTGGAAACTGCTACTGGGATACAGTAGAACTGTCACAGGCATGGACCTTCTGGTTGATGTGGTTGGGAGCAAACTCTTTCCATTGGCTGTAGTTGCCTTTGTCTTTAAAGGTACCTGACTGAGGCACAGTCTCTCTCTGTTTCCAGCATGTCTAGTGGTGGAGGACTCCTTCACTCTCAGTAGGGAGGAAGTTTTTAGGGCCTTCTTTTAGTCTGGGTGGCCTTGAGAAATGGGCTTAGGTGATGCAGAAAATAGAGTTCCTGAGAGGGAATCTTTGTTTCTGGTTGCAATATCTGGCCTGAATCCTGGGCCCCAAGACTCCCATGTGTGAAGTATAAAAGGTTCAAGAGACATAGTTTCTGGGTAATTAATCATTTAATTAATCATGCTAGCATATACTTAAGAAAAGGAGTCAGTGGCACTCTTGAATACCAAAGACCCCTCATGAAACCCACTCAATGCTTATATGGCCTTCGAAGAATAGGTGTTCCTGAGGGTGGCAATCAACTCTGATTGGTTAACAAGTAAGGAGAGCATGAATATTATGATGAGAGGTGGATCTATTCTAATGAGGGACTATGGGAATGTGACTTTGATTATGTCATTTACTTCCAGACCACCCCCAACCATGGGCAATCTAGGCAAAGAATTTATCCTCACTAGAGCCTGAATAGAGCACAGTGGGCTGGAATTCATCTTAAATTCTTTTAAGGTTCTCTAGTTGAGTGGGGCAATAAGTCTAACATTTTATCTCATCATTCAACCTGCCCTTCAGAGAACTAAGCTTTGACCTAAATCTCCAAATGAGGAAAGTAAAAAAGTCTACATCTTCCCAATATTTGGTTTTTTAATAATAATTTCTCTCACATGGCTTGAGCTCCCTAAATGGGGTCTTCAATCCCTTCAACTAGAACAAAAATGACGAACGAAGCAAATGAAACTTCAGCCCGTTTCTCAGGGTTACCTTGACAGAGGCCCTCAGGCCCTCCCCCTTATCTCATGGTATCAGTGAAATACTTCCTGTGAGTGGAGTCCTTGACCACTTGAAAGAATGACTGTGCCTCAATCAAACAGATTTTAAGACTCAGAAAGTAGCAACCAATGGAAAGAGACTGCTACCAATCATGTAGTAAAATCAACCCAGAATGTCCACGTCTTTGCCATTCCTCATGTATACCAAAAATAGGTTCTGTGGGTACCTCCTCATGAGATGGTTTAGGCATGCACAAGACCCCTGTTGTACTCGTTTTATCATCTGTCTTTTTGAGCCATAGGTCATGATTTACTTGATTAAAGTCCTTAATTCTTTCTAAATGGTTTTCCTTTCAATCATTACAACCATTGTATAAATTCTCTTCCTGTTTCTGTTCACTTCACTCTGCATCAGTTTATTCAAGTCTTCCCAGTTTTTTTTAATTCATGACTTTTGTCATATCTTACAGTTCAATAACATTCTTTTATATTCAAATTACAAAAGTTGTTCAAACATTCCCAAATTGTTGAGCATCCACTTTGTTTACAGCTCTTTCCTACAAAAAAGTACAAATTATTATTATTATTAAATAATTATTATTAATTATTAAAGAACTTATTAAAGTAATTATTATTATCATTTTCCATTTTGTCTTCTTTGTCCATATGATGGATATGAGGTGATGTCCTGAATTCTTTTAATTTGTGGTTATCTTTTTATTAATAATTATAGAATTTTTAATATGGGTGTTGGTATTTTACTTTTGTACTTTTAAAACTGTCTCCTTTGCCCATTTACCTATTGAGGTGTAGCTCTTATTTTTATCAAACACTCTTTGTGCATCTACTGACATAAGCGTGTAATTTTTTTTATCCTTGTTATCAATAGGGTCTATCATGTTTATAGTTCACATATTGAATCAACCATGAATTCATGGTATAAATCAAACCTGATCAAGCTGAATGATATTATTAAAATATTGGCTTTTGCTAATATGTTATTCAATATATATATAGCAATATGCATCAGAAATATTGGTTTATAGTTTTATTCCTCTACTTTATCTGTCCCAGGCTTAGATATCTTATTTATGTCATGCAAAATCTTTTGTAGGACATCTTCTTTCTCTTGTTTTGCAACAACAAAAAGTTATATTAAAGTTCAGAAGGTGGGAATGAGAGCATGCCATAGGAGGTTTCAGGAAGGAGGAAAAGATTTAGAAAAGCTACTGTGATAAATAGGATAGTGAATCATTCTGAAATGAAGGTCCAGTTGAGGTTATGTAATATAAATTTCTAGTGAATCCAATCAGCACAATTTTGAATTTTTCTCCACGTTCTTTCAACAGAATATGAAGTGGTTACTAGAGGTGTTATCACTTCTCTTTTATAAATGAAGAAAATAAGACTCAGAGAAGTTAAAGAACTTTGCCTACCATTACAGTTAAACTGATTATCTAATAGCATATAGACCAACCAATCCATTGATTTTTCATTTTTCAATCAAAAATTTTGTTTTATACTGACACAGCCATGAGAAGCAAGCAAGATCACTCCATTTATCAGTGAGTGAATTCCAAACTTGAGCCTTGAGGACACCATTCCATTACTCATCATGAAATTTCTTAGTAATAGCCAAAGTAGAGTAAATCATCTTAATATCTTTAGTTAGAAGAATGTCACAAAAAGGAGCATATTTCTTCAGAAGAGCTAAAGCTCCTACCACTCTTTCAGGTTAAGGATTCATAGAAAGGGTCTGCACATTTATAAACTTGAATCAGAGAATCCTTAGGGATCATCTAGCCCAACCACTGACTAGATGTATAATCTTAGACAAGGTATTCCCCAAGTCTCAGTTTCCTCATCTGTAAAATAGCGATATGTATTTTAAGTAATGATGTGCCCCTTTGTAGCTCTAACTCGTTATGCAAATATAAGCTTTTATCATTATTAAATATAATTGACATCAATATTCAAATCTTACTTAGCCACTTAAGTAGAGCCACCACAGAATTCTCTGTAGTTCCTATTTAGGAACAGAAGACTTGATGAGATAGAATACATAATGGGGCATTGAAGAAGAGAAGAAAATACCATATGCTCATTTTCATTGAATTATAATTGTGATGTCAAGACCAAAGTTTAGCACATTGAAATGCTATTTCAAAGATCAAAGTTTTTAAGGAATTTGACATTTATGCATGTTATATTTCTTTTGAGAAAGTAGGGAACAATCTTGTTAATCTTGTTAATAAAAGCAAAGTTGTATGTTCCAAGAAAGAAACCAGAAACCACGGTTTAGCCATTTTTAATAGTTACATGCCAATACCAACTTTTTATTTCTTTTCAAAATTATGTTAATTAAATGAAACAAAAATAGTTTATTCTAGTTTTCTAGGAAATATTACTTGGAAACAGTTGTTGATCTTCTAACAGTCTGGATGAGCTGTTTAACTTCAGATAAAGAATGAGGCCCTCGATTTTTCAGATACTTGTCATTGTATGAGCTATAACACCATATGTCAGCCAAAGGATATTTTCCCATCATTTCATAAACCTTACCATTTTTCTAAGGAACTGGCTAAATTTTAAATAGAAATATTTATCTTTCCCTCCTTTTTGGGTTTGTTTATTATTTTAAGTTGCCCCATATAGAGAAAATGAATCATCAATACAAAATGGAAGATGGACATCTGGAATTGATGCTGGGTAAAACTATTCTCTGCCTGGCTTTTCTTTTCTCAGGATTTCAATTTAATTTTTTTTGTTTTCTGAATGTGACAGACTTCAAAAAACATGAACATATCTATGTACAAAGGAGAACAGTGAAAAAAGATTATATATGAAACTGCATATCTCTTATAAACAGCTTGATTTTTAAAGTATAAAATAAATTCAACATCTCTGTTCCAAAGCTATGTTTTCTGTCTCTCTGTGAACTTTCTTTTATTCCATTCTGTGCACTTTAAAAGAAATATTTCATTGATATTCTCTTCTTTCTTTTCTATTTTTTTGGTGATACTTTCACTTTTTACCTCTTTCTTGATTCTCTGCCCCATCTCCTTCCCTCTGTCTCTCTCCTCCCAAAAACTGCCTTTGTAACAAATAAATTTGGTGAAGCAAAACATATTGGTCTGAAAATGTATGTTTCATTCTAAACCTTTAATCTATGACATTTCTGTCAAAAGGTGGGAAGCACACTTCATCATCAGTCCTCTGGAGTGGTGCTATAGCATTAATCAACATTGCTTTCCTTTGAGCTCTTAAGTCTTTCAAACTTGTTGCTTGTTTAGAACCACATACTTGACAAGTTTAACCACACTGACTTTTCAATTAAAGGCCTCAGACCAGCATCCCCCAGCCAATTAAATAGCTTGCATTTATATATTGCTCTGAGGTTTACAAAGTGCTTTACATATATCATCTTGATGAATCATCATAGGTCAATCTTATTAATATCCTCATTTTACAGATGAGGAAACTGAGGCTGAGAGAATTTAAGTGACTTGACCACGGTCATAGAACTAGTAATAATTTGAGACAGGATGTAAATTTGAGTCTAATTCTTTATCTGTAACTACATCTCCCACCTGCCCACTCTAACTGGTTTTCTTGCAATGTGTTGTCATAACCTTTTGTTCCCCTGATGCTTTGTATTTCCAAGTAAAATGGCTTTGGCCATACTTTCATATCCTCATAGGTTTGCTGTAGGCTGTTTCTGTTGAGTCAGTGTGACCAGTGGAGGTTTCCTCCTTTCCTTCAATGGACCCTCCACAAGAAATTTTCCCAGGGGTACTTAAAGCTGTGTTTTCCTGAGTGTCACCACTTTTTCCACAACCAAACCAGTCATGAAGGTTTTCGATTTTTATTGTCAACTGCTTACAAGTAAGTTGTTTATGGACTTCTGTAATACTAAACAAATGTGTTGCCAAGACTTTGGTCCTTGCAGACCTTTGTCCACACGTCTGACCTTGTCTAATTTTACAGTTTTACCGCATCTCCTACTACAAGTCTCTTAGACCTGAGTCACAAATTCAGAAGACCTTCCCCTCTATGCTATGTGGTTGTGGTTGAGACAAATGAAAAACCCAAGAAATAGAGTTTCTGGGTAATTAATAATCAATTTATTAATTAGACTGGCTGAAAATAAATTGATTGTCAGTGGTTTCTCTTAGTAACCAAAGATACCTAATGGAGATACTGAATGCCTTAAATATTTTTTGAAGTGGAACATCCCAACAGGAGAAATCAACCTGGATTGATGAACAGTTAATGAAAGGGTAGACTTTTGTTTTTTGGCTAGGCAATGGGGTCATATCTGAACTCAGGTCCTCCTGATTCCAGGGATGGTGCTGTATCCACTGCACCACCTAGCTAGCCTGAAAGGGTAGACTTTTAAATGAGAAGCTGGGTTGAAAGCTTTCAGCTCCTCCTGCTGAGAAAAATGGTTTGATCATGAGACTCAGTCACCTCCAGCGTTTATTATTCTTATGGAATATATACACAGCTAAATACAGATATACCTATATGGATACGTACATGTATATATGAGCTTGTAAACATATATACAAAAATATTCAATTTGATAAACATGTATTATGCACCTACTATATATCAGGCACTGTACTGGGACCAAAGTGACCAAAGATTGTCCCTGCCTTCAAGGAGCATACAATCGTGTGTGTGTGTGTGTGTGTGTGTGTGTGTGTGTGTAATATATGCATAAATATTTAAACATACATACGCACACATACATACACACACACACATACACACACACACACCTTGAGGGGAATTTGGGGAAAGAATAGGCCATTGACTGGAAACTTCTGTTCAAGTTCTTTGTTCTAAGATGCCTAGAAGGACCTGGATCTTTCCTTTCTCTACCATACCTGAGTCCTCCCTTTCTCTCCCTCTTTCTATCTCATCTCTCTCCATTTTTTTAGACCTTGGCTTATTGAATTCCAGATAGGGCTGAAGACCGTCATTTTGCTTAGATAGTCCCAGTTCCCTTCCTTCAGTTCATTCCCTCACAAAATGCTTATATCTTTTTTAAAATTCATTGGTAGTCCATCTTCTGACTCAGAGATCATGATGGTCCAAATTGCTTTCAGGACTGAGAAGGAATGCTTGTTCCTCTGAACCACAAACCCCAGAATAACAATCAGTTCTGCATGAGCCTCTGGAAACAGCAAGGTTGTCACTGTCCTCAGGAAGTTCCTTCTTCTATTGTACCAAAAAAATGAGGCAAAAAATCTAGTGAGGAGGAATGATAATCATTCACACAGCCAACATTCTGCGTGTGCGATTTGATTAAGAGTTGGACAAACAAAAGGAAGGAGGCAGATTGGAGGCTAGAGAAGCAGGTTAGAGATGAGAAGTAGCCTGGGGGTTGGTATTTGAGAGGAACTAGGCTCTACTGTTGCCACAGCAACCTTTATCTCAGACAGAGTATGAGACTGGTGCTATACCTTCTCTAACAGAGAACAGCAGATAGTAGACAAACTGAGACCTGGGAAGGATCTTAGCTTAAAAAGGTTAAAGTGTCCCACTGCATCCAGGCCATGGCCAGTTGTCCTGACCTATGTCTTGACCTATGGTCTCTAATGACTCTGGTGACTTTGCACACACAGCTCTGCCGCACTTAAATCCAATTCACTTGCAAGTCACGATATCACCCTCCTGATGTCATCAGTCCTCTTCAAGAATGAAGGACAAATAACAACAAGCTGATGGTAAAGTCCCTTTCTCCCTCTTTTTGTCAGAGATGGCAGATGTTAAATTCATGTTAAATAATGTGCACATTATTACTAAAGTCTACACGCACATTCCATTTTAATTAAAACCACTACCAGATTCAACGAAGACTTATCATCAGTCATAACTGTTTTTGATCTATATGTTTCACTGTTGGGTAGGGAAAGCAGGGGGAAAGATGCTGCGATGGCTAGGTATGCAGATGAAATGAAAGGGACAGAAGTTTAGATCCCTTGGGCATAATCCAGTTAAAACAGTGGCCTTAGGGAAAAGAGCCTTGGAAAACAAAATAATGATTCAGGCAAGTTCACTGCCTATCTTGGCCATCTATACACTACTCAGTGTTTCCTCCACCTTACTTATATATTCAGAGAACTTCAAAAATGGAAAAGGATCTTAGAGATTATAGATGAAGGAAGAAACCTAGATAGATTCCTTACAATATGACAATCATTAAGTCCCTACTATACTCAGAACACTCTACTGGGAGCTGGGTGATATTCAAAGCTTAGATAAGACATGAGTCCTGGCTTTAATGAATTTATGATCATTATGATATGATTATTAATTCCTTCTTATTTATTCCTTCACACCATTTCAGAGTGTCACAATAGGTCTCCTGAAGTTCCACAACTGAAGTTCGCTGAACTTGCAGGAGAAGATGTTCAGTTAAAAAGCAATGAAACTTCTGGAATTCAGAAATCCTGTAACCCTACATTGTGACTGATGAGCATATAAACCCCCAAAAGACCAGAATATTTTCACAAATTTACAAGTGACCTAGAACAAAGCCTCCACTATATATCTAAAAACGACCTTGGCATAGCTTTAGAAACCCTAGTAGGGTTTTATAGACAGTTAAAACCTGTTGGGTTTTTCCTTTGCTTCTAATGTCCTCAGCCTGAATCAAAATATAAGACTCCTACTTCCTTCAAAGGGAAATCAGTAAAGTCGTTATAAAATTGGCAGTCATTGAAATGTCCAATACCTCTCAATGATGGTGGCAGTCTCAGTGGATGAAACCCCCAAGTCTGGCATATTTAAAAAATGCAGGGCCCAGCAAGGATAGAGGAGTCATCCTTGTGACTATGATTCAAATTCAAGGCCTCAGTTTGTACAGGCAAGAGCTCAATTAGAGCTGATAGTTACACTTCATTCATCCTAATATGCAGTGGGGTGTTTCAGGGTAGCTTCCTTTTGTTTTAATTCAATTTCTAAATACATAAATGACATTAATTTAAAATTTTAAAATGAGTCCACTTAAAAATATTTCCCTTTTGATGGATATGCTATGGCAATAGTACTATATTTATTATTCTGCACATGAATTCTATGAAAAAAAATGCATTATTTTATCCATTCAATAGAGGAAGCAAAAGGATATTAGGGTAGGAAGTGCCTTACTCAGGGTCATAAAACAAATCTATTGTAGAACCAGAATTGTAATAAGTCCCTGTATTTGTTTATAGCCTACCTTACTAGTGGGCTTACTTCTCATATTTTAAAAATAAATTTGAAGGTACTTTTTTCAGATTAAATGACCTCTTTTTTTGCTTTATAGTTATATTTATGGTTCATTACGGCCGTTTTTTAAAGTGCTTAAACTGAAATTTGAGTAATTTTACTTAAGACCTTGGCATCTATGTAACCTTGGAAAATAACATTCCTGTTTCTAGGCATGATATGTAAATTGAGTAGCTTAAGTAAATTACCTTCCAACTCTAAATGATGTGATCTTGTATTCTAAGGTAAATTTGCTTTTTTCCTTCTTTAATCTTAAATGGTAATATAATATGGTATATTATATATATAGCATATGGTATATTAACATATGGCATAATACAAAATGATAATATAATATGTTTCATTTTAATTTTTACTTTTTTTTCTCCACACAGTTTTAGGGCTAATTCTTAACCAACATTACTAGTGTCAACTATGGAGGACCCGAAATGGTTCAGACTAGCAATCAAGAAAGCAGGCAGTATAAAGGAGTTGAGTCTCTGGATGCTTTTTTCTGATTAAGTAATTTAGTCAGATCAAAACACAAGAAATGCCATATTAACTCCAATGTACAGCCCACCCATCCATTCATCTACAATATTCTATCTTCAGGAATGGCATTAGACAAAATAATATATTAGATGTGAAGCACCTCTGGAGAACATTATAGCATTTTTCATCTTTGTACCTCAGCACCTACAGCATAGTTGATGCTTGATAAATGTTCATTGAATTTTTCTGCATAGTAGGTGACATGATTTCCTGCATTATGTCACCTTAAAAGGTTAGGGATCTATGGCAATGATGCATTGTTACTATTAATTCTTTGAAGTGGAACACTAAGAATACAACATACATGGATTTAGTTCCCATCTTAACCATTTCTTTGATATGAGAAAATCTTTAATTTCTTTCTTTGTGAAATGGAGATGATAATTCTTGCCAGCTACCTCGGGGGTATTCTGAGGACTAATTAGGTAGCTTTTGTAAGCTTTGAGATCCCCAGATGAAAGGCTTTATTTAAGTTTGCATGCCATCATATGATTAAATGGGCTTGGCATTCATACTGTCAATTTCCCAATCCAGAGCAACTCTAGATGGCAATATTAAATTATGGTTAATGGCATCCTTCAACTACCTATAAGCTTGATGTGTGCATATAAAACAATTTTATTGATATCTTTTGTTTATGCAATATCTTTGTTCCAAATATGTTACTCTTTGCTACCCACACCCAGAAAGCTACCCCATTACAACCAAGAATTAAAAGATGTGGGGAAATAACAGTTTAACAAAACCAACACATCAGTCAAAACTAACTTTATAAACTGTGTTCTACCTCCATATTCCCCCACTTCTGCAAAGGAGAGAGAGAAGCATGTTCTGACTTTTCTTATTCAGGGATCAAGAATAGTTATTATAAACAGATATTGTTTAATTTTGATTTTTGTTATTCCTTCCATTTACATTGCTGTAGTCATAGTGTATAATGTTTTCTTTGTTCTACTTGCTTTGCTCTGTATCATTTCATATTAGTATTTTTGAAGTCTCGCTGTATGCTTGTTATTAATCATTTCTTAAGGTATAATAATATTCCATTAAATTCATGAACTATAATTGGCTTAGTCATTCACCAGTCAATAAGTAGTTACTTTGTTTCCATTTTTTATAATGCTATAAAATTTTGACGTATATAGGGCCTTTATTTTTGTCATTGACCACCTATATTCCTAGCAGTGGAATTTCTGGGTCCAAGGGTGAAAAACATTTTCGTATTTGAGTAATTTAAAATTTCTTTCCAGAATGGTTGGATTGAATCACAATGCAACCAATAATTTATTTGTGGCCTGTCTTCCTAAAACTTCTATAACTTTCACTATTTCCATCTTTTGTCACTTTTTTTTTGGAGGTTTGAGGTGAAACCTCAGAAGAGTTGTTTTGATTTGTACTTTCCTTACTATTATAATTTGTAGCAATCTTACATATAGTTGTTAGTATTTTTCAATTCTTTTTTGAGAAGTGTTTGTTAATTTACTTTGACCACTAATTCTTACTTGACCACTTACTGACCATTGTGGAAAGGTTTTTTGGTATTATATATTTGTGTTCATTTCCAATATGTATATGGATAGTAGATACATATCAGAGACAAAGGATGAAATTTTTTTCAATCTCCCCACTTCCTACTCCCCACTTCTTAATCTAGATGGCTTCACTCGATTAACAGAAAAGCATTTCAATTTCATGTAACTGAAATAATCTTTTATCCATTCCTTGTTTATTTAACAATTCCTTGTTCACTGAACAATTATTCTCCTAAATGAATTATTAACCAAGCAAGAGTTAGAAGTAACCAAAAACCATAATCCAATATATATGGGGTCAAAGAATATGAATAGTTCTCAAAAATTGCAAAATATCAACAGCCATATGAAAGAATGTGCCAAATTACTGGTAATAAGAAAAATCCAAATCAACAGCCCTGAGGTTTCACTTCACATTGACAAAGATGAGAGTTGTGGAAAGACACATTAATGTATTTTTGGCAGAGCTGCAAACTAATCCAACCATTCTGGAAAGCAATTTGGAATATGAAAAGAGAGTGTTGCTAAAATATCTGTACCCCTTGACTCAGTGGTTTTGCAGCTATCAATCAACAAATTGTTACTGAATTTCTATATCAGGTACTCTATTAGGCACTAGGGATACAAATTCAATGAATGAAATAATTCCTTCCTTCAAGAAATTTATATCCTATTATAGGAGACAAGAAAACAATATGTGTCTGTGTATGTATATAAATATTTTCTTTATGTTTTATTCTGTATATTCACATATACTCACAAAATAAATACATAGTAAAAATGAAAAAGTACAAAGTAGTTTAAGAGGAAGAACACTAACAGTTGGGAAGTTCAGGAAAAGTTTCATGTAGTAGGTAAGGTCTTGGCGCTATGTTTTGAAGAAGGGTATTTTGTGGGGTGGAGGTGAGGAAGAAGCACATTTGAGGCATAGCCAGAGCCATTTCAAAGGCACTGGCACAGGAGATAGAATATGGCATGGGAGAAACCAAAAGAAAGCCAGTTTAAATGAATGGCTCAAGTTTCCATGTACTTCAGAAAAGGTACCAGAAAGTCTATGCTTCGGATAACTCAGAAATTAGGAGCCGAGAGATTGCGCTAAATGAGAGGTACCTTCTCAGTGTGCCTCAGTCCCCTCCACTTGGGGGTTAGACCCTTAGGGTGGCACTGAGTGTGAATCCAATCAAGCCTCCAAGGAACTATCACCACAGTACGTCTTGAGATTCAGACAGTCAACATCAAAAAGAGCACTGCTTTCAAGGTGCATCAGTTTCATCTGAGATTCACATCCTCATAGTGCCAAAGGAAGACTTTCATCCAGAAAATCAAGACGGCCTAAGCCTTAGGGCAGGAGCTTCAGGGTCAAGAAGGCTAAGTCCCTCCAAGGAAAGGTCTCCAAAAATCTGGTGGTCCGGTGCAGCAGCAGGCGGGTGGCTAGAAAGAATAAATCAGTGTGTAAAAACCTCATTCAGGTTGTATTCCAATTTTCTCAGGTACAGCCCTCATAGTAAGTCTGACATTGATTTGGGGCTGGGATGAATGTTTGTGTTATTTATTGTTCTTGCTACCAGTGTCTCTTTTCTCCCCTCAAAATTTCTTACTGCCCCCACATTCACCATATACCAGAAAGAGGTCAATGTCCAAAAAAAAAAAGGAAACATATCCACCAAAATATTTACAATAGCTATTTCTATGGTATCAAAGAACTGGAAAAAAAAAAGATGCCTTTCAACTGGGGATTGGTTAAACCAACATTACATGAATATAATGGAATAGTATTGTACCTTGAGAATTTATGAATAAGATGAAAACAAAGAGCAGTAGAAAGCATTATAAGAACTGATACAAATCAAACAAAACCAAGAAAATATCATACATAATGATTACAACATTGTGCATAGAAAGAATTACAAGCTCTCCAAAATGAAACTGAATGCTGTGAAATTTTTATGATCATTTTTGGATCCAAAGAAGACATTTGAGAAGACACGTTTCCCCTTTTCAAGGGTAGGGAGGCCACCAGTGTAAAATGTTAAATATAATGTTAGGTTTGGGGTTTTTTTTGACACATTGGTTAGTTTGGGTAGATTTTTTGCAACTATTTTAAGTAATTAAAAGTAGTTTTTAAAGTTATTTTTAATAACAAGATTTTTTTGACAATGTAGGGGAAGAGGATACAGTAGAAAATGTGAGTGACATAAATAGAATTCTCTTTTCAAGCCATAACTGTGAAAGATACCTAATCAAGTTATCTTCTAGTTTTTATGGTGTGATTCTTAATATCCAGGTCACATACACATTTTTAGATTATGGAATATAATGTATATTGTTTGTCTAAATCATTTCTATCAAGCCTCTTTCCATTCATTCTACCAATTCTTGTCAATTAGGGGGTTCTTATTCAAATACTTTTATCTTTCTCTCTACCTCAGCTTATTGAATACTTTTTGTCAGTCAACTCAGTCAGTAAACATTTGTTAAACTCCTACTTTGTGTCAGGCACTGGGCATAAAAGAAAGGCAAAAGATAGTCAGTCTCAGCTTTCATGAGAAAGCTTACATAAAGTCTCATACTTTAATGAGGGAGACAATCTACAAACAACTCTGTACAAACAAACCACATACCGGATAAATGGGAAATAATCACCAAAAGGAAGGGACTAGAATTAAAGATTGGGAAAAGCTTCCTGAGGAAAACTGTATTTTAGCTGGGACTTGAAAGAAGCCAGGAGGCAGAGATGAAGAGGGTGGGGATTCTATGGTTGGGGGACAGTCAGGGAAAATGCACAGTAAAGAGATAGTCTTATTCAAGAAACAGAAAGCTGGGAGCAGCTAGGTGGCACAGTGGATAGAGCACCAGCCCTAAAGTCAGGAGAACCTGAGTTCAAATCCAGCCTCAGACCAAACACTTGACACTTACTAGCTGTGTGACCCTGGGCAAGTCACTTAATCCCAATTGCCTAAAAAAAAAGTAAAAATAAAAATAAAAAAAACAGAAAGCTGGTGTGACTGGATCAAAAAAATATATTGGAGGGGCAGAGGTGTTATAAAGCATAAGAAAATTGGAAAAGTAGGGATGATGGGGTTGGTTGAACACTAAACAGAGGATTCTGTATTTGATCCTGAAAGCAACAGGAAACCATGAGTGTTTATTGAGTAGGAAGGTGGCATGGTAAGACCTGTGTTTCATGAAAATCACTTTGACAGCTGAGCAGAGGATGAACTGGAGTGGGAAGAGACTTATGGTAGGTAGAGCTGCCAATGGGCTATTGCAATAGTCCAGACATGAGATGAGGGACTGCACTAGAGTGGTATTTGTATTTGCAACAGTAAAATTGACAGGCCTTGGCAACAGACTGGATGTGGGAAGTAAGAGAAAATAAAGAGTTGAAGATGACACCTAGGTTGTGAGCCAGGGGGCTGGGAAGATAGTGGTACCCTCAAAAATAATAGTGAAGTTTGGAAACAGAGGAGGTTTTGAATTGAAAGATTATGAGTTCAGTTTTAGACATGTTGAGTATCAGATGTCTAATAAGCAGTTGAAGATATGATACTGGAGGTCAGTAAAGATTAAGTCTGGATAAATAGATTTAAGAATCATCATCATAGAGATGATGATAATTGAATCCATGAGAACTGAGGAGATCAGTAAGTCAAATAGCATAGAGGTAGAAGAAAAGAGGACCCAGGGCAGAACCCTGTGGGACAACCATGATTAGTGGGTGTGACTTAGAGAAAGATCCAGCCAAGGAGAATGAGGTGCATCAGATAGGTAGGAAGGGAACCAGGAGAGAGAATTGTTCCAAAAACCTAGAGATAAAAGAGAATCAAGGAGATCAACAGTATCAAAGGCTGCAATTATCTCAAAAAGTATGAGGATTATCAATTCAGTTTTGGATATGTTAAGTTTAAAATGTCTACCATACATCCATTTCAATATGTCTAATAGACAATTTGGTTGTTGAGTTCAATTATTTCTAATCTATCTCAATCTAGACCATTCCATGGGTCTACTTTTCTGTTTTTAAACCAACTCCAAGAAGATTGGATGATTACTGTTTTATCATATACTTTGACATGTACAAGAGGGAAGGTATTGTTCCCCTTTCATTCTAACATTTTTCATTATTTCTCCTGAAATTCTAGTCCTTTTTTGCTTCAAAATGAATTATTTTGTCTAGCTTTATAAAGTATCTTATTGCTAGTTTAAATAATATACCATTAAATCTATAAGAATTATAATTTTTATTATATTGATGTGGTACAGCAATTAGCAATGAATATCTTTTTAGTTATTTAAGCCATTCTTTACTTCTTTAAAAAAATGTTAATCATATCTATTCTAATCTTGAGTTATGACTTGGTAGATTGATTCACATATTTTATGTATTTTGTACTTATTTTCAATGTTAATTCCCATTCTATATTTCCTTGTGGGTTTTGTTATTGGTAGATAAATTTTGCTATTGATTTTTTCAGGTTTATTTTGTTACTTATCACTTTACTGAAGCTATTAAATTTCTGAATTAGTCTTTTTGATGATTCACTAGATTTTGATTTTGTTTTTTTAGTAATGTAAACCATCATTGGAATGATGCCATTGGAAAATAGGGGTAAATTTTTTTCTCTTTGTCTTTACCTATATTTATTCCTTTAATTTCTTTCTTTTGTGTTATACCTGTTGCTAACATTCCTAGGACCATGTCAAATGACAACAAAGGTAGCTTTTCTTTTTAGATACATAATTTTATCATATTAACATATTATTCTGTATCTATGCTTTATGAAATTTTTAGCATGCATGTGAATTCTACTTTGTCAAAGGTCTTTTCTGTTTCTATTAATATAATTGTGTGGCTTTAGATCCTTTTTATATGATTAACTTTTTCCTAATTCTATCTGTGATTAAGCTGTCTTTACATGTCTGGTATAAATTTAACTTTAACATAGTGGATAATTTTTTAAAAATATTGCTATTGTCTTTTTTGCCAGGGTTTTAAAATTATTATTGCTATTGCTAGCACTTATATAGTGTTTAAGATTTGGTATCTCATTTGATCTTTACAACAACTCTGTGAGATAGGTGATATTATTACCCCCATTTTACAGATTAGAAAATTTAGAATGAAAAAGATTAAGTGACTTGCCCAGAGTGATACAGCTAATAACATTTGAGGCAGAATTCAAGCTCAGAAAAGTCTTCATGATGGCAAGTACTCATACTCTATTCATTGCACCACTTTTTAAAATTGAGATTCATCAATGACATGGACTAATTTGGATATGAAGATTATATTTATTTGATAATGGGTGCTTAGTAAGTGTTTCTTGTTTTGTGAGGATAGTTTGTATAATATAGGTACTAATTATTCTTTTTTATTTTTTTAATTTTTATTTATTTTATTTTAATTAATTAAATAAAGCAAGCATTTCCATAACATAGTAGAATAAAAAAAAGATGATTGTACATGAAACTGCAAATCTATTATGTACAACTTGCTATTCCTTTTAAATATATAATAAATTTGTCAAGTAAACCTCTTTTTTTTCTTCTTTTTCTTCCCTCCTTCCCGCCCCATCCTAGAGATGGCAACCTTTAGACACAAATATGTATACATATGATTTCACTTGTAAATCCACCTGGATCAAAAGTGATAGTTCTTTTATTATTAGTTCATTTATTTTCTGTAATTGTATTGTTTAAAATCAGTATTTCATGCTCTATTAATCTGGTTATTTTATATTTTTGTAGGTATTCTTACATTTAAAAATATTTTTTATTTTGTTGACACAATTTTATAAAGTAGATTGTGATAATTCATTTTATTTTTTCTCTGTCTGATGTTATTTCACTGTATTCTTTTTTTGTATGACTTAAATTTCTTCCTCTTCTTTTAATTAGCTTAACTATTTTAATCAATTTAACCATAAGTTTTTTTTAGTCTTTTCAAAGAACCAGTTTTAAATTTTGCTGACTAATTCTAGTTTAGTTTTTATTTCTCTGATAATTAAAAAGTTTGTTCTTCATTCGAATTTATTTGTTTATTTTTAAAATTTCAGTTCATTAATTCTCCCTTTTTCTATATTTTTAATGACTGTTCTCAAAAATATGATTTTATCTGTAAAGACTGCTTTAGCTGCATCCCAGAAATTTTAGAAGGTAGTCTCATCACTATCATTCTCTCTCAAATAGTTATTGTTTCTCTATTTTGTTCTTTGACCCACTCATTATTCAGCTTTCATTTAGATATGTGTTTTTTCATATGTTTCTAATATTAATTATTACATTATTTCATTGTGCTCTACAAAGTATTTTTGATTTTTTACATTTATAAGTTGCCATGCCATACTGAAAAACATAGTATATTGTTTAATAGTCTTCCAAGTTTAAATTCTCCAACAGTTTATTTAGCTCAATGTTTTCCTTTTTGTTTATCTTTCTGTTATATTTGTCCAGCTCTGAGAAAAGACAATTTAAAATTCCTAAAATTATTTTTATACCTTTTTTCCATTCAGTTACCTCTTTTTTTTATAAATTTATTGTCAGTTAATACATATGTTTAGTGTTCATATTGATTCATTGTTTATGGTTCCTAGAACTATGGTATAATTTCCCTGTTTGTCTCATCTTATAATGGGGATTTTAATTTTGTTGTGTCTGATAGCATGATTGTAACTTCTGCTCTTTTGTATTATTCTTAGGCATAGTAAATTTTGTTCCAGCCTCTCATTTTCATTCTACATGTGTGTATTTGTTTTTACACATATTTTCTGTATACAAAAAAAAATTGTTGGGCCTTCTTTTCTGAGTCATTCTGTTACACTTTTCAATGTGTTGTTTCAACCATTCACATCTAAAGTTATTACTATTACTTGCATTGTCCATTTATTTATTTTGTATTTTGTCCTCGCAATTAATTTTGCTTATACTACTTGGATACTCATCTTTAACACTGTCTTCTCCCCTTGCTTCCATTTACCCTATCTGAAACTCTTTGAATTTACCTAAATTGTTCTGTTTATTTGGTTTATATATTTCTTCCCCTTTCCTCATTAAGCTAAGTAACTAGCCTAAAATGTTCTCTACTCTTCCAACCTCTTTCTTATTTTTAATTACTTCTTTTACTACACTCTTTTAAAGGTGTGTTCCATTGCTTTGTGCCCATTATTTCTCTTCCCCTCCAGTCTAATTCTGAATTTCTTTTCTGATTCATAAGCTATAGCCTTATGTGTTCCTTTTTTGTTCTCTTAGTGTCCCTAAGTGGGGTTAAAACTTTTGAAATATTAAATTCAAAGTCCCTTTTAAATTTCTGTTAGTTTCTTTGTAGATTTTGCCTCAATCTCTTTTTTTCCTGCTGTGCTTTACTCTAAGAATCATTAGTCCATGTGGGGAGCAATTTCAGATGAGAGAAGTACTACCTAAGCCTTTATCTTGCCTTCTCTCATGAAGAGTTTTCAACCCCAAAGTTATATAATTCTTCCAGATTGGTATATGTTTTTAGCAACCTTTAAATGACCAGTAAATTCCCATTTTTCTAAACTTGAGTATACATATATACAACTTGTGGTTCTTTAGTGGTATGTTTTTTTAAATTCTATCTGTGGTTTTTCCCCTTTTTATAGGGTTCTGGTTTTACTGGCACTGCTGAAATTTGAGCTGCAACACTTACTGAAGCTAGAGCTACTATTGATTTGCCTTGAAAAAAGTGCACATCTTGGGGAATGTTACATAAGCTCCCTGCAGTTTATATCATCTTTAAAAAAAGTACTTGAATCAAAGCAATGGCAAATGCCCCTCCTCCACTCAATAATTCCTTCCACGAAAATGGGACTGTGTCACTTCATTACAACTATGTAGGAAAACTGAAAGAGAGATTAAAGGACAATGAAGGCAATGAGCTGACAGATGCTATTTTCCTAGTCATCTGCAGTTTCATTGTCCTGGAGAACTTGATGGTTTTGATTGCCATTTGGAAAAACAACAAATTTCACAACCGCATGTACTTTTTCATCGGTAACCTTGCTCTTTGTGACTTGTTGGCTGGCATAGCTTACAAAGTGAACATTCTGATGTCTGGAAAGAAAACCCTGAGCCTGTCGTTAACAGTCTGGTTTCTGCGGGAAGGCAGTATGTTTATTGCACTCAGTGCTTCCACTTGCAGTTTATTAGCCATAG
Organism: Vombatus ursinus; assembly: GCF_900497805.2. Taxonomy (NCBI): domain Eukaryota; kingdom Metazoa; phylum Chordata; class Mammalia; order Diprotodontia; family Vombatidae; genus Vombatus; species Vombatus ursinus. The sequence continues at coordinate 35,543,407 of NW_020954585.1, forward strand.
CTATTGAAAGACACCTGACTATGATTAAAATGAGGCCTTATGACGCCAATAAGAAGTATCGGGTATTTCTCCTCATTGGGATGTGCTGGCTTATTTCCTTTTCCCTGGGTGCCTTACCCATCCTGGGGTGGAACTGCCTTGGCAACCTCCCTGACTGCTCTACAATTCTGCCCCTCTATTCCAAGAAGTATATTGTATTTTGCATCAGTATCTTCATAACCATTCTTGTGACAATTGTGATTCTTTATGCACGCATTTACATCTTGGTGAAGTCCAGTAGCCGTAAGGTCACCAATCACAACAACTCAGAAAGGTCCATGGCACTGCTTAGGACAGTGGTGATTGTAGTCAGCATTTTTATTGCCTGTTGGTCTCCACTGTTTATCCTCTTTCTTATTGATGTTGCCTGCAAAGTTAAAGAGTGTGCTATTCTCTATAAGGCCCCATGGTTCATTGCCTTAGCTGTTCTCAACTCTGCCATGAATCCTATTATCTACACCCTGGCCAGCAAAGAAATGCGGCGAGCTTTCTTTCGCCTTGTTTGTAACTGCCTGGTGAGAAACAAAGTGACTCGCTCTTTGCCCAGCCAGCCAGCTCTGGATCAAAGTCGAAGTAAATCGTGCAGCAGTAACAACGGTAACAATATACCAAAGCCAAGGGAAGACTTCCCACAAATCAATGCCTCCTCAAGCATCATCGAAAAGACTGAATCTCTATACAATGGGATTTTTTGCCAGTGAAGCACCTGCTTTGAGAAAAGAACAAAGAGAAACCCTTTCCAATTTCTGCAGACTTCAATCAAAGAGGGAAACACTATCCAGCGCTTTGACTAAGTTTCTATTTATTGCATGAATCTCTTCAATTTTGTTTCTTTGAAAGTTATGACTCAGGAAGATTTGCTTTATCAAACCCAAAGCCTATAAGCTGTGGGTGTATGTATGTTAAGGAGTTGATTATACACTTTTGACAATCTAGCCAAATGCCGGCAATGTCAGTGTTAGCATCACTCTCAAGGTTCTTCCAACTTTAATAAGCACAGCAGACAACAGTGGAAACCATACTCTATATGCCACACTGCACTGTTCATTATTATCTGGGGACAACCTCAGTGTATCACATAACATACAGTGCATTTCTTGGTTTGCCTCCAGCTATTGTTCTGATAACATCATACTAAACTTACTCCAGAAAGTATAACTGTTCATATTTGTACATTAATATGTTAAATAGCAATTACACTACAAAAGTTTACATTATGATACATATGATATTGTAGTACATAATGTTTGTTACAAAGCAGGCCATACAAGAATATTGCTGTTTTAAATAGTATGTATGACTATATAGGAAGAAATAATTGTGAACTTAGTTGGCAAGTATCAGCTTATAAACTGCCAGAGATTAGAATTCACCAAAGAGGGGCAGCTAAATGGCGCAGTGGATAGAGCACCGGCCCTGGATTCAGGAGGACCTGAGTTCAAATGCAACCTCAGACACATAACACTTACTAGCTGTGTGACCCTGGGCAAGTCACTTAACCCCAATGCCTAGCCAAAAAAAAAAAATTCACCAAAGAAAGCAGCTGTTTGCCTGGTCTCAGACCCCATATAGAGGCTAGGAATCACAGGGCATAGAGCTCTGGACCTAGCGTCAGGATCAACTGCTCAAATCTAGCCTCAGATTCTTACTAGCTGTGTGACCCTTGGAAAGCACAGCCTCTGTCTAACTCAGTTTCTTCATCTGTAAAATGGGGATAATAATAGCCCCTACCTCCCAAGGTTGTTGTGAGGATCAAATGAGATGATATTTGTAAAGTGCTTTGCAACCTTATATTGCTATGTAAATGTTAGTTTATCCCCATGATATAGTTTGGTCAAGCCTAAACCTAGTGGTGATGTGTTTATATCCTGGAATGGATCTCATTATATTGTCTTTGATAGGACCCCAGCCTGACCCACTTGTTGGAAGGTACATGAAGAACATAATATGGTTCTGGGATTATTTTAGGGCATAATGTCATCTCTAGGGCAGCCCAGGGATCCAGGCAAATCCAGAATTCACAAGGGCTGCCTAGGAACACATCCAAACCCCAATATAAGAGTTTTGAAATCAGGATAGAGACAGGTATAAACAAGTCTGTATACCTCCTATGCCCCTTTGCCAGACCACCTCAGAACAGAATGGAGCTAGTTGCTAAGAATATGAGGGCAGACAATTCCATATCTGAAAACCACCAAGACAATATGATATCTCAGCCACCCATTATTGCTGAGGCAGACACAATCTAATGTGAGGCTATGATCAAAATTTCATAACTTTCTAAAAGCAAAGTATAATAAGCCACAAATAGTGACTGTTATTTAAAGTAATCTAATGTCAGGTTAAAAAATGTGACTTGGCAGTTTCTACATGCATTAAAGGTGTGTATTTGACCAAGAGGTTATTGTTATTTTTGACATATTGAGCCATATAAGTCTGTTTGCCTTATAAAGGAATTCTTTTTTAAATGCTTCCATTATTTCTCAGTGATTTTCCATGTAAAAAGAAAAATAAAATACTGAATATATATTCAGTAGGTCATAATATTCTAAGGTTAGAGTTAATGTGAGTTTCACAGGTTTTTTGGGGGGAAAAAAAGAAGACATGGTTGGCATATGTAATTTGTGGTTCCAGTGTAGAAATACTCTTCATGTAAGAGCAGCAACTCACCTGTCTTAGAGACATGCCTGGGAGGGAGGATTGAGATTCTAAGTGAGAGGCTTGTAGTTATGCAGCCAAGTCAGGGTCTTATGTGTCATAAGTTAAACTCATCTTCCTTGACTCAAAGCCAGTGTTTCATATCCATTATGTCACATTTTCTACCCAGCAAACTTGACTTTTTTTTTAAAGTTGGTAACTATTGCTTATTCTATTAACTCTTCAAAATTAACTATGTGTAAAAAAATTTTCCATATATTCACAGTGTATAAGCTATTTATTAGCAAAATATTTCCTAAGTGTATTGATTTTTAAATTTTCACTTAGAAAATAAAGGCCTGTTCATAAAGGTGGCACCAGAGACATTTTCGCATACATTTTCTAAACCATAAAATATAGGATAGGTTTTTTTTTCAATCACAAAATGTTCCTACTAAATAAAGAATTTACTGAAATTAAACATGCCATGATGTATATTTTCAGTATTGAGTATCCAGCAGAAAAGAATCAAGAATACATATAATAGGAGTGAAAAGGTTCACTGATCTATTTTCAGTTGGCTAATGAGATGGTGTATGTCTCTATTTGAAATAATTCAAACCAGGGATCTATCTTGTGCAAACTGAGATTCTTCAGCAGATTTGTAAGTATTTGGGATCCCTCCTCCTGACATTTTAGGCAACCTACCATCACGATGCTCAGAAAAGAGCTTTCTAGTTTTACAAATGAGCAAACTATCTTTACTTATAGCTAGTTGTCTCAGTGCTCCCAACTTTCAATGTAATGTGCATTTGTTTTAGGCACTCAGAAATTCTGAAAACTGTAAATGTTCCTAATATCAGATTCTATGGCAAATGAGTGAAAAATCAGGGACTAGTCTTTGATACCTTTTTTCAGTAGTGCCCAATTGTTATTTTAAAAATAAACAAACTTGTGAAGATCCCTTGACTCTATGAAATAGGCCTATATTAATCAGCAACTCCACTTCTCAACCCTTGAAAACTGTCATTAGTCTTTACGCTGAAAAGGAACATAGGCTAATTGTTGAGAAAGCCTTTATTAGGTAGCTTGGATCCTTTTCTTGTTTCTTCAGCAGAGGGGGCAGCAATGAGTTAGCTCTGAGAGACAAACTCTGGAGATCTGAGTTCTCATCACATGAGCTGTGTGATAGGCACTATGCTAAGCACTAGGGATACAAATACCAGCAAAAACAATACACAAAAGGGAGCTGAAAAGCAGGGGGAATGGGGCTAGGGAAGGAGGAGGCAGAGTGGTAAAGTCTCAAGAATAAAAGATGACTGCTCTGAATTCCTCAAAAAGGAGGTGACAGCAGGAACTAACCAGTGGAACAGAGCGGCAGAGTCAGAGAGAGAAGGCTTTCTTTTTCCTAATTTTGACCTTACAGTTTGTAGGATTATAACTAACTTTGAGCAAATCACTTCAGTTCTCTGGGCCTCAGGTTTCTTATCTACACAACTTGGGAGATAAAGTTCATGATCTGTTATTCCTTTTAGCTCTGTCACAGAATCACAAATTCTGAAAATTAGAAGGGACATCAAAAGGCATCTAGTCCAACTAGTAACTTTAATGATAATTTTTAACAGTTCATGGGATAACTTATTTTGAGTTGGAAGGAGCCTTAGAGGTCATTGAGTTCAATCCCCTCATTTTATAGATGAGGAAACTAAGGCCTAGACAAATGACCTGCTAATGGTCACATAGGTAGTAAATGACAAAGCTGAGATTTAAACTCTGGTCCTCTGACCACATCTAGCTCTCTTTCCACTGCATTGTAGTACATACTATAATTATTTCTCCTAATACTCTGTTATTCATTTTTAGATATTTGTTTATTGAAAGAGATGCAATATAGCAATCAAACAATAGGTCATAACAGTCAGCGAACACAGCAGCTTTTCTTTCCGTATTGCACACAGTTTGTATCTTTTAATGTATGTAATAAATTCAAGATGTTAGTGTTGAAACTGTACTACTTTTCTGTCCCTCTCTGAAAATCCTTCTGTTCTCTTATACATTTTAAGTGTTTCAATAACAATCTCCTTTTCTTTTTTTCTAGCTTCACTATCACTAGCTACCCCTTCCTCCGAATCCCCATCTAATTTTTTAAACTGCTCTTAAAGCTAGTCAATCAAAATAAACTCACACATTAATTGAGTCAGTCTGAGAATGTATGTCTCTTTCTGTACTTTTAGTTCATCGTCTTCCTTTCCAGAGATAGGTAGTATAATTTATTATCAATCCTCTGGAATCATGTCCTAAATGCCTTTGTAAAGTATATCAAAGTTTAGCTACTTATTTTGGGCAAGAAAAATTAGAGAATGAGGTAGAGTATAATTATGGCTGCATGAGTATAGGTGAATTGGACTGAATCATTTAAATGTTGGATGTACCCTAGCTGATTTGTAAGATTGTGTCACATAAAGAAACTAGAAACATCAGTTTCTCTGTGGTTAGAGTTTCCATGCAAATGGCACCAATCAAATATTTTGTTCTTGTTCTGATTTGCATAGCATTATGTAAACCTAAGTGACTTCACTATGCAGTCACTGGCAGAAATGAAATAAGGAACTAGATCATACTCAAAGGTGGAGTTAGTTAACTAATGCATACTCCATCTGTTAGAGACAAAGATACATTGCTTCCTAACACAAGAAGAAAGTCAAAACTCACACTGTAAGAAAATAGACAAATGAATCCATCAGACCCAGGCTATTCTGCTTTCAGAGGAAATGCAAAAGTAGCCTTCTGAAAGAAAGGTTTCACTAGTTACTTTATTGCCAATGGTCATACAGTTAAATTCACTTAAATATTTAAACATTTGAGGAAACTTTTTTTTTAATTTCAATGTTTTTGAGCCATTATTGTTATGTACATTGAATAGACTTTCAAAGAAATTTAACAGGGCTTAACATTTTATAGAAAGCCTATCATTGAATTACCAATACCATACTTTAGGTCTCTATTGACAGTTGTAAAATTCAAACACCCAGAACTTGAAAACATGAAACATGGTTAAAAGTAAATACCTAAAGGGCTGTATATAATCAGAAATACCACTATTCTACTAAAGATATATTTCCCAATAGTCAATTATGATTAGAAATGAAGTATTATCTAAAAAATTGTCAATTTCAACAATTGTGTTATATAAATGATATGTTTAAAATAGTATACTATAAATTACACTCTACAATTATGACATAAAAGTTGTAATGTATAATGAGAGTTGTTAAGAATTAGACCAATGACATTATGATCAAGTATTAAGTGAAACTGCTGAAGTAGGAATTTGTTTCATCAATGAATCTTTTTTTTTTTTACTTTTCTGTAACCTCAGATCATCAAATAATGGTTAAATAACCACCAAGTCTATCATTCTTTGGGAATTTGGGAATCCACCAGTCAGCTTTGTACTTCCCAGTGCTCATGGATTTTCTAAAAAGCCAATTCTGCTTCAAGATCAAAGTAGAAAAATGAAAAGTGGCAAAAGCTAAAGAATTAAAGAATTCCACAATAATTATTTTATTCATAATATTTAGAGGAAAAACAGTAAACTATTTCCACCTAGCATTCATGTATCAATATAAACAATTTGCTATCTAAAATGCTTTAACAAATATCTTCATGTTAAATTTACCTCAAATTTTCCTTTCAAATGTATATTTAAAATGCTAAATGTTAATATCATATTTATTTCTAAAACCAAGAAGCATTAATTTACTAAGACATTTGCTGAACAAATTCAAGTTTACAAGAACATTCTACTCACAACAAATAGCTGTCAGGGATAGTCATTTCCATAAGGCAACAAATTATTTGTCCAGTAACCTTGTTATTTTTTACCAGTCTATGAAGAGCAAAAACATTAATTGTATTCCTAGATATTTCTGAGTCACTTAATTGCCCTACAGGAGCAAAGGACTCTAAAATTTCTAAGTACATATGTTCCATCTGGAGCATGTCAAGGAGGAAAAAAAATGCAAATAGAAATCTAATATTTCTAAACTTGAAAAACTTATGAATTTCAAATTACAGTGCCTTATACACAAGTAGCCATGTTGTTACCACAGAACCAAGGAATTGGGCTACCTGAAAAAAAAAAGTTAGGAATGCTACAAAGAAAGGAGTAAAGTAAGAAATCTGGCAGTGAGTGAAAGTATGTACTTTAAGATAAAAAAAATTTGACTAAGATGATTAGAGAGTGTTAGAAAAGTAAGAATTTAAGTACTTACCCCCAAAAGACATAAACATATGTACATACTTTCACATACTTTGATAGCCAAGGCTTCCATTTTATCCTGGGGGTCATAGAGTACAGACCCATCTTTTTTCACATTAAAATCTAATTATGTGCAACTATATGAACTGAGATGTGTACATGTTGGGGTGGGGTGGAGGTGATAAATTCCCCCTCCTTTGTACTTAATACCTTGTGGTTATGTTTGAGGTTTTCTGTGATTCCAGTCATTGCGATAAAATGGAAGTTACAAATGTTTGCTTAGTGCCACATGTCATTACATGTTAGTACAGAAACCCTGTAATTTGCTCTTCAATTCCAAATGCAATATTTGAATATTAAATTTCTACCACTTTAGTTTTGCCTTTCAACTGCTTTCTTCTGATGAAGTCAACCTCATTTAGAAAATAAAACACAAAATATCTTTTGTTTATTTTCATTTTCCTAGATCTGATTATCCATGGTATAATCTCTATAAGTATAGACCTCAAGTCACCCTTCCTTACTTGCCTTACACCTTTCAATTACATTTTCATTATGTGCAATATCATTCATTAGTCTGCACTACTAACTACATATGGAGATATATGTGTTATACCTAAAATACTTTTATTTATTTTGCTTCCAATGCACAAATACAGATCAGCCCTCAATTAAAACCAGCTTTTTAGTTAGGACTTTCTTTTTCTTAACCAAATTTCAATCCAACTGAGAAATATATAATGTAATACCATATACCACAACTCTATATTCTTTCTCCTTTTCCCTTTTCTTGTTCCATCTTCCATTCTCTTTATATCCTTGCTCTTTCCTGTCTTTACCTAGAACCATAACTATCATGGGATGAACAAGGCTTTGCACCAGGATGTTGGCATGTTTTATCCAGGGAGAAGGTAGAGATCCTTCTTCCATTTGCAAATAGCACCCTTATACCTTACTTTATGGTCTGCTACTTACCTTGCTATGGATCACAATAGTTCCTGAGACACCATTCACAGGGTCACAGCATCTTGATATCTTTTTCCATCATCCTGCTTTCACACCCACAACCCCAACAGTGGTACAGTGTGGATTTTACCAACCATCTTTCAATTTGACTTTACCAAGTGTCATACTGTACTCCATAAAAGCTGACACCCAGGCACCACCCTTCAGGTGAATTTGCCCTGGACGGTAGAACCAAGATGGTGGAGTAACAAGAAGAAAAAACATTCTTCCCACTCTCACAACTCTTCCAAATAGATGTAGAAAATGTACCAGACCAAATACTGATCAGGAAATCCAAGAAAAAAAACAATCACAGTGAGTTACTTTTTCAGCCCAGGTCTACATAGAGAGAAAGATGCTGTAGACACTGAAAACAGAGTCTAGCCAGAAGAATTCTATGAAGACTACTGCACCACAGAGAGAGGCTTGCACACAAGGTAAGAAGAAGGCCCATATCCAGCACTGAAATGCCTACACTTGGATAAGGTGCAGGAACAAGTGCTAATTGGTAACTCTATCACACCACTCAATCAGTTCCTGGTCACAGATCCACAATAAATAATAGGACAGAACCTGAATTTTGGGGTAGTATTCCAGGTACACATAGGTTGTGTGCCTGACAAGGAGCAAATTCAGAAACAAGAAATAACTGTGTGCTTCAAACTCCAGAGGTGGAGAGAGGTCTCAGAGCTTTTTTTTTTTTTTCATTCTGAAACAGCAGAACTTTCTAGCTGGCTAATAATAGCCTCCAGTGAAACTCCAAAGGAGGCAAGCCCATGGGTCAGTTGCTTAGTGCCAAACCCAGATCTGGAACTGGCAGAGCTTAGTCTAGTACAGCAGCAATCACATTCTCCCCTAGATTAGAGCATTTGGAGAGTACTGATAGTTTGTAGGTCTCCAGCCTGGGCTGTCAATGAGATCTTGGAATAACATAACCCTCAAAACCCCTCCACCCCAAAGTAGCAGCAGGACCAGTGGAGATATTTCCTCCAGAATTGTGCAGAGTCTAGCTCTAACATGAAGTCCAAAGTCAGGAAGTAGGCTGAAAGAATTAGAGGCGGGAAGAATCCTACCATAAAAAGCCATTATGAGGACAAGGACAAAAAACCAGTTTGGGAACAAATTCAATTAGAATTTCTGGAAGAGATGAGCAAGAAATTGGTTATTTTTTTAAAGAGTTGAATATGTTTTGACCAATGAAATGTGAGTGCTAGAGGAAAAATGGGGGTTGGGGGAAGGGAAGCTGAGAGCTATGAAAGAAATCATTGAAAAGGGAGTTGATACCCTGGCACAAGAGACACAAAATATTACCCATGCAATAAACTCCTTGAAAATTAGAGTGGACCAAATAGAAGCTAATGACTCCATGAGACAATAATAAATATTAAGAAAAACTCTGAAACAAATAGAAGAAAATGTAAACTATCTATCTCATAGCAAAGTACAACTGACCTGGAAAACAGATTAAGGGGAAATAACTAAAGAATTGTTAAGAGTATCTGAAAGCCATGGCCAAAAAACAGAGCCTAGACATCATGTCTCAAGAAATAATAAAAGAAAACTGTTCAAATCTCTTAGAACCAGAGGGCAAAAAAGAAAAGGGAGGGGGAATTAGTCACCTCATGAAAGAAAACCTAAAATGAAAACTTTTAGGAACATCATAGCCAAAATCCAGAACTTCCAGATCAAATTAAAAATACTGAAAGCAGCCAGAAAGAAAGAAGTCAAGTATCAGAGAGCCACTTGGGATCACACACAATTTAGCAACCACAACTATAGAGGAAAAGAAATCTTGGAATACCATATTCCAGAAAGCAAAGGATGTAGGCTTATAACCAGCATTAATTTACCCAGAAAAACTGAGTATAATCCTATAGGGGAAGAAATTAATCTTTAATGAAATGAGGACTTTTAAGCATTCTTGATGAAAAAATCAGAGCTGAGTAAAAACTGAATTACGTACACAATAATCAAGAAAACTATGAAAAGGTGAACATGAATAAGCAATCATCCCTAAACAAAGATAAACTGTTTACATTCTAATATGGGAACATGATGTATATATCTCCTTGGAACTCTATAATCATGAGGGGTCATAGAGGGAGTATAATTTAGGGGCCTGGGAGTATCTCCATTCTGTTTTGATTATCTTAAAATAAGAATGGAAAGGGAGAAGAAGAGGAATAAAATTAGGAGTGGAGAAAGAGAGAGGAGGATTAGGGAAAATTATCTCACATAATCAATGTGTAAGTAAAAGTCTATTCAGACAAGGAGGAAGTAAGAACTGGCTGTGACATGAATCTCACTCTCAGCTCAAGTGGTGAAAGAAGGGAAGAAAACACACTTAGTTGAGTATACAAGTATACTTTATTCAATAGCAAAACAAAAGGGAAAGTAGAGAAGAGAAAGAGGGAATAAGAGGAAGGGTAGATTAAGAGAGGGATTAGTTCTATCTAAAACAAACTCTAAAGATGCTCAAAAATATCCAGAGATCATTTTGCAGTGGCAAAGAATTGGAAATTGGTGGGAGTAGGGAGACCCATCAATTGTGGAATGGACGAACAAAATATGGTATATAAATGGGATGGAATTTTTTTGTGTTTTAAAAAATTATGATGATGCAGAAAAAAACTGGGAAGACATGTTAACTGATTCAGAGAGTAATTAGCAGAAAAAGAAGAGCAGTTTATAAAAATAAACAATTTGAAGGATTTAAGAATGCTAAAAAATGTGATGGTCAATCATGATCCCAGAGGACTAATGATGAAACATAGTACCCATCTCCTGAAAGAGAGGCAAAGGACTCAGAATGCAATATGACTTTTTTTTTAACATGGCCAAAATAGAAATCTGTTTTGTTTGACTATACATTTGTAATGGGAATTTTGTTTTTCTTTCTTCCTCAATTACGAGAGGGGAAAGAGAAGGTGATTGAAAATTTTTTTTTAAATAAATGAACTTGCCTTTTGTGCAAGAATTATTTTTATAATTGTCTTCTCCCCTCCATTTCCCTTCCCCCACCCCATGCCTTCTTCTTTCATTTGCCTTCCCTCTATCCCTTTCTTTTTCCCTTTCTCACCCCCTTCTCACTCTTTCTATCTCTTAAACTGCTCCTTCTCTTTCCTATTCCTTGTTTTCCTCCCTCTTCTCTTAATCCTGGCCTCCCCTCCAACCTCACCATTTCTCTCTCTTCCTTGACATAAGCTCCCTATCTTCTGCTCCTTATCTTCCAAATGATACTGTGGAAAGAGTCTTGAACTCTTTCAGGTCAATGGATATGATTTTCAGTGCCAGTTCTGTCACTTACTAGCTGCATGACCTTGGGTAAGTCATTTAATTTCTTAGTTTCCTCAGCTGTAAAATGAGGATCTTGGACTCGATGAACTTTTATGTCCCTTCTAACAGTAAATCTGTAACCCTGTGATCCTAATGTTATTCTCTACTCTAGTCCTTCTACTCTCTACAAACTACTTTCCACCCTCCATTTCCAATTTTTAGATGCCCAGTAACAGCAGGTCTATTTTATTTACACTTTTGAAGGTACTGGAATCTAGAGCTTTCCTTTTATAGTTGTTCCTAACATATAGCAACATAACTAAAAATGATGCTATGACATTGAAGAAGCAAAATTCCAAATATTGTGTGTAGACTAATTTTATATATATAATGTATATGCATAGATACATATATTTATTTATACATGAGTGTATATATAAAGCATATAGTTAAATAGCTACCTCTATCTTTTGCTAATATGAGTGTATATATAATTAAAATTCACAAATTCTGGTATAAAGCTGCAAATTTCCTGGCAGCTAAAAAAAAATACAGTTTTAAAACTGGGCAATTCTTACTTACTAATTTTAAAGTGCACATAAATACCATTACAACTAAATTGTGATTGACAGATGGAATTTTATCTGCTTGTAATAATAGCATGAAGTTATGAAAGCTTATTAATATTCCAATTTTCAATTCATAGCAATGAGTCTGCTGTACATGATATTAGGGCTTAGGAAAGTATAACCGTAAAGTATAAAAAAGAAATATCTGTAAGACACAGGAAGTGGATGAGGTTTGGCAGTCGCCATCTGTCAGAGCCTCTTTTAGCATCCTTTTTATCCACTTTATATTTCTGCTGCTTTAGTTACTTCATTTTTACCAAATTTTCTAGCACCTCAAAAATGTCCTTTCATGGACTCAATTAGAAACAAAACTGTTTGTTTCATATTTCAAACCCTTCTGAAATTGGGTAGGGACTCTCAATCCAAATTGAACTATGTCTCATCTCTTATCCTAATGGGTACAGTTCAACAAGCAAATGTTGGCTCAAATATGTTGAGTTAGCTGTTAACACCGCTCCTGGAGGAAAGGGAGGGGAAGCATGATACTGGTCTATTTAAAATGTCATTCTTGAAATGCTGCGTTTCTATAGCAAAATCAGTGTGAAGCATATTTTTAAAAAGTGCATGAAGACCTTGAGGACTTTTAGGACAGATATATTCGATGTTTAAGTAAGCTAAATGCTCTCCATCAAAAACAAGTAAGAGTCAAAAATCCAAAAATGTGTTAACAGGTTAAAACATTGGGACAAATTTTACAAGATAAAATTTTATAAGATAAAAGGCTCTCAATGTTTTAAAGCAAAGTGTAAGGTTTTATTTTTATCCCTATTATATTTCATCTTTTAATATTTTAAAAAAAGATTAGGAAGCCCATCTTGCTCATGGCTGGTCCTACTCATGGGAGCTTTGACCAGTTCCATTCTGACTTGGCCCAGGTCTCTCCTCCTTAGGCAAGTGGCAGCTTTCCCTACTCCTAGTACCAGGTTTTAGCATTCATTAAGGCTAAACTTAGTGCAGACACCCAATTGACCTAACCCACTTTAGCTCAGAATTACCATGCTCAACTAGCAGCGACTATAAAAGTGCACCATCACATCAATCATCTTATTAAATTTATTAAAATTCCACATGTACAAGATGAAGATGTGGCTAGACAACTCATCCTGTAAAAAATATTTGGGGGTTTTAAAAGACTATAAACTTAATGAGAGTCAACAGTGTGATATGATAGCCAAAAGTGCTAAGAGGCATAGTGTCCAGAATGAGGAAGGGATACACACACACTCCACCCTGGTATTTTATACTGGTCAAAACATATCTGAAGAACTGTATTTAATAAAATTTTTAAAAGACATTGATGAGCTGGAAAGCATCTCAACAATGGTGACCAGGAAGGTAAAGTGCTCAATATAATGCCATGTGAAGATTTGTTGAAAAAACTGGGAATGCTTAAAGAAAAACAGAGAAGACTTAAGGGAGACAGCTATTTTCAAAATTCTAAAATGCTCTCATGTGGAAAGAGGATTAGAAGTACATATTCTGTTTTACCTCTGTGAGTAAAACTAGGAGCAAAGGATAGAAATTTCAGAGGGGCAAATTTTGGTTCAGCGTAAGGAAAAACTTTCCCACAATTGGAGCTATCCAAAAGTGAAATTGACCACCTTAGGAAGTAATGACTATCCTCTTAATGAGGTATTCAAACAGGCTGGGTGAAAATTTGTCAGGAATATTGTAGCAGGGATTTTTTTACTCAGGTGCAGGTTAAACTAGATAGTCTCTGATATCTCTTTCCAATTTGAGATTCAATTATTTATTTTACATATTTTGAGATGTCTCCTAAAACAACATAAATCAAAACCATAATGAGAAATAAGTACTTGTTTGCATCATATAATACAGATTTAGAGTTGGAAGAAACTTCAGAAGTGATCAAGTCAAGTCTCTCTTTTTTTATAGATGAGAAAACAGGTCCAGAGAGATTACCTGACTTAATAAGCAGCAGTTAGAATTTAAACTCTTCACTACAAATCCATTCTATTAGAAAAAAAAAGATTCACATACATACATATTTATATATGTGTGTATATGTGTGTGTCAATAGATGTACATGTAATATATTATTTATCAAAACTAGAATTTCTTTCATCATGCCATCATAGTAGTATTATGTAGTAGCATGATTACAGCAAACAGGTCATAGCATGAAATATGCTATCATAATGCAAGAGTTGACTTGCTGTAAGCTATGGTGGCATAGAATCAGCCTCCTCTTCTGTGGTTGGTGTGGTCTTTGTTTCTACTTCCATGGGTGCACTATTTAGGCTGGCCCTGGCATAGAGATATGGTATCCTCTGGTCCCTATATTGAATCTCCTTCAATTTTAAAAACCTACGGGACCCTGAGGAAACACATTAGTGTCAGGCCTCTTCTATGTGCCACTCCAAAATGTTCTAGAAAATTTCAGCATGGCCCATGACTTCCTTATGAAATTGACCAATATTGCTTCCAGAGAGACAATTCCCCACTAGGTTTCTTTTAGGAAAGAATGTGTCCAAGGGCCAGATCATTCCCTTGTCCTAAGCCTCCCAGAGGGTCAAGATACAGTCAGAATGCTGACCTGGAGAATTCAATCAAGCATGCCCTACAACCCTCATCTTCTTTGTCTAATCCATACCCTCTCTAACCATATGCACATAAAATTAAATGCTTGCTTTAAAATGCCCATCCCTGTCACTTTCCTCAAAAAAAGAGCTAAGACAGACAAATTATACTAAATTTCAGTTCTCCAATGGAATAAAGAAGGCTTTTTGCCTACAATCTCTGTGAGTTTTTTGGTTTTATTTTGTTTTGTTTGCATAATTAACAGTTGGTGTATAACCTCTGTGGCTCTTTGGTCATTTATTTTCAGAATTTGACAACTTCTAAAGCTTCTATAGTATAATTTTAAATTAATGCTGAATAATTTATTTTGTTCCTGTGTTGCTTTGACTCCTTATTTCACTTTAATTTTTTTTACTTATATTTTTATATGTTGGTTTAAAGTATCAGACAAAAGTATAATGTATCATAGCCATTTCCATGCTCCTCTACCACTATCACTCAGTATCCTTTCTTCTTTTGAGGTTTATTCAATCCACATCTACCACCCAATCAAAACTCTGGTAGCTATTGTTTATCAACCTCCAGGATATGATCCTTCTTTCCTCCATGAGTTCAGTGCCTGGCTCATAGTCTTTCCTTCCTCCTAACTCCTGCTCTAAGACTAGAAGATTTCAAAATATACAATGATACTCCATCAAACACCTTTGCTTTCAAGATCCTCAACTTACTTATTTCCCATTTCCTACTCCTCTACCCCACCTCAGTTGTCAATACTTCCACTGACTACACTCTCCTCCCATCCCCTTCTTGACCCCTTAGTGAACCAGTTCAACTTTACTCTGTGTTCTTCTTACTCTGTGTTCTGAATTCCTTATCCTATTGATGATCTTGCTCTCCCAAACCTCAGCCCTGGATTATTCCCACTTTCCACTTCCTTGCTGCCACTCACATGCTGCCAAACAAAACTAGAAAAATTCATGTTGACTGGGTCTTCTATAAATTTATGTTACATTCTCTCAACTGGGCCTTCACTTCAACAAGGCAATCCTCTTTATAGCTCCCTAATTGACCCATTATCCCACTCACCATAGTGGTTTTTCCAACATCTTTCATCCTTTTTCAAACATCTCATGGTTCCCCTTCTCAACTGAGAACCTTGTCTCATATTCTCTTGAAAAAAAATGAGGTCATTCACCATCTGGCTTAAGTAGGTGCTCAATAAAGGTTCATTGACTAATGTCTTTCTGCAGGTCTTCTCAAGAAGTTTTGGCCAAAGTGGCACCTGAAACTGTCCTTAGAAGTATTTCTAGATAATTACATTTCTCCTTTGATCTTTAATGCAGCAACAACTAAAGCATATTCTGTTGTGTGTGAGTCATGAAATGGCTCCTTTTCCCATTCTGTCAAATACTATGGGAAAATAAATTAATTCATGACACTTAAAATTATTCTGTGAGTATGGTAAAGTTGTTCTATTAATTAGATTCATGCCATCAAATACAAAAGAACTTTTCAAAATTCCATTCTAAATATCCTCTTCAAAATTGTTCAAAACATTACATTATTTTTGTCATCTGTCCCATCATTAGGTAGAACTTCTGGAGATGTGTTAAGTGTAAATTTAAAAAAAAAACCTTCCGTTTCTTCAACTCTTTCATATTTAAATAATTTTTAAATCTCAATTCTTTTTTTCCTAGGTTCAAGGATGAAGCCAATTCTTCTCATCGTTACCTGTTGATATGTCAGCCTCCATTGTTTTATCATTTGAAGCCAAGGATATCATGGACAAAAAGCAGTACAAAGCCCTTGACTATGACTAGTAAATCTAGTTATAATTTTGTTATGATGTAGTATTGTACTCAGTCCATTTCATGCACACACAAGCCTTGTCTGGTTTAGGGCAGTGTCATCTGCACCAAAGCATTTCTCGCATATGGGATATTGATATTTCTGATATGTTCCAATATGTCTTACTTTCTTTTAATAATGTATTACTATGAAAGAAAGCTAGGCACTCTGTCAAACTGATCATTGTGATGGTTCTAAGTAAATCCAATCTGTAAATCTACATAGAGGGTTACAACACAATGGCCAGGAGGTTAACATAATTAGAGATATCACCAAAGTGTCTCTCTGACAATTGATCAATGTTTCTGTATTCTTGTCAGGCCTTCATAGCTACTACAGCAGTCTCAAAGCACATAAAGTCACTTACTCTGCTTGGTATTCCCTACTTTGTCATCTCTCTCCTGCCAAATGACATGAATGATGGTTTGGGATTTTAGGAAATCATTCCTATTACTCTTATTAATATATAGGCAGAGAAATTTAGCTGACACTCTGCTTTATACATCTGCCTTTAAAGGTTAACTTTTTTTTGCTTGGAGTCAGGACACTTCAATTCAAATCTTCATTCTGGACATTTAGTAGCAGTGTGATCTCTGAGCCTCGGTGTTCTTATTTGAGAACGCTGAGATAATACATTACTATCTGTTTCGTAGGGTTGTTAGGAAAGCAGCAAACAGAAATAATGATATAATAAAATAATAAAAGTTTCAAAAAAAGGTTGACATTTTTTAATCTCTCAATGAACTGAAAAAAAGGGAAAAAAGTTTATCATCAATAAAAAATTTTAATATATGCCCACAAAAATAATTCAGTATTCTCTATGTGCTATGACTAGTAGTCTCATAGTAAATCCCCTTAAGTCCCAGAGTACCCTAGGGAAAAGAATATTAGGTATATCTTCAAGGTTCTGTGTCATGCCAAAAGGTCTACAGCAGAGGTACCAAACTCTCCTGAAAAATTCCCAAGTATTACCCAAACTACATTAAAATATAATTTTAAATGTTTAACAAAATAAATAAAATACAATACAACATAGATAATGTTACTCTGTGATTTTCTAAGTCAATATGCAACCCACATTTCTATTTGATTTGAGATTACTGTTATGGGATCCTGGTCCTACTCCACATTTTTGTACTCTTTCTTCATGGTTCTGATTGAGCCACTGTTTGAAAGGGGACTAGACTTGGGTAGTCTGTTCCCTTGGCTATGCTGAGGCTTGTGGGGGGTCCTGGTGTTGGTGTTTGTCTGTTCCATCACACTGGGGCTTATAAAACCTAATTCACTAAAATCCCTAAACTTGCAGACTGAGTTACTCTTAGAACTGATGAGGGGCAGCTAAATGGCACAGTGGATAGGGCACTGGCCCTACAGTCAGGAGGACTTGAGTTCAAATCCAACCTCAGACACACTGGCTGTGTGATCCTAGGCAAGTCACTTAACCCCAATTGCCTCCAAAAAAAAAATCTCCTTCTGGAAGTCAAAATGATGGAGTAAGCAGTAAATCACTGTAACTCTTTCATATTAACCTGCAAACAACCATAAAATAATGCCCCAAAGCAAATCCTGGAACAGCAGAACCAGCAAAATGACAGAGTGAAACAGTCTTTTACCCCAAGAAACTTGGAAGATCACCAAGAAAGGTCTGTCTTACTAGGGTAAAAGGGGAGTACAGCCCAGGAAAAGAAACA
The DNA here is from genome assembly GCF_900497805.2 of Vombatus ursinus. Lineage (NCBI taxonomy): Eukaryota > Metazoa > Chordata > Mammalia > Diprotodontia > Vombatidae > Vombatus > Vombatus ursinus. The sequence continues at coordinate 35,561,334 of NW_020954585.1, forward strand.
TCACAGCAAGCCCCACCTCAGCAAACCAGTGGGAGATCCTAAGCTCCAGTGTGATGGAACAGACAAACACCAACACCAGGACCCTCCACAAGCCTCAGCATAGCCAAGAGAACAGGCAGCCTCCAGTGGCCACACCTCCACATGCTTCAGTGTTGCTCTGAGGAAATGCAGAAATATCCACTGGCCTCAGTACATGCCAGACACCAAGACTAGAACCCCTGCTCAGTACCAAGTAAATTGCCAGACCCCTATGGCTTCCAGCAGTGCCAGCCACCCACCCCCACACTACCCTATAGTACAGTGCCAGACACGAGGGTCCCCAGTGGGCCTCCGGGCAACATCAGTGCAGTGCCAAGTACATAGCCAGGGCCTACAGCCCCAGGCACAAGAAGCCTGAGACAGTGCCCCTTCCAACCTGGGAGCAGAGCTCAAATTTAAAAGAAAGGGAAAAGGACAAAAAAGATGAGCAAAAAACAAACAAAAAAAATAATAATCTGACCATAGAAAAGTTATTATGGTGACAGGGAAGATCAAGACACAAACTCAAAGGCAAAACCCCAAAGAAAAATGGGAAGCAATCTCATGCCCAGAGAGAACTCATGGAAGAGCTCAAAAAGGAGCTTAAAAATCATATGAGAGGTAGAAGAAAATTTGGGAAAAGAAATGAGAATGATGCAAGAGAATTACTATTAAAAAAAAAAGAGTCAACAACTTGGACAAAGAAAATAACTGCTTAAAAAGTAGAATTGACCAAATGGAAAAAGAGATAGAAAAATCTGTTTTGATCCACTCTGCTATCCACTTTTGTTTTATGGGAGAGTTCATTCCATTCTCATTCACAGCTATGATTACTGTGTATTTCCCTCCATCTTATTTTTAACAACTCCCTAAAAAGCACAGTTGGCCAAATGGAAAAGGAAGTAAAAAAGCTAACTAAGGAAAACAACTTCTTAAAAGTTAGAACTAGGAAAGTGAAAGCTAATGACTCTGAGACTCATTGATCAAGAATCAATAAAATAAATTCAAAAGAATGAAAAAAATGGAAGAAAATGTAAAATAGGAAAAACAACTGACCTGGGAATAGTTCCAGGAGAGACAATATCAGAATCATTGGACTACTTGAAAGTCATAATCAAAAGGAAGATCTGGACAGCATCTTTCAAGAAATTATCAAGAAAAACTGCACTGATGTCCTGGAACCAGAGGGCAAAATAAGCATTGAAAGAATCCAACAATCACCTCAGGAAAGAGATCCCAAATAAAAACTCCAAGGAACATTACAAATTACAGAACTATTAGGTCAAGGAAAAAATACTGCAAGAGGCCAGAAAGAAACAATTCAAATATTGGGGAGCCACAATCAGGATTACACAGGACTTAGAAGCCGCAACATTAAAGGATCAGAGGTCATATAAGATGTTTCAGAAGGCAAAGGAGCTAGGATTATAACCAGGAATCACTTACCCAGAGAAATTAAGCCTAATACACCAAGGGAAAAAATGGTTCTTCAATGAAATGAAAGCATTTCAAGCTTTCATAAGAAGATCAGAATTGAACAAAAAATTTGCTCTCTAATATCAAGGCCCAAGAGAAGCCTAACAAGGGAAAAATGGAAAAAGGGAAAAGAAAACATGAGGGATTCAATGTAGCTGAACTGTTTGCATCCCTATATAGGGAGAAAATACTTGTAATTCTTAAAAATTGTACCACTAATAGTAGAGCTAGAAGGAATATATAGAGACAGAGGGTACAGGAATAAGGTGAATTTAAGGGAATGACATAAAAAAATTAAGGAATGAGAAAGAGGAGTACACTAGGTATAGAAGGAAGAGGGAGGTAGAATGGGATTAATTATTTCACATGAAAAAGTGCAAAAAATCTATTAAAGTGGAGGGAAAGATGGGAAGGGGGCAAGGAGCACTGCTTGCACCTTATGCTCATCAGTATTGTCTCAAAGAGGGAATAATATACACAATCAGTTGAACATAGAAATCTGTTTTACTTGACAGGAAAGTAGGAGGAGAGGAGATTAAGTAAAGGGTTGGGGGCAGGGGAGGAAGGGATTGACAGAAAAGATGGCAGACTGGGGAAAGCAGTAGACAGAACCAAAATACTGTTGAGGAGGGAAAGGGTGAAAGGAGAGAAAGGAAAAATAAGATGGAGGGAAATACGCAGTAATCATAGCTGTGAATGAGAATGGAATGAACTCTCCCATAAAATAAAGTGGATAGCAGAGTGGATCAAATACCAGAAACTCACAATATGTTGCTTACAAGAAACATACCTGAATCAGAGAGAGACACACACAGAGTAAAGGTAAGAGGCTGGAGAAGAATCTATTATGCTTCAGTCGAAGAAAAAAAAAAGCAGGGGTAGCAATTCTGATCTCAGACAAAGCAAAAGCAAAAATAGACCTAATTAAAAGAGATCAGGAAGGAAACTGCATCTTGCAACGGTACCTTTGCAAGGTACCATAGATAATGAAGTAATATCAATACTAAACATACATGCATCAAGTGGTATAGCATCTAAATTCTTAAAGGAAAAGTTAAGTGGGTTACAAATTCATGACCAAATAAGAGAGAGAGAGAGAGAGAGAGAGAATTATGAAATGTAAAACAGATAACTTGGATTATATTAAATTAAAAGACTTTTACACAAACAAAACCAATGTAATCAAAATCAGAATGAAAGCAGAAAGCTGGGAAACAATCTTTATAGGAAGTGTCTCTGATAAAGGTCTTATTTCTCAAATATATAGAGAATGGAGTCAAATTTATAAGAATGCAAGTCATTCCTCAATTGATAAATGGTCAAAGGATATGAAGAGGCATTTTTCAGATGAAATCAAAGCTATCCATAGGCATATAAAGAAATGCTCTAAATCACTTTTGATTAGAGAAATGCAAATTAAAACAACTCTGAGGTACCACCTCACACCTGTCAGATTGGTTAATATGACAAAAAGGGAAAATGATAAATGTTGGGGATGTGGGAAAATTGGGAAACTAATGCACTGTTGGTGGACTTGTGAACTGACCTAATCATTCTGGAGAACAATTTGGAATCATGCCCAAAGGGCAACAAAACTGTGCATACCCTTTGATTCAGCAATACCACTACTAGGTCTGTATCCTAAAGAGCTCATAAAAAAAGGGAAAAGGACCTACATGTGCAAAAATATTTATAGCAGCTCTTTCTGTGGTGGCAAATAATTGGAAATTGAGGGGATGCTCATCAGTTGCAGAATGGCTGAACAAGCTGTGTTAATATGAATATAATGGAATACTGTTGTGCAGTAAGAAATGATGAACAGGCAGTTTTCAGAAAACCTGGAAAGACTTGTATGAACTGATACAAAGTGAAATGAACAGAACCAGGAAAACATTGTACACAGCATCAGCACCATTATATGATGATCAATTATGAATGACTCAGCTCTTCTCAGCAATACAACATTCCAAAACAAGTACAAAGGACTCATGAAGGAAAATGCTATCTACATCTAGATAAAGAACTAATGGATTCTGAATGTCGAGCGAGGCATACTTTTTTCACTTACTTTATTCTTTTTTGTGTTTTTTTCCTTTTGATCTGTTTCTTCTTTCACAATTGTAACTAATATGGAAATATGTTTTACATTATAGCACATGTGTAACCTACATAAAATTGCCTACCATTTTAGGAAGAAGGGAGGGGAGGGAAGAGGAGAAGGAGAAAAATTTGGAACTCAAAATCTTGTACAAATGAATGTTAAAAATCGTCTAGACATGTAATTGGGAGAAAATAAAATACTATTATTAAAAAATAAGAACTGGCATTTAATAGTTAGCTCACACATTCTCTAGTACACATACCTTTGCCTGCCAAAAAATACCACTTTGCTCCCTCTTCTTCCCTCTGCTAAACATAAGGGAGGAAAAAAAAACACAGGAAAATGTGCTAATCAATAATGAAAGCAGTATTAAAGCTTTGCCTCATTTAGAAACTAATAGGATTTCAGTCCATGTCACCAACACTACCAGTTTGTCATAAGAAGGGTGAAGAGGAGAGAGAGGGAGGAAAAACTAAGTGAAGACTTTGACACCAACCAGGCTCACTTTGTCCCATACAAGCAAATGACATTAGGTCCTTTGGGCCTTTGGCCTTTGAGTTCTAACCACCTGGTACATTATGGTTAGGAATACTGGTAACCAGAAACTTCATTTCAGTCAATGAGTTACATTTATAACTATAAAGGAGATTTCCATTTATTAAATTGCAGTATATGGTACCTATTGTTGAAGAAAACAAATGCTTACACAGAGATCATACCATGTCATTGTCAGAGCAAGGTACAAGCATCTTGGGGGAATTAAAATTCTATATTATAAGGAGAAAATGCTTTTTATAATACTTCAAACACAGATCCAAACAAAAATTTCCAGATAGCAGTTTGACCTGACCTATTTAAGTTCCATCTTTATCAGTCAACCTGACATCTTCTTTTTAAGTTATTCTTATTCACTAAATTAAAAGCAACATTCTCCTTATTGTTTTCCAATGTAACAAAACAGTCCAATTACATTTTCACCTATACAATCACAATGAACCTTTTTTTAGTTAAAAAATATACATCAAACAATATTAGTCTTATTTTTCACAGGCTTTATAAATATATGCAGAGATTGTATTTGCACAGGATGTATGAGATGTACACCTCAAAAATGCACATGAAGGGACTGGAACAATGTTATTAAAATCATATTTTAAGAAAGTTTTCAGTTTTATTAAGCCCCATGCATTCCCAATTTCTGATTTGCCTGGTCTTCTCAAGATGAGAGACAAAGCAACCAAGAATGCACTTTGGATTTAAACCGTCTCATGTATGCAATGACCAGTGAACAGAGCTCACAGAAGACGGAGATTTTAAGTTGCTGAAGGGTCACTGTTTCCTTTGCACAGGCTGCTGAAGGCAGAGTTCACTCCCAGCTGATATTATAGGCAAATTATTCTCAAGATGATGGTTGATGAGGTGACTTATGCTGTCAAAAACTTGGTCCTTTGTTCGAACCTACATATGAGATTAAAGGTTACATATTAGCTCAGTAAGGAGAATAAACATAGTATTTTGAGCTTCAAAGTCAGTAGGCCTGAATGTTCATCCCGACCCTCTCAAAGATGTGTTTGGTAATCTATTTTAGAATCATAGAATTTAGTGCTGAAAGCATCTTACATAGATTTGGAGCAGTACTAGATAACAGGTGTTATCTAGTCCAGTTCCTTTTACAGATGAAGAAACTGAGGTCCAAAGAAGTTAAATACTTAACCAATTATCACACCGATATGAATTTGTAGAGGTAGGTAAAAAAAAATCAGGTCCTCTGACTGCAAATGTAGCATTCTTTTCACTGTACCACACAAATCTAGTCCAGCCTCTTCTCTCTGTTCTTACCTCTCCATTCGAAGGTGATCATGATCTCCTTCGTGTCCCATATAGCAGTTCTGAGAATTTGCAATTTTTGTTTGCAAAGAGGCTTTATGAATTTATAAAATATTTCATATTTAATAAACCTATAAGCATTTGCTCCCCCAGGCCCTTCTCTGTGTGTGTGCATATGTGAAACCTTCTAATATAGGCTTAAATAAACATCAAGGTCATTGGCTATATTATTTCTTGCTAGTGTAACAAACACAAAAGATTACATTTGTAATTATTTACAATGTTTTAGCCGATAAAAAAAATTAGCAATCAGGATTAGAGTCACCTCTAACCAGCATATAAAACTACTGATTTCCTCAATTCTGGAATACAGTCCCGCCATTAAGCTTTCTCAGGATCAGAAATGAGGGAAAGGAATAAGCATTTATTAAGCACCTAGTATGTGTCAGGCAGTGTGCTAGGCATTTTATAAATATTATCTCATTTAATGGCAACCAAAGTCTTTCAATAATTCTCTTCATTGGGATAGCTAGGTAGTGCAGCAGATAGAGCACCAGCCCTGGAGTCAGGAGGACCTGAGTTCAAATCTGGCCTCAGACACATAACACTTACTAGCTGTGTGACTGTGGGCAAGTCACTTAACCCCAATTGCTTCACCAAAAATAATAATAATTCTCTTCATAAATATTTCTTCACAGGAAAAAAAAGTTAAAAACAGCTATTTCAGAAAATAATTTATCTTCATTCTCTTTCTCTCTGTACATCATTCAGTGTCTCTTCAGACTTGATAGCCCAGTTTCAACAGAATGGCAGGTAATTGTCATTGCCTCAATTGTACTGCTTCTTAAAAATACCATAACAGTATCTATAGTGTCTCTGGCTATTGAATATGGTGCTGCAGCCACAAGGAAAGGAATAGGCACTCAATCTAGGGATTTGCCTAGAGCATTGAGAGATTAAGTGATTTGACCAAGGTCACTCAGTCAGTATGTGTCAGAGGCCGAACTTGCTTCATTTTGTTATATCCAATATATATATACGTGTATGTATTTTTATATGTGTATATATGCACATATATATACATACACCCACTCCATATGTTTGTCACCTCTGTTGCAGAATATAAACATTTTGCACAAGTTGATATTGTCCTTTATTTGCCCCCTGAGGTTTGAGGTTTTTCTCAGAGTGGGACACAGGGTTTCATTTTAGTAGAATTCCTACATTTGACTGCAGTGGATTAATGAATTTATTAAGTACTTACTGTGGACAAAGAACTATGGTAAGTAGTGGGGTTACAAGCAGAAAAGCAAGACCATTTCAGCTCTCAAGGAGCTCACATTCTAATGAGGGAGAGATTTTTGAAAAGTTTCAGCTGCAAGTCAGAAAGAAAGGTCCTATGATCCTTAGGGTTCAACCAAAGCACATTAATAATCATTTTTCTTTAATATCATTTCCATTGATAAAATCACAAGAGAGCAGAGAGGCTCTGAGTAGCAGAGAAGATCTGCACTAGGCAGTTTTATGATTTTATTGATAATTAGGAATTTCTAGCTGAGAGATGCTTTCAGTAGAGGGTCTATGCATGTTTATATCTTTGCCACATTTGCATGTACACACATCCTTTAGTAGCTTTACATATGTATATATGTCCACAATACTGCCGAATGCAGCCTATATCAAAGTAAAATGTACTTTCTTATTTTAATTTGTTCATATATTAATAAAAATATACATATAATATATATGGGATTTTCTAAGTCAATATTTGGCCCAGAGAAATCTTTATGTACAGTTTAGTGGCCTGTTTCTGTTTGAATTTTATGCCACTGTTCTACAACACTTCAGAAGAGTAACCCAGGGGCAAAGATTTTTTGAATGCTGCCAAATTTTAGTATGTGGAGAGAACTACTTAAGATACAGTAGGGTATATTAGAAAGCAGAATCCAACAGCATATTGCTTATAAGAAACATGTTTAAAACATAAAGATCGATACAGAATTAAAATAATGGGCTAGAGCAAAAAAAAATTCTTCAACTTAACTCAAAAACTCAGGGGTAGCAATTAGGATCTCAGACAAGGCAAATGCAAAAATAGACATATTTGAAAAAATAAATAACAATACCACAGGATTAAGCATACCACAGTGTGCTTAAAGGCAGTATATATAATGAATTAATGTCAATACTTAAAATAATGTGCATTGGATGGTATAGCATTTAAATACTTAAAGGAAAAGTTAAATGAGTTACAGGAGAAAGAGGCAGCAAAACTATAATAGCTGGGGACTTCAGTGTGCCTTTTTTTGAACATTGTCAAATCTAATAGAAAGATCAACAAAAAAGAATTTAATTATCTAAACAGAATTTTAGAAAAATGTGTTATAATTTATCTCTGGCAAGTACTGAATGGGAATGGAAAGGAATGTGTGTGTATACATATAAATGTGTGCATTCCTATCTATCTATATTTCTAAGCAGTGTATTACACATTTACAAAAACTGACCATGTATTATGGCATAAAACTTCATTAATAAATACATATAGAAAAGCAGAAATATTAAATACATCCTTTACTGACCACAACAAAAAAATTATAATCAATAAAGGTCCATTAAAAAGTATTACAAATTAATTGAAGACCAAATAATTTAATCCTAAGAAATCTGTGCATCGCAGAGCAAGTCACAGAAACACCAGATAATTTCATCAAACAGTATGACAATGAGGCAACACACCCCAAATTTTGGGATACAGCCAAAGAAGTATTTAAAGGAAAATTTATATCACTAAACACTTTCATCAACAAAATAAAGAATATATCGATTAATTAAGCATGCAACTAAAAAAAAACCTAAAAACCAACAAATTTTTAAAAACTAATTAAGCACCGAAATATAAATTCTGAACATCAGAGAAGAAATTAATAAAAAACAATTAATGAATTAGTAAAAAAAAAAAAAGCCATAGATACTTTTTGAAAGATGAAGTAACTAATCAAAAGCAAATAGTTTCTTTAAAACAAAAAGAGGAGGGTGCTGGAGCCAAGATGGCAGAGGGAAAGCAGTGACTTACCAGAGCTCTCCCCCAAACCCCTCCAAATACCTACAAAAAACAGCTCTAAACAAATTCTAAAGCAGCAGAACCCACAAAAAAACAGAGTAAAACAAATTTCCAGCCCAAGACAACCTGGATGGCTGATCAGAAAGGTATATTGCACCAGGCTGGGAGAGGAGCACAGTGCAGCATGAGTGCTCAGGCCACAGCGACACTGGAGCAAACCTCCAGTGACTCCAGGACTGAATCACAGGCAGCTGTGGCAGTTTCCAGACTTCTCAACCCACGAATGCCAAAGACAACTTAGAAGGTCAGTGGGAAAAGTCTGTTACTGCGGTAAGAGAAGAAGCTAGATCTCAGCTGCCCCAAGGGCAGCAGCTGCCTTCTGACCTTCCGGCCCACAGACTGAGGGGGAATTGAGTGGCTTAACAGAGGGGGATTACAAGGATCTCTTTGCCAGGGCTGAGGCAGGAATCTCTTGCTTTGCCCGTGCTTGGATCTGGGTCACAGTTCTGAGTGGCGGTCCTGGGGCAAGGAGGAGCGCTGGCCTGGTGGAGCTTGTTATGGTGGTGGAGAGGAAACACTTCGCCGCTTATCATAGAACTTTGGGAGAACTGAAAATTTGCAGGCCCCTAGAAGTATCTCTGAAAACAGCTGTACAAACCCCCAAAGCTTGGGACAGTACATTCTCCACATGGGAAACAGGGTCTTAACTTAACAAAGAGTTTAAAACTCAAGTAATTGGGTGGGATCATGAGCAAGCAGCGCAAAAAGAGTCAGACTATATTATCTTACTTTGCTGACAAAGAAGATCAAAACATACAACCAGAAGAAGAAAACAAAGTCAAAGCTCCTACATCCAAAACTTTCAAGAAAAATAAGAATCAGTCCCAGGCCTTGGAAGAGCTCAAAAGGGATTTTGAGAGGCAAGTAAGAGAAATAGAGGAAAAACTGGGAAGAGAAATGAGAGTGATGCAAGAAAATCATGAAAAGCAAGTTAACAGCTTGCTAAAGGAGACCCAAAAAATACTGAAGAAAATAACACCTTAAAAAATAACCTAACCCAAATGGCAAAAGAGGTCCAAAAAGCCAATGAAGAAAAGAATGCCCTAAAGAGTAAAATTGGACAAATGGAAAAGGAAGTCCAAAAGTTTACTGAAGAAAACACTTCCTTAAAAATTAGAATAGAGAAATTGGAAGCTAGTGACTTTATGAGAAATCAAGACACTGTAAAACAAATCCAAAAGAATGAAAAATGAGAAAATAATGTGAAATATCTCATTGGAAAAACAACTGATCTGGAAAATAGATCCAGGAGAGAGAATTTAAAAATTATTGGACTATCTGAAAGTCATGATCAAAAAAAGAGCCTAGACATCATCTTTCAAGAAATGATCAAGGAAAACTGCCCTGATATTTTAGAACCAGAGGGCAAAATAGAAATTGAAAGAATCCACCGTCTCCTCCTGAAAGAGATCCCCAAAGGAAAACTCCTAGGAATATTGTAGCCAAATTCCAGAGTTCAAAGGTCAAGGAGAAAATATTACAAGCAGCCAGAAAGAAACAATTCAAGTATTGTGGAAACACAATCAGGATAACACAAGATTTAGCTGCTTCTACATTAAAGGACCGCAGGACATGGAATATAATATTCTGGAGGGCAAAGGAGATAGGATTACAACCAAGAATCACTTAACCAGCAAAACTGAGTATAATTCTTCAGGGGAAAAAATGGTCATTCAGTGAAATAGAGGACTTTCAAGCATTCTTGATGAAAAGACCAGAGCTGAATAGAAAATTTGACTTCCCAATATAAGACTCAAATGGAAAACGAAGAGGTAAACAGGAAAGAGAAATCATAAGAGACTTATTAAGGTTGAATTGTTTATATTCCTGCATGGAAAGATGATATTTGTAACTCGTGAGACCTTTGTCAGTATTAGGGTACTTGGAGGGAAAAAATTATATGTATAGATAGATAGATAGATAGATAGATAGATAGATAGATAGATGGATAGATAGATAGATAAATAGATAGAGGGCACAGGGTGAGTTGAAGATGAAGGGGTCATACCTGGAGAATAAAATCAAGGGGTGAGAGAGGATTATACTAGGAAAAGGAGAAAGGGAGAGGTAGAATGGGGTAAACTATCTCACAAAAAAAAAAACAGAAAAGAAGAGGCTCTTACAGTGGAGGGGAACTGGGGGAAGGTGAGAGGAAATGAGTGAATCTTATTCTCACAGGATTTGACTTAAGGAGGGTATAATATACACACTCAATTGGGTATGGAAATCTGTCTTACCCTACAGGAAAATAGGAGGGGAAGGGGACAAGAGAGTAGGGGGATGATAGAGAGGAGGGCAGATTGGGAAAGGGGGTAATCAGAAGCAAATACTTCTGAGGAGGGACAGGGTCAAGGGGGGGGGTGGGATAGGATTAAGGGAAATTCAGTTAGTTTTTAACAGTATGTCTACTATGGAAGTGTTTTGCATAACTGTACATGTATAGCCTATATTGAGCTGCTTTCCTTTTCAATGAGGGTGGGTGGGGAGGGAGGAAGGGAGAAAATTTGGAATCCAAAGTTTAAAAAACTCATGTTTAAAAAAAATGTTTTCACATGCAACTGGGAAATAAGAAATACAGGAAATGGGGTACAGAAATCTATCTTGCCCTACAGGAAAATAGAAGGGGAAGGGGGGAGAGATAGCAGGGAAAGCAGACTAGGGGAAGGGGTATTCAGAATGCATGCCATCTTGGGGTGGGGGGAGGGGCGAGATGGGGTGAAAATTTGGAACTCAAAATCTCGTGGAAGTAAACGTTGAAAACTAAAAATAAAAAAAAATATTTAGCTTGGACAAAAAAATTTTAAAAAAAAAGAAAAAAAATAAAAAGAAAGAGGAAAATCAAATTAGCACTATCAAAATGAAACAGGGAAATTTGCAACAAACAATGAGGAAATAAAGGTAATTATTAGAAACTATTTTGTCCAATTCTATACCAGTAAAACAAGTAATTTAAATGAAATAAGTAAATATTTACAAAAGTACAAAATTCCCAGATTGAAAGAACAAGAGAGAATTTAAATATCCCAATCACAGAAAAATAAAGTCACAGATTAGAAAACTCTAGATCAATAATCCTAATAAATTTTAACACAAAATTTTAAATAATATATTATCAAATAGGTTATAGCAACTCATCAAAAAAGTTATACACTATATCTAGGTTGGATTTACTCCAAGAATATAAAATTGGATCAAACTAGGAAAACTATAAATATAACAAAACACACTTATAGCAAGAACAATACAGATCATATGATTATACCAAAAGATGCAGGAAAAATTTACAACAAAATATGCCTATTTGTTAAAAAAAAAATACCAAAAAGCAGAGGAAGAAATTGGTCTTTCCTTAATATGACAAGCAGCAACTATCTAAAATTAAGAACATTATTTAATAAAGATTAACTAGAGATCTTTTTTAATATTAATGGGCACTGTATTTTTTCAACATCTCTTTCTATTATCTATTATTGTATCTATTGACACAATCGTGTAATTTTTATTGTTTCTCTTAATAATGTGGCCTGTTCTGTTTATTGTTTTTCTTATATTAAATCATCCCTCAGTTCTTGGTATGAATTTAACTTGGTCATAATGAATAATCTTTTTTAATATGCTGCTGTAGTTTCTTTACCAATATTTTATTTTGTATTTTTGCATCAACATTACTTAGAGATATAATGTATGATCATATTGTAAAGCACACAAAATTTTATTCACAGTAATTATATACACGCACACATACACACACAGAGCATGCACACAATGGAAGCAATATAATGTAGCAGCTAGAAAGGTAGATTGGAAGTCAAGAACACCTAAATTTGGGGGCAGTTAGGTGGCCTAGTGAATAGCACACTGCCCTGGAGTTGGGAGGACCTGAGTTCAAATTTGACCTAGGACACTTACCAGTTGTGTGACCCTGAGCAAGTCACTTAAACCCAATTGCCTCCAAAAAAAAAATGGGCAACTCGCTTAAACTTTATCATCCTCTATTTCCTTACCTATAAAATGAGAATAGTAATAGCATCTAACTGGCAGGGTTTTTGTGAGAAACAAATGAGATAATAGGTGTGAACCATGAAATGTGCAAATTTACTCTATTTTTCTCTGAAAAGAAAAAGGCCTCTTTCAGGCCAGAAATAAATAAAAATTTGAAGATGAGAGACCACAGCATAGGAACAGGTTATACTGGTACCAATAGGCAAACAGAAAAAGTAATAGTAAGAAATATTCCTTCAGTGTTGCAGCACAGTCCTTTTCCCATTTCTACCTTGTCCCCATTCTCCAAAGGACCTATATCTTGATATCTATCTTACATGAAATAATTTGTTATATATGTTTGGCAAAAAATAAAATAAAATTATTCTGAAGCCACAGAGGCAAAGAAATTTTGCTGCTCGCCGTTGGTTGCTGCTTCTGCAAACCTTTAATTCAGTAATTACTTCTGCAATGCAGCTAATCTTGAGGATTACTGTTCTTTCACTGTCCTCTGGTGGACAACAGAATAACAACAGGCTTCTTTGCTCAAGAAAAAAAAAAGATATTATCAGAGAATCAACATTGATTGTGGAAAGAAACCTAAGGGATTATCATAAATCAGTGGTTCTCAAATTTTTTGTGTGTGTCAGGCCTCATTTACACCCTTAAAATTACTGAGGACTCCACAAAGACTTTTTGTTTATGTAGGTTATAACCATCAATTTTTACTGTATTAGAAATTAAAATGTCTCAGTATTAATATGAAAATAGTTTTGATCCCATAGACCCCCTAAAAAGCTTTTTGGAACTTGCAGGATTCCCAAACCACAAACTAAAAATCACCATTATAAATAAAGATTTAGAGCTAGAAAGTACCTCAGAAGTCATGTAGCTTAATCCTTTTATGCTACAGATAAGAGAATTGAGGCCCAAAAAGACATGGGCCTCAGTCACTAAGTGACTTGTCCAGGGTCACATGGGCAATAACTGGAATTAAAGGTATTATAGTAAAGGTAGTAAAGGACTCATCCTTTAATAGGAAATCCAGTATTCTTTCTATTACACTATAATGTCTTACAGATCAGAAAACTGAAGCCCAGTTCAATCTCCTTTCAATTATCACGTTCTGTCTTCATTGAGGCACAACCTACCACAGTATGGACAGCCATGGCTATAAGCTGAATAGGTAATTTGGCATTTGGGTGTAAGACACCTTGTGTGAGAAAAGTTTTGTTTTTGTTTTTGTATTTGTTCATGTTTTACTTCTCCAGAGTAGCTTCCTTGACAATTCATTTTGTATCAGAGTGGGAAATAGGGTCCCCTACTACACCGAGATCATGCTAACTGGGGTGATAAGACAGCTTCTTTTCCTACCATGGTACAAAAAGCAAGATGTTAAGGAGTCTATCTTGGAGAAGAAAAAAAAAATTTTGAAAACTTCCTCAGGGTAGCATGCCTCACAGCTTTATACCCAAATGCCCGCTCACCCTCATAGTTAGAACTATTCATCCTGTGGTAGGTTTTCCTCCCTGAACTTACCTTCCTAGTTGAAGAAGTCCAGCTCAATAACTACATTTATTTCCAGGAAAAGCTATATCGATAATTGCTTCTCTATTCACATGAATTTTAGCTCTGCCTCTACTAACACATTGGTAGTAGGATGTGTGTTTTTACAGGAGCAGAATTAGATTTGACTACTTAATAGAGGTGATATTTTAACTAGATCTTAAAAGATGTGTAGACCCATAATCAGTTGGTTTGGGGGAGGAATCAACAATGTAGCAGGAAAAAAGCAAAGTCAATCTTATGCAACATTAAGAAAGGTGTCGTATCCAGAACAAGGGCATGACACTTTCCCTGTATGCCATCCTCACCAGGCAATATTTAAATTATTGTATTTAGTTCTGGGAATCTCATTTTAGGAAGGATATTTGCCAGTTAAAAAGGGTCCAGAATAGGGTAAATAGCACAGTGAAAGCCCTTGTGTAATGTTATATGAGAATTAGATCAAGGAACTTGGCCTGGAAAAGAGAAGACTTGAGACATGAAAGCTGTCTTCAAGTATTTGAAGGAATATAAAGAGGAAGAGAAACTGTCTACTTGATGTGAAAAAGCAGAACTTGCTTGCATCTCTAGCAGAGTGCAGCAAAGGGGGATCCCCCAGATCCACTGAATCCACCATTCTACTTAATGAGGTTGTAGAACATAAAAATGAGATAACAAATAATATGGTGTTAAAGTAGTTGGTTCTGTTTCCACCTCCCCCCAAAAATATTATTTATTTATTTTTAACAATCTTTTCTTTTGAAGTTTTGAGTTCCAAATTCTCTCCTTCCCTCCTACTCCTCCCCTACCCACTGTGAAGACAAGCAAAATGAAATCAATTATACATGTAAACTCATGCAAAAGATATTTCTATATTAGCAATGTCACCAAAAAAAAATAAGCAAGAAAATTATATTTTAACTTGTACTCAGAGCTAATCAGTTCTCTCTCTGGAGGTGGATAGCACTTTTTTATCATGTCCTTTGGAATTATCTTGGATCACTGTATTGATCAGAGTAGCCAACTCTTTTACAGCTGATCATCATTACAACAATGTTGTTACTGTATACAATGATCTCCCAGTTCATCTCACTTCAGTTTGCATCAGTTCATATAAGTCTTGCCATTTTTTTCTGAAACCACCCCCGTCTTCATTTCTTGTAGCACACTCATCAAAATCACATGCCACGACTTGTTCAGTCATTCCCCAATTGATAGGCATCCCCTCAATTTCCTATTCTTTGTCACTGTAAACAGTGCTGCTATAAATATTTTTGTACATATAGATTATTTTTCTTTTGTCCTTGATCCCTTTGAAGTACAGACTTAGTAGTGCTATTGTTGGGTCAAAGGGTATGCACAGTTTTATAGCCCTTTGGGCATACTTCCAAATTGTTCAACAGAATGTTTGAAACAGTTCACAACTCCACCAATAGTTTATTAGTGTACCTATTTTCTCTTATCTCCTCCAGCATTTGTCATTTCTGATAGGTGTAAGGTGATAACATAGAGTTTTTAAAATTAGCATTTCTCTAATCAATAGTGATTTACAGTATTTTTTCATGTGACTACAGATAGCTTTGTTTTCTTCTTTTGAAAACTGCCATTCATATTCTTTGACCATTTATCAATAACGGAATGGCTCTTATTTTTATGAATTTGACTCAGTTTCCTATATATTTGAGAGACAAAACCTGTATCACAGAAACCTGCTGTAAATTTTTTATATTACTTCATTGTCTAGGGTATCTTTTAGCACAATATAGTTTCTTTGATTATCTCATTTAATTAGATCTATTTTTGTCTAAAATCATGATCGCTATCCCTGCCTTTTTTTAATTCTGCTTAAGTATAATAGATTCTGCTCCAATCCTTTATTTTAACCCTATGTATGTCTCTGTTTCGAGTATGTCTCTTGTAAAAAACATGGCTTTTGATTCTGTTTCTAATCCATTCTGCTATCTGCTTCCATGTGAGTTCATCCCAATCACATTCACAAGTTTCCCTACATCTTATTTTCTTCTGTTCATTGTTTTCTTTTTTTTATTCTGCCCCTCCTCAGAAGTATATTTTCCTTTTGACCACTGCCTTCTTAAATCCACCCTCCCTTTTATCACACATGAGCCCATACTTCTTACCCCTTCCCCTCCTATTTCTCTATTGAATAAGAAAGATTTCTATACACAATTGAGCATGTGTGTGTATGTATATATATTCTTCTGTCTTTGAACCAATTCTGATTAGAGTGAGGTTCAAGCATTGCCTTTCAATCACCTCTAATTTTCCTCTCCACAATAAAAACTATTCCTTGTATGTCTTTTATATTTGAGAAAATGTTCCTTGTCCCTCTCCCTCTCCCATCCCCCTTTTCCCAGGGCATCCCTCTTTCTCACCCCTTTGCTTTTTGGGGGTGGGGTGGGGAGAGATCATTCCAACATAACCAACTCATACTAATGCTCTCTGTCTATATAGACTTCTTCTAATTGCCTTAAAAATAATAAAGTTCTCAGGAGTTATGTGTATTATCTTCCCATATAAGCATATAAATAGTTTAACTTTATTGAGTCTCTCACGATTACTTTCATGTTTACCTTTTTATGCTTCTCTTGAGTCTTGTATCTGAATGTCAAATTTTCTATTTCAGCTCTGATATTTTCATTAGGAATGCCTGGGAATCCTCTATTTCATTAAATATTCCTTTTTCCCCAGAATGATTATATTCTGTTTTGCTTAGTAGGTTATTCTTGCTTTTAATCATTTCTTCACCTTCTGGAATATCATATTCCAAGCCCTCTACTTCTTTAACATGTAAGCTGCTAAATCTTGTATGATCCTCATTAAGGCTCTACAAAATTTGAATTGTTTCTAGCTACTTGCAGTATTTTCTCCTTTACCTTGGAGCTCTGGAATTTGGCTATATTCCTGGGAATTTTCATTTGGGTATGTCTTTCAGTAGATGATCAGTGGGTTCTTCAAATTCTACCAGATCTCTGGATCTAAGAAATTGAAGCAGTTTTCCTTAATAATTTCTGGAAATATGATGTCTAGGCTCTTTTTTTGAGGATAGCTTTCAGGTAGTCTAGTATATCTTAAATTATCTCTCCTCAATCTATTTTATAGGTCAGTTATTTTTCCAGTGAGGTATTTTACATTTTCTTCTATTTTTTTTTCATTCTTTTGACTTTATTTTATCATTTCTTGATGACTCAAGGAGTTGTTAGCTTCTATTTGGCCAATTATAATTTTTAAAGAATTATTTTCTTCATTGAGGTTTTGTATCTCTTTTTCCATTTGGCCAGTTCTACTTTTTAAAGGAGTCTTTTCTTCAGTGAATTTTTGTGTTTCTTTATTATTTGGCTAATTCTGTTTCTTAAGGTGTTATTTTCTTCAGTATTTTTGTGCTTCTTTTCCTAAGTTGTTAACCCTGTTCTTATAATTTTTGTAGTATCACTTTCACTTCTTTTCTCAATTTTTCCTCTTCCACTCATCTCTTTCTTTAACTGTTCCATGAATTCTTGTTGAGCTTGGATCCAATTAGCGATTTTCTTTGAGGCTTTGGTTGTAGCTGTTTTCATACTGTTTTCTACTTCTTAGTTTATGTCATGGTCTCCCCTGCCATCACAGTAGCTTTTTATGATCAAGTTCTTTTGTTGTTGTTTGCTCATTTTCCAGATGAAATTTTAATTTTATGTTAAGGATGGACTCTGCTCACCTGGTGGTAGGGAGGCAATGTCCCCAACTTCAGGCTTTTTTGTGTTGCTGTTTTCAGAGCTAGTTCTGGGGGGTTGAAAGTTTTTTGGTCATTCCTAGGTGGTGTGATCCAAGAAGAGGTGTGGTCACTGTTCTCCTGGTCTTTGCTCTATTCGTAAGCAGGGCCGTACTCCCCTGCACCTGCAAGTATTACCACTTCTCTCTGCCCTGGAACTGTGACCAGGGCCCCTGCTCCTTTGTAGCCAACCACAAACACTCTTCTCTGCCCTGGAATTATAATCCAGAATTGCATATGGGCAATAGAGTTGCCAATCAGCTCCACTTGCACCCACTGTAGGTAATCAATAATCTCTTTCTGAACAGACTCCCTTACTATTTCGGGGATGAGAGCTCCCAAAACTGTTGCATTTGCTGTCACAGCCACCTCCAAGGCCCACCATGCTGCTGGTGCTGCCTGCCTCCCTGTGTCCTCCAAGCTAGCCCCCAACCCATTGTCACAGACTGTCCTGCTGACCTTTTAAATTGTCTTACATGGGAAAAAATGTGTCACTCTGAACTTTTATTGACTTTGCTGCTCCAAAATTTTTGTTTAAGGAGATATTTTAAAGGTATTTGTAGGGGAATGTTGGGAAAGTTCAGCTGAGTTGTTGCTTGTGCTCTGCTATGTTGGCTCCTGCTTTAACATTATATGTATGTTATACTTGAATTTGTCAAGCATTTGCCCCTTTCAGGTTAAGAGTGGTTCATTTTGTTCCTGGCAAAGAATATGAAACTTTAAGTGGTTCCTATTCTGAGTGACATTTTTATAGATTGTGAAGGGTACAAAACTCAGTGACCCATCTTCAGTTTGTAGAGGAAATATAAAGAAGTATTTATATATTGCTGCTCCTTTAAGAGGTGAAAAGAAATTACTCCATCAATTTGATAGAATTGGAGAGTGTCTCGCCATTGGTGGGCTGAAGAATCAGCCACAGCCCTGGTGACTTTTTAAAAGCCATCCTGCTATTGAGGTAGTCTTAAAAGAGTCAGTCAAAACAGGAGGAGTTATATCAATTGAGAAAGAATCATCCCTGGAAGTTGAAAAGAGACTTTCTGCACTCTGAAGTAAGTGTAAGCAAGTCCTCAAAAGTTGGATTCTTATTCCATAAATGATGCTCTGACTCTTTGGAGTGTGGTGTTTGTAGAAGTGCCAGAATTTTTAATGAAAACCAGGGACGTGGTTGTTACTTGGGTCAGCTAAGGGTTGGCCACCTTATAATCTCATCAAAATTGTGAGTCACTTCTTCATACCTCCTAAAAGAGCAATGAAAAGGACAATTTTCTTTACGCCTTCTTTAATAGCTTAAAAACAAATTTTGTCTGCTACTTGTTCCACTTACATCCTATAATTTCATCAAGTGGACTGGGGGAACACAATACAATGTGAAGTATGGACTGTGATTAAAAAAATGAAGACAGAAAGACCAGTTAGAAGGTTATGCCCTAATTCAGGTGGTGGTAACAAGGGCTTGCTTTTGAGTGGTGGCAGTGAGAATCAAATGAAGGTGACATATGAAAAAGTATTCCAGAGTAGAATTGACAACATTTTATAAATGATGAAATGTGGGTGGTTAGGAAAAGGACAAGTCAAAAAATGTTTCACAAATGGTGACTGGGTGAATAGTGGGAACATGAAAATAAATAGGGATATCAAAAAAAGGGTAAGATTTTTTTTTCTATTTATAATTTATTTATTTTTAGTTTTTAATATTCATTTCCATAAGATTTTGAGTTCCAAATTTTCTCCCTATCTCATCCCTCCCGCCACCCCAAGATGGCATGAATTCTGAATACCCCTTCCCCTAATCTGCCCTGCCTTTTATCTCTCCCCACCTTCTATTTTCCTGTAGGGCAGGAAAGATTTCTATATTCCATTGCCTATATATCTTATTTCCCAGTTGCATGTGAAAACAGTTTTTAACATTTAGTTTTAAAACTTTGGGTTCAAAATTTTTTCTCTTTCTCCCTCCACACCCACCCTCATTGGGAAGGCAAGCAACTCGATACAGGTTACTCATGTGTAGTCATGCAAAACACTTCCATAGCCGTGATGTTGTGGAAAACTATACTTCCCTTCACCCAATCCCACCCCTCATTTATTCTATTCTCTCTTTAACCCTGTCCCTCCTCAGAAGTGTTTGCTTCTGATTACACACTCCCCCAATCTGCCCTCCCCTTTATCATCCCCCCACTCTCTTATGCCCTTCCCCTCTATTTTCCTGTAGGGTAAGATAGATTTCCATACCCAATTAAGTGTATATGTTATTCCCTCCTTAAGCCAAATGCAATGAGAATAAGGGTCACTTTTTCTCTCACCTTCCCCCACTTCCCCTCCGTTGTAAAAGCCTTTTCTTGTCTGTTTTATGTGAGATAATTTACTCCATACTACCTCTCCCTTTCTCCTTCTCCCAGTATAATCCTCTCTCAGTATAATCCTCTCTCACCCCTTAATTTTATTCTACAGATATGACCCCTTCATCTTCAACTAGCCCTGTGCCATCTATCTATCTATCTATCTATCTATCTATCTATCTATCTATCTATCTATCTATCTATGTGTGTGTGTGTACATATATTTTTCCCCTCCAATTACCCTAATACTGACAAAGTTCTCATGAGTTACAAATATGCAAGAATCTTTCCATGCAAGAATGTAAACAGTTCATCATGCTTCTGTTGAATCTTGTTTTTAAAAGTCAAATTTTCTATTCAGCTCTGCTCTTTTCATCAAAAATGCTTGAAAGTTCCCTATTTCACTAAATGTCCATTTTTTCTCCTGAAGGATTAAACTCAGTTTTGCTGGGTAGGTGATTCTTGGTTGTAATACTAGCTCCTTTGCCCTCTAGAATATTATATTCCATGCCCTGCAGCCCCTTAATGTAGAAGTTGCTAAATCTTGGGTTATCCTGATTGTGTTTCCATAATACTTGAATTGTTTCTTTCTGGCTGCTTGTAATATTTTCTCCTTGACCTTCGAACTCTGGAATTTAGCCACAATATTCCTAGGAGTTTTCCTTTGGGGATCTCTTTCAGGAGGTGATTGGTGGATTCTTTCAATTTCTATTTTACTCTCCAGTTCCAGAATATCAGGGCAGTTTTCCTTGAGAATTTCTTGAAAGATGATGTCTAGGCTCTTTTTTTCATCATGGCTTTCAGATAGTCCAATAATTTTTAAATTATATCTCCTGGATTTATTTTCCAGGTCACTTGTTTTTCCAATGAGATACTTCACATTGTCTTCTATTTTTTTCATTCTTTTGGTTTTGTTTTACAATATCTTGATTTCTCATAACGTCATTAGTTTCCATTTGCTCCATTCTAATTTTTAAGGAAGTATTTCCTTCAGTGAGCTTTTGGACTTCCTTTTCCATCTGGCCAATTCTGCTTTTTTTTAAGGCATTCTTCTCCTCATTGACTTTTTCGACATCTTTTGCCATTTGGGTTAGGCTATTTTTAAGGTGCTATTTTCTTCAATATTTTTTGGGTCTCCTTTAGCAAGCTGTTGACGTTTTTCATTATTTTCTTGCATCTCTCATTTCTCTTCCCAGTGTTTCCTCTACTTCTCTTACTTGCTTCTCAAAATCCTTTTTGAGCTCTTCCATGGCCTGGGACTGATACACATTTTTCTTGGAGGCTTTGGATGTAGGACCTTTGATTTTGTTGCCTTCTGGTTGTGTGTTTTGTGTTTCTTTGTCACCAAAGAAAGATTCTATAGTCTGACATTTTT
The DNA here is from genome assembly GCF_900497805.2 of Vombatus ursinus. Taxonomy (NCBI): domain Eukaryota; kingdom Metazoa; phylum Chordata; class Mammalia; order Diprotodontia; family Vombatidae; genus Vombatus; species Vombatus ursinus. The sequence goes on from NW_020954585.1 coordinate 35,582,883, forward strand.
TGAGCAGTTTGCTTATCTTCCCAGCCAGTTACTTGAGTTATAAACTCTATGTTAAGGTAGGGGTCTGCTTCCAGTGTGGAGAATGTACTATCCCAAGCTTTAGCAGTTTTGCACAGCTATTTTCAGAGATACTTCTAGGATTTACTTCTGTAAATCTTCAATTCTTCCAAGGTGGTACGATCAAGGGTTTGGTGTTTTTTTATTTCCTGGCCTGTATTCTGGTCTGTGAGTGACCACAAGAATTTTTTTCTGCCTTGGAATTGAGTGGAGGATTCCTTCTCCACCATCACTACAAACTCCACCAAGCCAGTGCTCCTCCTCACTCCAGGACCACCACACAGAATTGTAACCTAGATACAAGCATGGGCAAAGCAAGAGAATCCTACCTCAGCACCAGCAAAGAGATCCCTGCAATTCCCCTATGAACAGCCATTCAATTCCCCCTCCCTCTGTGGGCCAAGCTCAGGAAGCAGCCACCTCCCCAGGGCTGCTTGAGGACTGGGGCTAGGACAGAGCTTCTCTCTCATCGCAGTCAGAGACCTTTCCTACTGACCTTCTAAGTTGTCTTTGGCGTTTGTGGATTGAGAAATCTCAAATTGCCACAGCTGCCCGTGATTCAGTCCTCTGAGACCTGCTCCAGGTTTGCTCCTGGTCTTTGCCTATGCACCCATGCTGAACTGTGTTCCTCTCCCAGCCCGGCACAATAGACCTTTCCAATCAAATATCCAGGTTATCTTGAGCTGGAAATTTGTTTCACTCTGTCTTTTTATGGATTCTGCTGCTCTAAAATTTGTTTAGAGCCATTTTTTACAGGTATTTGTAGGGCTTTGGGGGAGAGCTTAAGCAAATCACTGCTTTCACTCTGCCATCTTGGCTCTGCCCCCTGAAAAGAGTAAGAGTTGTGGGAAAGATTTTAAGTTTGATTGTGGAAAACACCTTAGAATTTACAAAGCATTTTCACATGCATTAATTCATTTAATCATCACAATCATGAGATAAGGCAGGTATTATTATTCCCATCATATAGGTGATAAAACTGAAGCTCAGAGAAATTAAGTAACCAATTCAGGGATAAGCAGTATATACAACTTTGAGCCTACCTCTTTTGGCCTGTGGCCTAAAGCTATTTCCTTTATAACACACTGCTTTTCTCACATACATTTGGGAGAAGGCTAGTCAATATTAAAGTTATTATATATGACTGAGGAACAAAACTTTTCTCTATGTGAAGCTAACTAGTCAGGATCAAAATTATGATCCTGAACTCATTAACACCATAACAAATAATCAAGATATGACTTCATCTCCTGGGGAAGATAACCATATCTTTAAAGAAATAAATATATGCATACATGTTTAAATATATATATATATATATATATATATATATATATATATGGACTACATGGCACAGTGAATAGAGTGCCAGACCTGGAATCAGGAAGACTCACTTTCATGAGTTCAAACCTGCCCTCAGACAAACATCCCAGTATATTTGCCAAGAAAACCCCAAATGGAGTCACAACAAAGAGTCAGACATGACTGAAACAACTGAATAATGTGTATACATTATACAATATTACATTATACAACAAGAACAATATATATATACATATATGTATAGGTATATATGTATATGTTTATACATACACACACACACACACACACACACCAATCAGTATAAAGTGAGATTGAAAGAAGCAGAGTAGTAGATAACTTCTGTCAAGAAATATCACAACGTAAAACATATTATAGGATTTAGATCAAGGGTTATAGACAACAACCCAGGACTTTGGAGATCATCTAAGAGTAGTCAGAAGTATTTAGTTACTGGCTTAAAAGCATGTAACTAGGTCTCCTATCAGCACAAGAAGTTCCATAAATTCTAAGAATAGATACAGAGAAGGTAGGAAACTTAAAAATATGCTTTTCATTTTGATTTTAAATTAGTTGATATTATACAAAGCTCTAAAAGTTTTTCTTATTTTAGTCAAAAATTTTCATACTTGTTTCTCTATACAACAGCCACTGTCTTTATTTATTTATATTCTCAGCCACATTGAAAAATAAAGTAGAATTGTGGTTATCTCAACCCAGTCATCCAAACTTCTGGATCATATCAAGTTTTAAAAAGGTATGGCATAAAAAGGAGGGAAGGAATATCTGAAATTGCTTTCTTTCCCCAGTTCACTAAGCTGTGTTCTTACCATCATTTAAAAAGCTCCAAATTCTTCTCCTCCTAAGAGTCAGAAAAATATTGTTAATTCTCCCAAACATACTCTTCATTCATCCTGGGGGAATAATAATAATAATGAATGAATGAGAGTAAGTAGAACTACTTATCTCTCATTTTGATTCCATTTTCTCAATTAAGGAAAAAAAATCTTTAGACTAGAAAGAACAAAGTAAAAATTAGTACTAGAGAGTTGAAAGACAGGATAAATCTGAAAATAATGATAGCATCTAGCTGCCCCCAGTGAGTTTAAGCCATCAAGCCAGATAAACTAAATTTTGGGGTATAGAAAGAGATTGCTGAACCACCTTCAGTGAACTTAAAAATTGTGAAGACTATGGATGTCACAGAATTAAGGAAAGGTAAATTTATCAATTTTCAAAAAAGGGAAGAATAGAGTCTGCAAACTACAAGACAGCAATATAGATTTCTCTTCTTGGCAAAATTCTAAAATGCATTACTAAAAGAATGGTTAGTGAACATATGGAAGAGGAAGAAATGGTTATAAAGAGCCAGTGGCTTCATCAAAAATTAGTCAGGATAGAATAACATCATGACTTTTTTTTAACAGTTACTAGACTGGGAGGCAGAGCCAAGATGGCAGAGTAAAGGGAGCATTCAAGCTGAATTCTCTCAATATTCCCTTCTACACAAATTTAAAATAACTCATCAAATTGAATTATAAAACAGCATAATAACAAAAGATCAAAGTGAGGCATTTTTCTAGCCCAGGACAATATAGGAGATTCAGCTATAAACCTTGAATATAGGACTACAGCAGCAACAGTAGAAGCAGTACCAGGAGTTCTCACCATCCAGAGATGGTAAGGAGATTGGATACCTGGGCAGAAAGAGATCACAGGGGACTGATGTACTAATACTGGGAGCAGGACCATGTACCATTTGGCAACACCATTGATCACTACTCAATTCCAGATTTCTAGGATGAAAAGGAGTAGTTACAGTCAATCACAAGGTAGCAGGGGATCTACCTAGGTAAGACCAAACAGTAGACCAGGAAAGTATTGACCACACCTCTCCCCAGATCACATCAACTTGGAAGCACTGACACTACCAATGAAACTAGAAGGGCAAAAAGCCTGAAGTTTGGGGTAATGAGCCCCCCTCCCACACCACAGATATGTAGAGTTCAACTCTAACATAAAGGTCAAAATCAAGAAAAAAGCTAGAAAAATGAACAAATAACACAAAAAGAACCTGACTATAAATATCTTCTATAGTGATAGGGAAGTTCAAAATATAAATTCTGAAATTGGACATGAGCACAACAAGAATCCCTATAACAGCTAAAGAAAGATATTTTTAAAATGGCAAAAAAAAATTTTAATCAAATGAGAATGGTAGAAGAAAAATTGGAGTAATTAAAGTAAGGCATGAAAATTATAAAAAGAGAATTAATAGCGTGGTTTAAAAAAAGACAAAAAATACTGAAGGAAATAAATCATTAAAAAGCAAAATTGGACAAATGGGAAAAGAGACAAAGCATCACTGAAGAAAATAATTCCTTAAAAATTAGAATCAGTCAAGGGAAAACTAATGACTCCATGAAGCACTGAGAAACAGTAAAACAAAGTCAAAAATTAAAAAAATAGAAGACAATGTGAAATATCTCAGTGGAAAAACAACTGACCTAGAAAATATATTAAGGAGAGATAATATAAGAATTAGTGGACTACCAGAAAGCCGTGATCTAAAAAAGAACCCAGACATCAAATATAAAAAAAAAAATTATAAAGGAAAATGGCTCAGATATCATAGAACCAGAGGACAAAGTAGAAATTGAAAGAATTCACAACAGCCTCCTGAAAGATATTCTAAAATTAAAAACTCCAAGGAATATATAGCCAAATACCAGAACTCCCAGGTCAAAAAGAAAATACTGAAAGCAGCCAGAAAGAAACAATTCAAATATCAGTAAGAATCATGCAAGACTGAGCAGCAACCACAATAAAGGAGTAGAGGGCTTGTAATATAATATTCCAGAAGATAATTCCTGGGATTACAAAAAAGAAATCCAACAAATCTGAGTATAACCTTTCTGAGGGGAAAAATAGCCACTTAATGAAATAGAGGAGTTCCAGGTATTCTTGATGAAAAGACCAAAGCTGAATATAAAATTTGACAAACACAAGACTTAAGAGGGGCATAAAAAGCTAAAAATTAGTGAGAAATCATGAAAAACTTATTAAGGTTGAACTGTTTGCATTCCCAAATTGGAAGATAAAACATGTGATTTCTAAAAACTTTAGCATTATTGGGGTAGTTAGAAAGAATCTACATAGCAGCAGGCTTGAGATTGAGTCTATTATGTTGAGATGATCTCAAAAAAAAAAAAGAGAATGGGAGAGTGAGAAAGAGGGATGCTCTGGGAGAATGTGGAAGGAAGAAGAAGGGGGAAACTATCTCTCATAAAAATGAAGAACTTGCCAGGAAGTTTTTACAATGTAGGGGAAAATAGGGGTAGGAAATGTGTAGTACTTTAACCTCACTCTCTTGTGCAGTGGTTCAAAAAGGAAAGAATGTGTGTGTATCTGTCTGTGTTTATGTAAATATGTACATACATAGATACACATATATGCTCAGTTGGGTATGGAAATCCATCTTACTCAACAGAGAAGTAAAAGGGAAAGGGGGATTAAAAAGGGGGAGTGTTAAGAGAGAAAGAAGGATTAAGAGAGGTAATGGTCAGAAGCAAAATAGACTTTTGAGGAGGACAGGGTGAGAGAGAGGGTGGGGGATGGAGGGAAATACATGGTTAGTAATCATAACTAAATGTGAATAGCATGAACTTACCCATAAAAATGGAAGCATATGGCACAATGGATTAGAAATCAGAATCCAACAATATGTTGTTTACAAGAAACACAATAGAAGAAGAAAAACAGAAGAAAATTAAAGGGTTAGAGTAGAATCTATTATGTTTCAGCTGATGCAAAAAAAAAGCAGAGGTAGCAGCCATGATCTCAGACAAAATAAAAGAAAAATAGATCTAATTAAAAGAAATAAGCAGGGAAATGACATTTTGCTAAAAGGTTCCATCGACAATGAAGTATTATCAACACTAAATATATATGCACCAAATAAGTGAGTTATAGGAGAAAATAGATAGTAAATCCATAATAGTGGAGAACCTCAATTTACTATTACAGTAATATATCACAAAGATCATACCTTATGATCAGATGGAATTTATACCAGGAATGCAAGGCTGGTTCAATATTAGGAAAATTATAAGCGTAATTGACTATATCAATAACAAAACCAACAAAAATCATATAATTATATGAATAGATGCAGAAAAAGCTCTTGACAAAATACAATACCTATTCCCATTAAAAGCACTAGAAAGCATAGGAATAAATGGAGCTTTCCTTAAAATGGTAAGTAATATCTATCTAAAACCAAGAGTAAACGTTATCTGTAATGGGGATAAACTAGAAACCTTGCCAATAAGACCTGGAATGAAGCAAGGATGTCCATTATCATAATTATTATTCAATATTGTACTAGAAATGCTAGGTATAGCAATAAGGCAAGAAAAGAAATTGAAGCAATGAAAATAGACAATAAGGGAACAAAACTATTACTTTTTTCAAATGATATGATAATATCATCATATCATCTTTGGCAAAGTTGTTAATAAACTGTATTACAAATAAATAAGCAAAATAAAAAATAAAATAAGCCCACACAAATCATCAGCTTTTCTCTATATTATTTTTTAATCTAGCAAAAAGAGATAGAGAAAATTCATTAAAAATAATTGCAGACAGTACAAAATACTTGGGGGTCTACCTGCTAAGACATACACAGAAACTATCTGAAAACAATTAGAAAACACTTCTCATACAAATAAAGGCAGATCTAAACAAATGGAGAAATATTAATTGCTCATGGATAGGCCAAATCAATAAAATAAAAATTATTATTCTATCTAAATTAATATACTTATTCAGTGCCAAATCAATCAAACTACCAAAGACTTATCTTATTATATTTATAGTTCTACAAAAATAATAACAAAATTCATCTGGAAGAACAAAAGGTCATGAATATCAAGGAAATCAATGTGGAAAAAAGTGAAGGAAAGTTGACCTAGCAATACCAGATTTCAAACTATGCTATAAAGTGATAATCATCAAAACAATTTGTTAATAGATAATAAATAGAGTGGTTGAAGACAATTCCAAAAGACTCATGATGAAAAATGCTATCCATATTCAGAGAAAGAACTATGGAGTCTGAATGCATATTGAAGTTCACTATTTTCAATTTTTTTGTTGGTTTTTTCTTTCTTCTGGTTTTTCCCTTTTGCTCCTATTCTTCTTTCACAACATGACTAATGTGGAAATATGTTTAACATGATAGTACATGTATAACCTATATCAAATTGCTTGTTGTCTTAGGGAGGGGAAGATGGGAGGGAGAAAAATTTGGAACTCACAATCTTATAAAAGTGTATGTTGAAAAATATCTTTACATGTAATTAGAAAAAAGTACGATTAAGAAGGAGGGGAAATACAGTGGTTGATCAGTAGGAAAAATTAGGTGCATAATAAACAAAAGTAAATGACCATAGTAATCTAATATTTGATAAACCCAAAGATCCAAGTTTTTGGAACAAAAACTCACTATTTGACAAAACTTCTGGGAAAACTGAATAACAAATTTGGCAGAAATTAGACACAAACCACTATCTCACATTATATACCAAGATAAGGTCAAAATGGATACATGATTTAGGCATAAAGAGTATTATCAAAAGCAAATTAAGGAAACATGGGAAAAATTATCTGTCAGATCTATGGATAAGGGAAGAGTTTAAGGCCAAACAAGAGCTAAGGAGGATCATAGGAGGTAAAATGGATACTTTTGATTATATAAAATTAAAAAGATTTTGCACAAACAAAACCAATGTAACCAAAATTACAAAGCAGGAAACTGTGATAAAAAATTTAAGCAATTTTTTTCTGATAAAGATCTCATTTCTCAAATATATGTAATGGAAATAAATGTATAAAAATAAAAGCTATTATCCAATTGGTAAATAATCAAAAGATATGAACAGGCAGTTTTCAGAAGAAATCAAAACTACTAATAGTTCCATGAAAACATGCTCTAAATTACTAATAATTAGAGAAATGCACATTAAAACAATTCTTAGATACCACCTCATACCTATCAGATTGTCTAACATGACAGAAAATGCAAATATCAAATGCTGGAGTGGATGTGGAAAAATAGATACACTAATGCACTATAAATGTCCACCAAATAGTCTAAACATTCTGGAGAACAATTTGGAACTGTGCCCAAAAAGTCATAAAACTGCATAGAAATACCAATACTAGGTCTGTATCCCAAAGAGAACAAAGAAAAAGGAAAAGGACCTACATGTACAAAAATATTTATGGCAGCTCTTTTTGAGGTGGCAAAGAATTAGACATTGAGGAGGTGCCCAACAATTGGGATATATGATTGTGACAGAAAACCATCATGCTGTAAGAAATTATGAAGAGGATGGTTTCAGGAAAATCTGGGAAGACAACTTATATGAACTGATAAAAAGTGAAGTGAGCAGAACCAGGACAACATTGTACACAGTAACAGCAATAATGTAATGATTACCAACTGTGAAAGATTTAGCTACTCTGATCAGTACAATAACTCACAACAATTCCAAAGGATTCATGATGAAAAATGTGGTCCACATCCAGAGAGAGAGAGAACTGATGAATGCTGAGTGCAGATTTAAGCATATTTTTTCAGTTTATTTTTCTTTTTTTCTATTGCAATAAGGTTAATATGGAAATATGCTCTGAATGACTTTACATGGATAACGGTATCATTTCTTTCTCTATGGGTAGGGTAAGGGCTAGAGGAAGGAAAAAGAATTTGGAACTCAAGATCAAAATTTAATCTTAAAAATTATTTTAAAAACCAAAAAATAAAATAAAACAGCTACTAGTCAGAGTGATACTGTAAATATAGTATAGTTTACCTAGATTTCAGCAAAGCATTTGACAAATTCTTTCATACTATCTTTGTGGGAAAGATGGAGTGACAAGGTACAGATGATAGCACAATAAGGTAGATTTGCAACTTGTTGAATGTTACTAATTGCTCAGTGTCAATTTGGATGAAGGTCTCTAGTCCAGTACTCTAGTGATCTATCTTTGACCTTGTTCTATTTAAAATGTTGTAAAGGACTTGGATGAAGATATAGACAGCATGTTCATCAAATGTATAGATAACTGAAAGCTAAGAAGAACAGCTAAAAGAATCAGGAACCAAAAAAAAAATTAGATTAGAACAGTGGGTCTAATCTAACAAGGTGACATTTAATCAGGATAAATGTAAAGTCCTTCATGTTCATTAAAAATTAATACTGCAAGTACAACATGGGAGAAATGTGGCTAGACATAAGTTCCTCTGAAAGCTAGGGGTTTTAGTAGACTTCAACCTTAATATAAACCAGCATTGCATAACAGCAACCAAAAAGAGCTATTGTGACCTTAGGCTACTTTTAAAAACACATAGTGTCCAAAATACTGAGAGGTCCATTGTAGTGGCCTCTTCCCTGGTCAGATGACATTGATATTGTGCACAGATCTAAGCTCATTTTAGTAAAGTCTAAAAAAATCTAGAGGAGGGGGCAATCAGGACTAAGAAGGGTCAAAATTGTGCCATATAAAGATAGGTTTGAGACAACTGGAGATGTGTGGTCTAAAGAAGAAACTCAATAGTAATCTTCAAGCATTTGAAGGGCTAAAAGAGGAACTAGATTTGTTCTTCTTGTTCTAAGAGGACAGAATTTGTAATAATGTGGAAATTACAGATAGATTTCACTTAATGTAAAACTTAACTTCCTTATAATTGGGAGAAATTCCACAAAAGTACAACGGACTACTTTGAAAGGCACTAGATTCTTCCTCATTTTAGGTCTTCAAGTGAAGCCTGGATGGATTTTTTTTTTTTTTTTGGTGTATGGTAGAGTGAATTCTTGTTCAGGCACAGGTTAGACCAGGTGGCCTCTTCCAACTCTGAGATTCTGAATCTAAGAGGCAGACTAATACATTAAATATAAAGTGAAAATGCAAATATATACAAAGTAGTTTGGGAGGGAGAGAACTAGCAGCTGGGGGATTAGGAAAGGCTTCGTGCAGAAGGTTGTACTTGGATTGCATATTAAAGAAAGGGAGGGACTCTATGAGGTGAAAATGATTGAGTGTATTACTGGCATATGAGACACCAGTTCAAAGGCATGGAGATGGGATATGGAATGTCATATGTGAAAATTAGAGAAAAGTCCAGTGTGGCTAAAGCATAAAGTGTGAAAGGGATAGTATTATCTAGTAAGGTTGGGAAGATAAGATTGGGGCTAGATGATTAAGAGCATTAAAAGCTAAACAGAAGAGTTTATATTTTATCCTAGAGGCGATAGGAAGTTATGGAAGTTGATTGAGTAGGGCATTGACATCTTCAGATCTGTACTCAAGGAAAATTTCTTTGACATCAGTAGAATGGAATGGAGAGAGACTTGAAGCAGGGAGACCAATTGAAAGGCTGTTGTAATAATCCAGATGAGAGATGATGTGGGCCTGAACAAAAGATGTAACTGCATGAGTAGAGAGCATCATATGCAAAAGAAGTTGCGGAAGCAGAAACAAGATTTGGCAACTGATTAGATGCATGAAGATCAGGGAGAATGAAAAGTGCAAGATAATGAAACGATTAGGAATCTGAGACACTAGAAGGGTGGTAGTGCCTTTGAAAGAAACACTGAAGTCTGGAAATGGAGAACATTTATAGGGAAAATATATTGAGTTCTGCTTTGAGCAAACTGAGTTGGACATATCTCTGGGACATACAGTTTGAAATGTCCAATAAATGATGATGGAGAATAGAAGTTCCAAGAAGAGTAAAGTTTTTGATTAATATTGAATTGTTCTTTGTGCCACTTTAACTCCTCATCTCACCAAAACATTTTTATTTTTACCTTCAATTGTTGATTAAAGGAATTTAGAATTTCTGATACATGTTTTCTTTCCAGATCCAATTCTTTATTTTTCTTTGTTTTGGTGCCTTTAATAGGGCAATATATTTTCCAGTTCTACCTCATATACCAAGTAGATATTAAAGTAAAGTTATTATTGTTGTTGTTGTTATATTTTTTAGCACTTCAAAAGATCTGTGGATTCACTGATGTGGATGCTTCCTGGTCCATTCAAGTTGCAACCTGTCCTTGCCAGAGTAGATAATCTTTATGACAAAAAAAAAACACAGCCCAAAATGATTATCATTAACCTTTTGTTGATGAGTTTCTCCAGATTCAACTAGGCTAGTTCTCATTAACAGACATTCAGTCTGTCACTTAACATATACTCAAAGCCACTTCAACTTGTTAGTTGCTCAACCAGAGTTTGCACTCCATTCACATAGTTTTCAAGAACCTAAGATCATCTTCACATTATATAATGAGAGATCAAAGTCAATATTAATGCTGGCTGCTAAAGAAGCCCAAGGCAGAGGACAAATAGAAATGGTTATGCTTCAATTTTCTGTTTCACAGGTTTGTCATAAGGGCCAAGGAATATTTTAAGAGCTCTGTAACACATTGTGATATACCAAGGAAGTCACAGTTTCCAGGCATAATAATTCATGGAAATCTATTGCTAGGTAAATATCCTTATCAGCAAAGTGTGAATTGGCTTAAACCATCTTCATTAGATTATACATTTATTCTGATGTACTAAAAAAAAAATGCACAAGGAACTGGTGCCACTTTGGCCGTTCGCTAGATACTTACATTTCCTTCTGGGTCAACTAAAAGAAGGTGCTTGACTTGGCCATTATGTATCCCTGTCAGGACATAGGATCCTGGATTGGTAGTGCTTTTTCTGACAAGGAAATCTCCATCTTTTTTTAGTAGCTGCTCTGCTTCTTTCCTGCTCATTTCTCCTTGATACCAAGGCTCTGCCTTCAACTCTTCCATCATTCTCCAGTCAGCTGCTCTGGATAAAATTGGACTTGTGTTTTCCACTGACATAGCTTTATTCAACAAAGGTTCCATGGTTTGGTTCCTGAGGGCATCTTCAAAAGGTCCTGGTAACAACAGTAAATACAAGCAATAAATCAATTAAAAGGAAAATACATGACAAAATCTCATCTATCTGATCAACTAAAAATAAGAGTTATAGTAAAATGGCTACTTTTTTTAAACTGGAGGTGTATTTAATTATTAATGCAAAAAAAATAATAAAGCCCAATTATAACATTGAGATGATGAACTTAAAGTCAGTAAGATATGGGTTCAAGTCCTGCTGTGATGTTTACTACCTCTGTAACCCTAGATGAGTCACTTCACTTTTAGACCTTAGTTACCTCATCTGCAAAAGGAGAAGGTTGGGCTTGATGGACTCTAAGATTCCTTTCAGATCTAAATCAATGATCCTATGATCACAGCCAATTTTTGTTATGCTTTTTTAAGAAATAACATTTTATAGAAAGAAATATTAGCCAACTGACCACTTGTCCAAGCTGAGATGCCATATATTGTACAGAGGGCCAGATGACTCTTTTTGCCTATTTAATTGGCTAGAACAGCTTCATTTTTCATACATTACATAGGCTCAGTAGTCATTCTTATTATACAGCTATCAACTTTCTTATAAACAAAATATTCATTTTAAAAGATCTGTTCTCCTATTAAATCCACTCAGGAAAACATGTTGTGTTCCCTGACTTTGAGTTCAGTTCCATATGTGGTATAAGTCCTTCCCTCATATTCATGTCAATCTCTTTTCACCAAAATTGCCTTTCAAGTAAATTCTAAAAGTTGCCTGTGTATTGGATCACTCTACATTTATCAGAGTGCTGCCCCAGGTCCCCCTTGAATCCCTCCAGGGAAGGGATGAAGTTGATGATGACTATGATAATGACAATGGCAATGATGACTGTGATGATGATTATAGATGGTGGTGTTGATAAGAGTGAATGAAGGAAAGATAAGCTTTGATTAAGTATCTGCCAGGTGCTATGCTATGGGTTGGGGTACAAACACAAAAAAGATAGTTCCTAAAATGAAGGTGCTTACTTTACACAACATATACAGGGCAATGGCAAACAGTGAAGTGTGAAGTCACAGCGTTAGCAAGTAGAGCCAAAGGGTAATGTGCTGATAAGCCCCTCCCAGAAATTATAGTAATATTGATTTTATTAGTTACTAGACCAAGTGGTAGAAAAAAGAGGGTAATACCCTCATAGCACAGCACGAAGATGATGACAAATAGATATGATAATGGACAATTCTTGATTATAAAATCATGAAAATATGTACAGTGTGATACAAATGTAAGATTACTTAGGCCAATTCCAAAACTAATATTATCCAGTTTATTGATATTGAGAGTGTGTATGAATAAAGGAAGAAGAACTTGTTCTCTTCTGACTTCCTGCCTTTGTGGCACTTCATTATTCATTATCAAATTCACCAGAAGATTGGCAAAGGAAAAGAAAAGAGATAGTACTGAAATTAGTCAGTCTTGATACTTTTTAATAAACCTTTGTTAAAAGAAAAAAGTTTGTGGATTTTAGAGTGAAGAAAAGATAAAATGTTTTCAAGCTACTCTTACCTGCGTTACTTTAGATTTACACTGTTTACTCAGCAACAGTAGCCTTTTTTTTATACCCAGTTGAATGTCAAAAAATTTGTGAGTGAACACGAGAGGGGCAGATGCTAAATCCTTTGTTGTGCTCTCCTACTTTATTGTGTTTTCCTCCTCTCTATCTCTAGGTGAGGAACACAGTTAAGATCAAACAGGTATTATTAAGAGAAGGGAAGAACCAGTTATTATTAAGAGAAATTTTTATTCCCTCCTTCAAGCCTTAGTCAAGGCTAATTCTTTACAGTCTCTGATCTCAGACATTATTTTGAATTTCCAAAACTTATTCACTTAGGAAAAAAGAAACATTTAACTGATAATTAGTAGTATGGGATGGAATTTGACTTATAATTTTGTTGTGTGAATTTTCTCTTGGTCTATTTGATTAGCCATTGCTAATACACCAGCACCATTCACAGAGAGATGAAAGTTGAAGTTTATTCATTGAGAGTGAGATATCAGCAGTTGAACATGTGTGTCCATCACAGTTCAACTAACAACATTTATATGTTACATGAGATGGGGTAAATGGCTGCTTCTTATAGTGAAACTGATTATACAAAGGAAAAAAAAGTATGCTTGTTAAGGAAAATGTATTTCACTTCTTATAGGAGATAGAGAAAAAATATATGTGTCCTTGTTAGTATAGTTAGTTACACTAAGTCAAAGAAGATCATATAGCCCTTATGAGACAAGAAAAGAAGGGGAGCCTACATCCTTGGGCTGTTGAAGTCCTTCTTTGTACTGAGTAAGTCTTCTTGTAACAATTAGGGGAGGGAAAAAACAGTGAAGGAAATCAACTCTTACAAGCTTATTCATTCAGGAATGATACATAACAAAAATGGCAAATACAGAACAAAATGGAGTTAGTTATGTCAGTTCTTATGTCAATCACTATTAGTTTATTTTTCTTAAGAAATTTCCTTTTAATGATTTTATTAGTATAAGAATTCTCAATGATGAAACTTCCTCTACTACTGTATGTCAGCAGATCCTAAATGCATTCACCTAATTGTTGTTGTTGAGTCATTTCAGTTATATTTAACTCTTTGTGACCTCATTTGGGGTTTTCTTGGCAAAGATACTGGGGTGGTTTGCCAATTCCTTCTCCAACCCATTTTAAAGATAAGGTACTAAGGCAAACAAGGTCAAGTGACTTGCCCAGGGCCACACAGCTAGTAAATGTCTGAGGGCATATTTGAACTCATGAAGGTGAGTCTTTCTAATTCCAAGCTCAGTGCTCTTTCCACTGGGCCACCTAAGTGCCCCTCATCCAATTATAATTGGAAATTATTACAAAACCTACAATGATAATACTGTACAGTAGTAAGAACATTGGACTAAGACTCTGCTACTAACTCTACAACATTAGACCAATCTTTTAACTGCATTGGGCTTCATATTTTGTTTATTTTTTTCATATAAAATGAGGAACTTAAACAAGATACAAAGAACTCAAAAGTTCATTCGGGCTCTAAATCTTTTGATCCTTATGATTTCTAAGGTTCTCTCCAGCTTTAAAATAATACATCTACATGTAAGGGTACTAAGCAGTATTTTAAGGTTGAGAATGAAGTAATTCCCATGAGAATCCAATCTGTTTTTAGAAAACAGACTAAGAAGGTGTGATTTTAATGTCAGTTTCATAGGAACTTAACCACAAGACTTATGCTATAAGAGGCCTTCCTTAGTGATCATCTAATACAACTGTCTCATTCTACTCATAAGGTGCCTGAGAAAAGTTAAGTAAGTTGCCTAAAGTCACAAAGATAAAAAGTAACAAACCTGTAATTTAAACACAAATCCTCTGATTAAAAATCCAGTGCTCATTCCTATTCTAGGCAAGTTCAACTCTATTCAATTAAGCAAAGATTTATTAAGTATACATTATGTACTAGGCTCTAATTATCTTCTGCTAGGTAAGCATTGTTGCTTCATCAGCTCTGATTTTCTTTTTTTTTTTTTCTCTCAGGTAAATGAACCAATACCACTGGGCCTCAGAATAATCTGTAGTTTGTATAGTAATGAATATGAAGATTTCTAAAAAAGTTAGCTTCAAGAAATTAAACCTTTCCTTCCCTGTTAACTACAGAGAATGATTATTTCTCATCCACAGCAGAAGATAGCCAGTTTGATGATAACTTCAAAGCTACTCCACTCATAACCTAGAAAATAACAAAGATTATTACCATATATCAAAACTCTATTAGCAAAGAATGAAATGAGATGTATAAATTTGACATGACAGCCTACACTAAAGCATTGCCGAAAAAAAATTTTAATAGGAACTTACTCATGTCAAATAAGTCTTTTCTCGGGCTGTTGTCTTTGATAGTGTCTACCGTTTCATTGAATACACTTTCACCATCAACCTGAAGGGCCCGCAAAACTTGAATATTTACACGTTGAGTATTCACATAGATTGGTGCCTCTCCTAGAGGAGTTACTTGGGATTTTCCTTCTGGCATATTATAGCTGTCCAAAGAACCTGTAAAAAAGCAAGAGAATATCTCTTTTGTCATTATTAGAATTATGGAGATGAAGGAATTTAGCTTGGGTTGCACAGAAAATTAATTTTAAAATTATATAAGTTTCTTGGACCTCACAATGAGAGAAATGGCTATACAGATTCTCTTTTTAAAATTTTATTTATTTTATTCTGAGCTTAAGAAATAAAACAAGCTTTTCCATAACACAGTAGAATAGAAAAAAAGATGATTGTACATGAAACCACAAATCTATTATGTACAACTTGCTATTTCTTTTAAATATATAATAAAATTATCATGTAACTCTCTTTTTTTCCTTTTTTCTCTTTGCTCTCACCCACCCTAGAGATGGCTACCATTAGGCACAAATATGTGTGTGTGTGTGTGTGTGTGTGTGTGCATACACAAAACCATCCTATACATAATTCTATTTATCAGTTCTTTTCTGGAGTTGGTGTTATGAAAAAAAAAACAATAAAATAGCTAAACCATTGATTAATTTGATTTAAAAAACAGAAAAGGTAGGGGCAGCTAGGTAGCACAGTGAACAGAGTTCTGGCCTTGGAGTCAGCAGGGCCTGAATTCAAATCTGGCCTCAGACACTTAACACTTACTAGCTGTGTGACCCTGGGCAAGTCACTTAACCCCGATTGCCTCACCAAAAAGCAAAACAAAAAACAAAAAACCACAGAAAAGGAAACCACATCACTAGCATTAAAAATGAAAAAGGTCACTAATGAAATTGAAGCAGTTATTTTGCCCAATTTTTTATTAGTAAATTTAATGATTTAAGTGAAATAGAACATTACAAAAATATAAATTGCCTAGATTAGCAGAAGAGGAAATAGAATATCTAAATACACCTATTTTAGAAAAAGAAATTGAACAGGCCATAAATCAGTTTTCTAAGAAAAAATGCACCAGGACCAGAAGGATTTACAAGTGAATTTTATCAAACATTTAAAGATCAACCAATTCTAATATTAAATAAATTACTTGGAGTAATAGGCAAAGAAGGTATCCTACCAAACTCCTTTCATGAAACAAATATGATACTGATACCTAAACCAGGAAGAGTAAAAACAGAGAAAGAAAATTATAGACAAATTTCATTAATGAATATAAATGCAAAAATCCTAAATAAAATACTAGCAAAAAGATTACAATATATTACAAAGATTATACATTCTGATCAAGCAGAATTTATATGAGGAATGAAGGGATGATTTAACATAAGGAAAACTAGTAACATAAGTGAATATATCAATAATAAAACTAAAAAACTCATATGATTACACCAATAGATGCAGAAAAATTTTTTGATAAAGTACAACATTCATTTCTATTAAAAACACTTGAAAGTATAGGTATAAATGGATTTTGCCTTAAATTGATCAAAAATATTTACCTAAAACCATCAGCTAACATTATTTATAATGGGGATAAGCTAGAAGTCTTCCCTGTAACGTCAAGGGTGAAACTAGGATGCCCACTGTCACCAATATTATTCAATATTATATTTGAAATCCTAGCAATAGCAATGAGAAGAAAAAGAAACAGAAGGAATCAGAATAGGGAATGAGGTAATAAAACTATCTCTTTTTGCAGGCAATACAATGATACACTTGAAAGATCCCAAAGACTCAACCAAAAACTTAGCTGAAACAATAATTATAGCAAAGAAGCAGGATACAAAGTAAATCCACAAAAATTATCAGCATTCCTATATATCACAAAGAAAACCCTATAAGAAGAGATAGTTAAAGATAGCTCATTTAAAATAACTTTAGACAGTATAAAATAGTTGGGGGTATACCTATCAAAACAAACCCAGGAACTATATGAACAAAATTATAAAAATATTTTATACAAATAAAATCAGATGTAAATAATTGGAGAAATATTAATTGTACATGGATGGTCTATATAGATTCTTATTCTTCCCTTTGGGATTCTGAAGGCCACAGCAATAGGAATGTTACATGGATTCCAACTGAGGCGCTTTCTCTTGTGTCTCACTAAGGAACACAGGGGAATGACAAAAATCCCTTTGGCTCTCTGAGAATTTCTGAGAAGCACCTTCTCTCCTGCCTAACCAGCGTAAGATGGATATTTTTATAGAGAGGTTTCTCTTACCCTTCCTTCCATTAAAGTATTTCTTTACAAAGGAGGGGTTCTTCAAATTCATAATAAATATGTATGTTTGAAGTACTTTTTCACTGAAAAACTCAAAGCACATAATTTATCTCATTTATTCTACCAACAACCCTGTAGGATAGACAGCTTGACATTGCATGCATTTTATTGATATAGCACCAAAGGTAGCAAGATGCTAAATATCACATATAAAACTGACAATCTACCCAATACTGATTTTATACCATTAATTACCTATCTGAAAGTTATGTCATAAAGACATTCAAATTTTTTTTAACAAAGTGAAGTCTAATTTAGCATGCTTGTCCAGTCATCTGTATGCATGTTTTAAGTATATAATGGTGCATTCTAGGAAAAAAAAGGAATCATTCTGTTGTATCCCAGACTCATATAATAGATTCATAATACATAGCTATTCAATACTTTATGTGCTTCAATTGTACAAGTTATGTTTCCAATGAATTTAAATATTATGCCAAGAAAATTGCACCACTGATGTTAAAAATTGTTGCTTTGTATTTTTTGTATTTTTGTACTTTTACACAAATAAAACAAATGTAGCCAAGATCAGAAGGAAAGTAGAAAATTTGGAATAAATTTTATAGACAGTTTCTCAGATAAAAGTCTCATATCTCAAATATATAAAGAACTTTATCAAATCTATAAGAAGGCAAGTCATTCCCTAATTGATAAATGGTCAAAGGATATGAATAGGGCAGTTTTTAGATAAAGAAATAAAACAATTTATATTCACATAAAATATTCAAATCATTATTGATTAGAGAAATGCAAATTAAAACCTTAAGATATCATATTACACCTATCATATTGGCTAAAATGATTGAAGGGGAAAGTTACAAATGTTGGAGGGGATGTGATGTGAAAAACTGGGACACTAATTCACTGTTGGTGGAATTGTGAACTTATCCAACCATTTTGGAGAGCAATCTGGAATTATGCTGAAAGAGTTATTAAACTATCTGTACCCTTTGATCCAGCAATAGCACTACTAGGTCTATTTCCAAAGATGATTAGGGAAAAAAGGAAAAGAATCTCTATGTTCTAAAATATTTATGGTAGTTCTTTTTATAGTGGCAAAGAACTGGAAATCACAGGGATGCCCATCAATTGGAGAATGGCTGAACAAGTTGTGGTATATGATTGTGATGTAATACTACTATGCTATAGGAAATTATGAGCTCAATAATCTTAGAAAAACATGGAAAGACTTGTATGAAATAAGGAACACATGAGCAAAACCAAGAGAACATTGTATATAATAATGATAATGTTGTTTTAAGAACAACTTTGAACAAATAAATCATTTTGACTATTCCAAATACCCAAATTAGCTACAAAGGACAGATGAGGAAGACACTATCTGCATCCAGAGAAAGAACTGATATATAGAAGTATATATAGAACGGTTTTACACACACACACACACACACACACACACACACACACATACATACATAATATACTAATATTACTATATTACCATATACTAATGGTAACAATCTGTAGGGTAGGGGAGGGAGAAGAAAAATATTTATATGATAACTTCATTATATATTTAAAAGGAATAGCAAGTTGTACATAACAGATTTGCAGTTTCATGTGCAATATTTTTTTATTATACTATGTTACAGAAATACTTATTTTATTCCATAAATTTAAAAAAACTATTTTGATTTTAAAAAGTTATCTTTACAGAAAAAATGCTTTGAAGAACATTAATAAATTAATATGATATAGATGTAGTTGTGAAAATGCATATGTCAAAAGCAAAGGTGAGAAATATTCACATAATGAAAGAACAATTAGCAAATTTATTGGTTGTCTTACTATTTGTGTTATTCTTTCTTGAAATATCACATTGGTCCAAATATAGGTTATCCCTGAATAAAATTCATTTGAATTTCATATTTTTTGAAATGTAAGGGGTGGGGGAAGTAACCCTTAGAGTTAAGAAGACATGCATTCAAGTCCTGCTTCTGACACGTCCTAGCTGACCATGAGCAGATATGTCATTTAACCGTTCAGTGCCCTGGACAACTTTGTAAGAATAACTTACAAATGATTTGCCTATCTGCACCATTAGAGGGAACTTCACACAAGTTGCCCAACACTCATAAATCCTGAAATCACAAATGCAGACCAAAAAAAAAAAAAGAATTATAAAAAAATTATATTAAAGAATATATATATGTATGTATGTATGTAGTGTGTGTATATACATACATGCTGTGAATGGCTTTGGCAATTTTGTTTTTTAATATTTATTTCAATTTAAATACTTCAACCCTAAGGGTCCATGTGGGTATTATCTACTCCAGCCATGCAGACAGAAAATCTAAGACTTAATTGACAGCTTTAGAGAGTTGTGGCCAAAAAAACCATTACCCTTCGGCCAACCTAAAGATGAACTTCTCCAAATTTATCTAATCTGAGTCCTTGAATGTCGTTCAAGAACTGAAGGACATTCCTTGAGTGTATGATTTAGAATCTACTACCAGACTCGTACTTGAAGACTTTCTAGTTTGTTAGGATCTTTGCAGAGTTTGTACTTTGGGGACCCAGGGTCACTTCCACATCATGATGTTGCATTGTAGTGGGATTTAAGTGGAGAGCCAATTCAAATATTCACTTCTTATCATTACTATCTTTCCCTTCTTCCGTATCCTCCTACAACATTTTATTGTTGCTACCATCCACTTATATGAAGATCATGATGATAAGCATGATTTTGTACAATCATATGTTGTACAAACTAGGCATGGGGGAATAGGAATGCTCTTCCAAACAAACAGAATGCTATTCAGACCAAATTATTATCTGCTCTTAGTAAAAGCTATTTGTTTCATATCAGAAAGTAGCTTATTAAAAATTTTGTGGGATTATTATCTCTGATTGAAGCAGATCTAAAATAGACCAAAAAGTCATTAGTCTGATAAAAGATGTTTTAATAAAAGCACAACAAATTTTCTAATTGTTGTTCCCTCTGATAGACAATAGCATTCAGCTTTTTGAGCCTAACTAGAATCTGAACTAATGGCTCTAAAACAGGTTAATAGAAATTCATTAACTAGGGTCCTGTATATAGTTGAATTATAAAAGATAGTAATAGTTTCCATTTATATGGCATTCTAAAGTTTACCAAGTACTTTAATCACCACAACACTGTGAGGTAGTGCAAATCTAAATGAGAAAAAGGGAATAATTTATTATTTTAAGGGAACTTGGCCTCCCTAAAAATCGTAGGTATGTAAAAAAAAATTATAGTGGGCAGATAGAATAATCTAACACTCTATGATATTCTCATGCCATGCCCTGTGCAAATGCCAGTTGGGTCTTTAGTCATTTTGTATCAAACAGATCTTCAATTGGCAGATGAGTCTGTGCTGAATTATGATAAGGCACTACTGATGTGTTATATATTAACCAACAGGTATCAAAAGTTCAGTCCAGGCACCTTGGGCAGAGCCAAGATAGCAGAGTAAAAGCAATGACTTGCTTGAGCTCTCCCCCAAACCCCTCCAAATACCTATAAAAAATGTCTGTAAACAAATTCTAAAGCAGCAGAACCCACAAAAAGATAGAGTGAAACAAATTTCCAGCCCAAGACAACCTGGATGGTTGATTGGAAAGGTATATCACCCCGGGCTGGGAGAGGAACGCAGTTCAGCATGTGAGCGCAGGCCACAGCGAAACTGGAGCAGGCCTCAGAGGACTGAATTGCAGGCAGCTGTGGTTGTTTCCACACTTCTCAAACCATGAACGCCAAACACAATTTAGAAGGTTAGTGGGAAAAGTCTGTTTCTGCAGTGAGAGAGAAGCATGGGGTCCCAGGCCCATTCCCTGAGCTTGGACCAGGGCAGCAGCTGCCTCCTGAACTTCCGGGTCACAGACTGAGGGGGAATCGAGTGACTGATCACAGAAGGATTGCAGGGATCTCTCTTCTGGTGCAGGATTCTCTTGCTTTGCCTGTGCTTGGATCTGGGTCACAGTTCTGGGTGGTGGTCCTGGGGTGAGGAGGAGCGCTGGCCTGGTGGAGCTTGTAGTGGCTGTGGAGAGGAAATCCTCCTCACAGTTCCAAGACAGAAAAGAGTACTTGTGGTCACTCATAGAGCCAAGCATAGGACAGGAAAGGAGTAAACACCTCGCCCTTAATCATAGCACCTTGGAAGAACTGAAAATTTACAGGTCCCTAGAAGTATCTCTGAAAACAGGTGCACAAAACCCCTGAAGCTTGGGCCAGTACATTCTCCACACTGGAAACAGACCCCTACCTTAACAAAGAGTTTATAACTCAAGTAATTGGCCAGGATCATGAGCAAGCAGCGTAAAAAGAGTCAGACTATATTATCTTACTTTGATGACAAAGAAGATCAAAACACACAACCAGAAGAAGACAACAAAGCCAAAGGTCCTACATCCAAAGCCTCCAAGAAAAATATGAATTGGTCCTAGGCCATGGAAGAGCTCAAAAAGGATTTTGAGAAGCAAGTAAGAGAAGTAGAGGAAAAACTGAGAGTGATGCTAAAGGAGACTCAAAAAAATACTGAAGAAAATAACACCTTAAAAAATAGCCTAACTCAAATGGCAAAAGAGGTCCAAAAAGCCAATGAGGAGAAGAATGCCCTAAAAAGCAAAATTGGCCAAATGGAAAAGGAAGTCCAAAAGACTACTGAAGAAAATACTTCCTTAAAAATTAGAAGAGAGCAATTGGAAGCTAGTGACTATATGAGAAATCAAGGCACTGTAACACTAATCCAAAAGAATGAAAAAATAGAAGACAATGTAAAATATCTCATTGGAAAAACAACCGACCTGGAAAATAGATCCAGGAGAGAGAATTTAAAAATTATTGGACTATCTGAAAGCCATGATCAAAAAAAGAGCCTAGACATCATCTGTCAAGAAATTCTCAAGGAAAACTGCCCTAATATTTTAGAACCAGAGGGCAAAATAGAAGTTGAAAGAATCCACTGATCACCTCCTGAAAGAGATACCCAAAGGAAAACTCCTAGGCGTATTATAGCCAAATTCCAGAATTCCCAGGTCAAGGAGAAAATGCTGCAGGCAGCCAGAAAGAAACAATTCAAGTATTGTGGAAACACAATCAGGATAACACAAGATTTACCAGCTTCTGCATTGAGGGACCAGAGGGCATGGAGTATGATATTCCAGAGGGCAAAGGAGATAAGATTACAACCAAGAATCACCTACCCCAGAGATGGCACCCCACTACCCACAACCCACAATGTTAAAGAGCTCACCCACCAATGGAACTAGACGCCTCTGCCTCTTGGACTATAACATAGTGCCCCTGGTACCACAGAAAAAGAACCTGAGTGGGGCAGCTAGGTGGCACAGTGAATAGAGCACCTGTCCTGGAGTCAGGAAGATCTAAGTTCAAATTCAGCCTGAGACACAAAACACTTACAAGCTGTGTGACTCTGGGCAAGTCTCTTAACCCCAATTGCCTAAAAAATAAATAAATAAAGGAACTTGGGAAGTAACACTCTGACCTGTAACCCCTACATTATTTCCAGCTCTTTCCAGACACTCAATCACAGCAGGGATTCTCTGCCAATAATGTACCAAGTTGAGGTCCTCTCCCTCCTTCTTGGAGGAGGGAATGTGCTAAGTCCACACTTCCTGCCTCAACTACTGCATCCTGTCAATCTGGACTTATAAGACACCAACCTTACTATGGCACCACTGTCTGGTACCTTCTTCCCTTTCCACAAGGTATGGGCAGCTGAAGATGTGAACTGGAACCTCTTTTCTAGATTCCCTGATTTCTTCATCTCCCTCTGGGTTTGAAATCTTATCCAAGTGGTAATCTCGACAGTCACTGTTGGTTTACTCCTTCTCCTTGTCCTATCTGTCTTCATTCATGAGGCCAGAATTCTCTGCCAGCCTAAGACTGATTACAAATCCAGTTGCTTCTCTTCATTCTCACTCCAAGAATCCTGAGTGTCAATAATGCATTTATGTAGTTATTGGACATGGACTTAATTGAATAAAGTTAGTAAAGGAGAGTGTGAAGGCACAGAGAGAAGGGGCTTTGTAGTGAAAGCACATTTCTCCATATGATCCTTTGACTCCTAAACCTTACCTCACTATTTGGAACCTAACTTGTAACTTTGGCTTATGAAACGGTTTTAATTTGCTGTGTATATTTACGAGCTGCCTCGCTAAAAGCCCCTATACTATGGCCTCCCCAACTACATGCTCTGAGACTCTACAATGCCTGGCAAAGAGATGGCACTGCCGAGGTAGCACCAAAGCTGAAACATTCCCACCCTGCATCTGGAAGAAGGCCTATACTAATGGTTCAGATGTTCAGGAGGAAAAACCCCATCCTTACTTCAGTCAAGGAGAAATGCCACATATACATCCTTGTTTCTAGGCAGAGAGGAACACTCCCACTGCCATCCAAATGGCCCCAGAAAAAAAAAAAAAAACCCTATCTAATCCACACTAAAAACCCCAGCCAGCAAAGCAATTACTGACAGCCGTTGGACTGCTTTATCATCTTCCACTCTTGGCTGATGTCTAGAAACCTCCCTCCTCATCTTTTAAGGATCACTTAAACCCCTGCACAGGGCTCCCTCAAGCTCTGTCCTTCTTCCTCTCTCCCGTACTTAATTAGGTTTTGCTCTCGCTGTGTCTGCTGTCCCTGTGATCATTGCTGCCTACTCACTGACTGCCAGGACTGGTAAATGTCAATATGCCGCTGATAAAGCCTTCTGCAATCATTCTTGGAGTCATCTTTTCTCGGCACAATCCAAACAAACCGACTGGATGGGCAACGGGTCAAGTCTGGGCTATTGGTACCTACCTCCCTTCACTCCATTGACCAGAGCCATGACTAAATGCTCTGATTATTGCTCCTCTGAGGACAAAGAAGAACAGGCAATGTGGCGGCTACCATCTGTCTTTCTCATAGAGAGGAAGAGTTAGGCCACTGAATCACATGCCGTGCTCCAGTAGTAGGGTCTCCTACACCACCTCCTCCTATGAACTCATGAATCGTTGTTCCGAATCACTCGGTCAGGGAGCCACACGGCTATCCTGATGAGCATGGGGCTGTAATTCAGGATCCAAATGAAAGGGCGTGCCTCAGCAACAGGGAGTTCACTTTCCCCTTAGACCTATGAGTACTGACCAAGATTATGATTACGGCCTGTGGGTGCCGTGCCTTGGATAACAGACTTCTTAAATTCCCCAGGGTCAGGGACTGAATCCCGCCCTCCTGTGGTCAAGACAGAGTCTAAACAGGGTAAATGGCTACATTAGTAGCACTGACACTAGCAAAAGAGGCCTCTATGTCCTTCGATAGGTATGAGTAACTTCATTTCAGGGAAGGAAAAAGTTGTATCTAATTATCAGAATTTGGGCCCTTCCCCTACCCACACTTGTGCTCCCAAGAATAGCTACAAATAACTAACAGGCTCTGTTTCTCCTCCACCCCAAGGTCAGGGACACCCTGTTTTCCTTGCAAGATTGTCCATAGAGAGAAACAAGTTTGCTTATTTTACTAGGAAGGCCCATTATATAGTTTCAAAAAACAACACTGTTTTCCCTCAGGGTACAAAAAGTCTACTATATGCTCAATTCAGGGGACTTCTTCCTTTTGAATTCCCCTGTCGCTACAAATTCCTAAATAAAGCTTCTTCTGATTTATGAGGTGTTTTTTCCTCAAGACAGATAGGCAGAACAAACATTATTACTACATTTTACAGATTTAAAAACTGAAATAAAATTTATTATTTTAAAAGAAAGGCTTGCAACTTCCTTGAGAATTTTATGTAAAAAATTTTAACTGAAGATTGGCTACATTTCACCCTCTTGTAAAATCTGTTGCCGACAGGTATTAATAGCTGTAATAAACTAAGTAGATCAGTATAACAAAGATTAAATTTGATTCATGATAATGTGTAAACATGATGCTAATTAACAAATTTCCTAATAGACATTTTCTATTTGAGGACATTAACCCAAATTCAAGCATTAGCTCTTACATTTTATAGATAGATAGACAGACAGACAGACAGATAGATAGATAGATAGATAGATAGATAGATAGATAGATAGATATGTTTTATATATATAATATGTCAGTTCTATAAAACATGCCAGTGGTCCACTGCAAAGACCAATCATTAATAATCTGATGGATTAGAGTTCTGATAACACTTCTACTGTGAAGAATAGTCATCTTGTCCTAAAAATGACACTATGCCTTGATTTCAGGATCAGTACATAAAACTACTGATTGAGCTTCCCTGCTTTTTCAAAATGAAAGAAATGTGAAGTTCTATTATATTTGGGGAAATTGAGTATAATATCATCCACTAAGTGGTGCTAATGACTATAATAAAGTCAGAAGCCTTTAGTTTAAGCTAATACACACATGATTAAATTTGTTTTCCCCCTTAACTCTTATGATATAAAGATGATAAAATTTTAGGGTGAATACTCCCATATGTAGCCTCGATAGGGTAATCTTGCCTCTTTCTACTGGCTACTGGCCAATTTTTCTTGCTTATTCTCGTCCGTGAATCTAAGATGATCCAGAGGAATGCTCTGAGCCAGAACTGATTTCACACACAAAAGAACCAAAAAGCCCATACTTCTCTCTTCCATTGCAGCCTTTGGGTGAGGAAGAACTGCTGTGAGCCTCCAGGTAAAGGAAGGTAAGAAAGAAAGGCTGCCATGTATCCCTGAGAGTACTGTGCCTGTTTCTTCTATGTTTCTTCTTTTTTGATCTTAGGTGAACAAGAATCCAGAGATGCAATGGACCAGAATATGACCTTGTGAGCTTTGAAAAGTCACCATCAGAGGTCCCTTTGGCAACTGGAGTTAGTTCGGACACCACCAGAGCTGACAGCAACAATAATTGAGTCTGGTGAGGAGCGACCTGCTTGACCCAGTCCAGCAGTAGATTGGCCTAGTATTGACCCAGCTGCTAAGGCACCCTGTCCTACAAGAAGTTAACCCAGCTGAGCTAGTAACACACACACATTTTTTAAATTTTATTTTAAATATAAATACAAAATAAGAAAAGAAAAAAGAAACAAATTTAAATACTAAAACTAAAATGATACAAAATAATAAGAAAAAGCATTGCCATGTGCACAGCATAACATAAGAGAGGATTCAAAATATACAGGAATAAATTTCCATTTCAAGAAAGCCTATATAGGGGCAGCTAGGTGGCACAGTGGATAGAGCACCAGCCCTGAAGTCAGGAGGACCTGAGTTCAAATCCAGCCTCAGACCAAACACTTGACACGTAATAGCTGTGTGACCTTGGGCAAGTCACTTAACTCCAATTGCTTAAAAAGGGAAAAAAAATACAAAAAAAAGAAAGCCTATATAATAAATACTATACATTGTGTTGAGAGATATCAATCTTTTCTTTGTTTCCTTGTAAGTTTTCTTTTGTTCTCTGCTGTGCACTTTTCACTTTGTTCTTTTTTTCTCCTTTTCTGCCCCCCCAGGCTATAATTAAGCACAGACATGCATACCCATATACATCTATATACATACATATATATATAAATATACACACAAATACATACATATATATGCCCATATACACATACACTTACTTACACATACATATACTTAGATATCCATAATTATATTCATATATAGACATATACATTCATACACATCTATGTAAGACTTATTTGTCCTATGTTTCTCTGAGGGTGGATAATCTTTTTCTTCAAAAGTTCAAGTCTTTCCATATTTTTCCAAGCCCACTAACTCATAATTTCCTAAACCATAGCAATATTCCAACCTTATACTGTCTAGTTGTTTTAAATAGTCCAAAACAACGTTGATGAATATGGTAATTTCCCATTTTTCTACACATACACATTTACCAACACACAAGCTCATCTTTTAAGGGTTCCCTTATTAGAAAACAAAAACTTGGACAGGACAGACATCTAACTTACTCAACTATATGTTCTCCTTAGATAGTGCTCTCAGCAACACATTGCATGGTCCATCCTAATGAATCACAAGTCCTGATTTCAACTCTTATTCGAGGGTGTCTTCAGTCTATCTAACTCAGTGAACAACATGGACAAGTGGGATTTTTTTTCTAATTCTAAGATTGAGATTATCATAGTCAACAAAATTAACATGAAGATGACATCGCCAATAGTTGTTTACATGTTATCTCCTCTATTATAC
Source organism: Vombatus ursinus (assembly GCF_900497805.2). Lineage (NCBI taxonomy): Eukaryota > Metazoa > Chordata > Mammalia > Diprotodontia > Vombatidae > Vombatus > Vombatus ursinus. Next base: position 35,610,671 of record NW_020954585.1, read on the forward strand.
CATGAACTCCTTGAGAGTAGGGACTGGTTTTTTGCATGTCTTTGTATTCCCAGTGCTTAGCATATAGTAGGCACCTAATAAACACTTGTTGACTAGACCTGACCAATAGCAAATGAGGTGCCTATGGAGAATTCCTTGACTTTCACAAAATCTCACAAAAGTCATAGTAATAGCCAAAGATTGGGCAATCATAATTACTCTGATTTGGTAAAAAGATTTTTGTGCCCTTTAACTCAAAGTAGCTAGCAGGTACAGCACCCAGCCTGGAGTCAGGAAGACCTGAGCTCAAATCTGGCCTCTGACACTTTCTAGCTCTATAGCCCTAGGCAAGTCACTTAAAAAAAAATCTGTTTGCTTCAGTTTCTTAATCTGCAAAATGGAGATAATAATATCACCTACCTCCCAGTGTTGTTGTGAAAATGAAATGAGATAATAATCATAAAGTGCTTAGCACATAGTAAGCACTATGTTAGCTATTATTAAATGTTGGCTACCTGGAAGAAAGCCACTTACCTTGATGAATAGGTGCATGATGCCAATCGTCACTGAATTTGCCTCCTATGTGCCGTCCCTGGTAGTAAGTTTGCTCTTTTCCTGCAGTCTATAGACAGACATACATTTATATACATGCACACACATCAAGAAATAGTGTCATCCTCTTCAAATTTCACTATTGTTAAAAGCCGTAATAATAGTAGCAGTGGCCTTGATGTTGTGACAGATTGCATGCTATATTTATACCCAATTTCCACTTCATGGCTCCAAGGTGGCATAAAGATTTCAGGTTCTTTGAAGAATGTTTGTGTAGGCGTAAGGAGTACTTTGTAACTTTGTGAAAACTGTACCCCACCCCTAGTCTTCATTAACTCTCATGATCCTTTACCAAGTGTGACAATAAAATGTGCTGTTCCTTATGCAGCTGCATTACTCAACACATTAATCCCACCACTGTTAGTTTTGTATACATAAAGACATGGTCTTACTGAAATGTCCCTTGTAATTCAGCATTATAATTTTGCTTAACACGTTTCTGATTTAAGGGATACAATACATTTTCTTGTTATAAAAAGTGATATCAAAACATTAAAATGCTAAGTGCTTACTGGGGAAGTTTAGGAATGAGATCAAGATGGCTGTGCAATCCCAGGATTTTATCTTTCCTGAAAACTACATATGTTATACCATTCTTAATGGCCCCAAAGCATCCTAATACTTTTATCTACCTTCTATTCTTTCTTTTCTTCTCTGCATCAATGCCATAGTTGTGGTGATATGTTAGTGACTATGATCAGTTCTAAGCTGAGGAAGTCACAGTGGAGCATAGCAAGGAAGAAACCTTCTTAGGCTAAAATATTCTGCTTTCTTCCCCACCCCCATTTCATGCACTGGCCTTTTAAAAAGCATGTAATAAGTTGAGGCGGGAAATGGGATTGGAACTGAGATTTTCAAATAACAAATCTATATATTAACCAAGTGGGGCACTAAACAAAGGAAAATACAAGAATCTATTTGTCATTTGAACTTGTATTCTATCACTGAACAGAGAACCCACAACCCCAAGTGAAATTTTTGGAAATTTGGTATGAGAAGGGCAACATAAAATAATCCAAGTACTAATGCAATTTGTGTTGAACATGCTACTAATTTTCACTTTTTTATTCAAGCCTCCAGATTTCAGACTGTCTGGAACCAAAATATTTTTATACTTATCTAACACCAAATTAGCCAATAAAAGAAGCTAGTGATATGAGCTGCTAAGAGAATACAGTTTAAGTCAAAGTGTCTCATATGAAATACATCCTTCAGTCTACTGACCCTTCACAAAAAAAAAAGAAAGAAATCCTCTGACATACCTTGCTTGTGTCAGTAGAGCAAATTCTGGTCTTTGCTCTAACATCAAGAAACTCCCCTGTATGGGGCACTTTGTTGGGAATGCTATTATAATATGGATGTTCTGCTCTTTCTCCCTCTTCCTCCGTCCATGGTTCATCCAGACTTTGCCTGCTGTGAGGATAGGTTTGACATTGGCTTCAGTAAGGAATATATGCTTGCAAAGCAATCAACTAGTCTAATGAATATTATTCATGCCACTAATAATATAGTTTTATCACCCACATAATCTACAGCCATCTCATCTTATATTGCTGACTACTTTCCTTCTGAAGTATCTGCCAACTATTCAAATGAGTTGTGCTCAGAAAAATTCAGCTTTCAGGTTTTCTTCTTTTTCTATACTGGTAACAGTACTCCAGTACTCCAGTGGGTTGTACACCACCCTACACACTCATCCATATTCTCTATCTTTCTTAGGTCACTCCTGAAATGAATAATCCTGGATTAAGCTGAAAGCATACCTCCGCTTTGTATCTGCCCTTGCCATTGTAGAAGATAAGGGAAAAAAATCTGTTTAAAGAGACAATATGTGTATGTCTTTTCTTTTCTCAACCCTTTGGTATCCTAACTCCTCACGATGTATATCAGCTAATCAATCGATCATCAAAAATAAGCATTTATTGAGTGCTTACTATGTGTAAGGCACTGTGCTAAGCACTGGAGATAAAGAGACCAAAAAAATGAAATAGTCTTTACTTTCACTGATCTTACATTCCATTGGGAGAGAGAACATATAAACGTATAAGTAAATGCAGAATAAATATAAAACAAATAAAAAGTAATTAAATGCAATGTGGTTGAGGAGGAAGGGAGTAGTTGTGGGAATCAGAAAAGCCTTTGTTGAGTAACTGGTATTTAAGCTGTGTGAAAAAATCTGATCAAATGGTTTAGCACAGAGAATATCACTTTTTTCCACACCCCATTTTATTTTTTTTAGTCATAGCTTTTGTTTTCATACCATCTTCATTTCTCAATATGTCCCCCTCCCAGAGAGTTATCTCTTATAAAAGAAAAACTAAAGTTAAAAAAAATATCTACCAGTAAAGAACTTGAAAAGAAAATCTATTCTACTTTTCCTAAATCTGGTTCCTAAGGCTCTTGATCTAGCCCAGGAACTCCTCACAGCTCTACCACTGCCTCTAACTCCTACCACCTTTCTCTACATGATCCTTTTATCTCTTGAGGCCACCTAGTTTCTATTTTCCTGGGGATGTATTCTTTGGAGATGCCTCAGAAATGTTCAGGTTTCCTCTCTAGGTGGATCTACTTCTCTGCATACCTCCTCTCCTCTTTGTGTGTCTCAGTCTCAAATGATAAGCTTCATCTTTTCACATGCCCAATGAAAGTCATTTTTCCCAGTTACCTCCTCCATAAAACAAAGTTTGCTGTGGTGTTTGAGTGTATGAGTAGGAATATGAGGTTGTATGCATGCCTATAGACAAAATCTAAATATTTGAGTATTCCTATAAACATTGTAAGTCCAAAAAGAGAGATGGTGACTGGTTAAGCAAAGGAATGTATATGAAATATGAAAGAGAAGAAGAGAGGTGCAAGAGAGAATAGGTAAATGACATGAAGTTCATGAGAAAAAGTTATGTGTATGACAGTTCAAATGTGATCAAAGAGAACAGCTGAGAAATTGAGAAAGAGAAAAGAAAAGACTATATGAAAGACAGGTTAAAAAGGATGAGATAACTAGGATATTAATATTTTTAAAGCCTACATTTGTAAAACAAGGAAATTACTATGAAATGCCACAATGCCAAGGCCACCTCAATGAAATTTTAGCAACTTAAAGCTATTTTCTTTTTATTTTCTAAATATTCATGATGCTGTCCCACAACAGCTAACACTGAATGGCTTTTAACCATTTTGAGATTCAAGGTGCCTCTGTTCTGATTGACCACAAACCATCTAAGGGGAAGATGATGGTATGGTAGGCCATGCCTTTAGCTTTCCGCATTTCCACTTGTGCCTGGTAGCAAACCAGTTAGTGATATTTTCTGTGGTGACTTGTAGAATATGGTCCTCCAAGCTTTGGGAACTGGAATTCTCTATCCTTATCAAGAACAGATTACCTAAAAATCAATGACATCTTCTGGCCCATCCAAATACCATAAAATAATAATACCCTAAACAGTAAAGGCTTGGTTTGTCCAAGTTACTCTAAGAATCTACATTTAAGGATTCATTAATCTAGGAAACCAAATTCAAAATGTGAAACAACTGATGAAAGAACCAGGAAATAGTTCTCCTCCTTGTCTTCTTGCTGCTTTACCAAACTCTCAGTTCTTTCCATGCATTTCACACAAAGTGGCTAAAAACTAGCACTTACCTTTCATGAGCCTGTTGGTGTCTTAGGGAGCCATGGAATTTGAGAGCTGTCAGAGACCTGGGATGTTTTCTAGTTCAAACTCTTAATTTTGCAGGGACCTAAAATCCCACAACCAATTAATGATAAGGCCAAAACTAGAAGCCAGCTCTCCTGGTTCTCAGTCCTGTGTCTTTTCATTATATCATGCTACTTCTTCAATTCAGGAAATTTAAAATTTGTTTCCATTCCAATTTGCAGTTGAATTTTTTTCATAAAAAAGTAAAATCTATTAAGAAAATATTGCAATGAAATAATCACTGAAATCAGACACTCTGTATGGTAGAAAATATTCATTCTGGAAATCTAAGGATAAGAGTACCACTTATGTGCCCCTTCATGCAAGTGTATGTCTTGATATTACTTTTGATGAATGAAAAACAAAAATAGGACTATTCAAGAAAGATGAAAGCTAAAAAGGAATATGAATGCTCTATACTATCACTAAAGGCCATGTAAGATATCTACATACCAATAATAATACTCTAATTTCTTTATCAATTACAAGAATAAAACATTAGAACTAGTTATCACTAGGGGGACTTCAGATAAGTAAAAAGAAGTTATATTTTCGATAGCAGACTATAAACTAATGGAACAAAGAGATAGTATAGGTTAAAAATGTCCTTAAATTGGTTCAAGAAGGCTTAGAAAGATGATATATATATAACAGGTTCTTAAGGGAAGGTAGAAATATTGGGAGGCAGGCCATCTTTAACCTTTTGAGTTTTGCATTGTGGATTGCAGCCATGCTCCACTATAACACATTCACAACTTCCTAAAGTCATAGCAATATAGTTGAAAGGGATCTCAAAGGCCATCGAGTTCAAACCTTTTACTTTACAGATGAGGAAAATGAGGTAATGAGAAATGAAGAGACATGCCCAGAATTCCACAACTGTGTCCGAGCTGGGATTAAATTCAGGCCTTCCTCACTTCAAACCCTAACCATTAGGCAATGATGTCTCTGTCACAGGCAGGGCATTAAACCAGGTGAACCTTAGCACAAACTGGCCCAATATGACATTTCTTGTTTCATCTTATCTTCTTAAGATATATGGAAACTGTGGACAATTAATTTAAGCCATTAGATAATCTTCAGCTCAAATGAGACTTATGTAAAGTGAAGGAGGATTAAATTATAAATGACAGCATTGTTTTGGGTGATAGGCTTCCAGAAGGTACAAACTGTCAGATCAGTAATTTCACAGAGTAGCTAGCACCAGGCCTCTTACAAAAGGGATTTTTTTTTAGAAGTTGCTTTTCACTGATGCTGATAAGACAGATGCAATGAGAAGTGACATGAACCTGGTGGGAAATGATTCATGGAGATATTTCATAGTTGTAGGGTCCATTTGAGGAAGAAAAACAGTACAATGAAATAGTTTTTAATGTAACCTTGGTTACTATTATTGTAGTTTCCAGGAAAATGGTTTTCCAAATGTTGAAAGTATTCAGATGTTGAGCTCCATATGTTTATCTCCCTATGCCATTATCACATTTTATTCCAGATGATTCTGTTAACCAGAAATTTAGCAACTTTAATTCAAAACACAGTACTAGAAAATTGCTCTTCCCTTGCATGCATTTTTAAGAACATTAGTAACAAAGAATCTTGTGTTTTTACTTACCAGTCATGAAGAGCAGGTATCTTTGAAGGACATTGTAAATACTGCTTGAATCGAAGCTCAAAAGCTTGACCTATAGTGCTGATAACATCTCGAGCCAGGCCGTCAGAGCATTCCAGTATATGGCAGGCTAATGGAAGCAAGGAAAATAAAGCTGTCCATGCAGAAGGTTTTGTTTATACTTTACCATACATAAATAAAGCTTCATAAAAGCAAAAGCTATTCCAAGGTGAGATGGTTTCAAGAACCATTTACTTTTTATAATATTTTCAAACTATTTCACCATATTCATTCTGTCATACGACAGCTTCATAAAAATCCCTAGAGCCAAGGTATTAATACTATGAAATTCTTGAGAAGTAACCACCACCCGTCACTTAACCAACTTCTTGCATTTTAGACTGTATCACAACAACAAAAGCAAATAAATAAAGCTTTGCCTTTGAGGTCCTTGGCAGAGGGATGAGAGTACTTAGCTTTGCCTAATTTAGCTTTAAAGTGGTTCCAAATTAAGTGAAAAAATGATATAGTTGATTTGTGCATATAGAAACATAAACTCTTGAGGTTCCACAAAACTTACTGTTTTTATGTGTTTGTTTATTTATTTTTTTCACAGTAGTTATTTACAATACATTGACTCATAGGTTTCACTTCCATTTCCAGTTTTCAGGGTTATCAAAATCAAAATATCGACAACCAAATACACAACTGCCTCCGGATCACTGAGACTTCTTGTGTGTCAAGCTCTTCCAGCTTTGTGTGACATCACCAAAAAGCTCCCGAATGGGTAACTAATTTCCCTAGAGCTCCCCAATACCCAGAGGCAAAAAAACATCTGTGAGTTTTCTGTGCAACCAATATTAAAACAACTCATCAGTAAGAGGGAGGGAAGGGAACAAGGATTTATTAAGTGCCTACTGTGTGCCAGGCAGTGCCCTAAGGATTTTACAAACATTATCTTAGGTTATCCTCTCAACAGCCCTGAGAGATAGATACTATTATGATTCCTAATTTAGAGTTGAGGAAACTGAGGCAGATAAAGATTAAGTGACTTGTCTAGGGTCACACAGCTAGTAAGTGACTGAGGCTGGATCTGAACTCAAGTCTTCCTGACTCCAGGTCCAGCAGTCTGTCCTACCTCCCTAGGTAAGAGTACAAAATAATGTTGTGAAAAGATAGTAGCCATCCTGGTCTGATATTGAACTGTTGGCAATTCTATTTTCTCCCCTCTCATGGAAAAGCTAAGGATCATCAAAACGGGTCAAAGACTAGTCAGTAGGAGGGAAGAGAAGAAGCAGGAATCCTGAATAAGTCATATAAATTGTAATCAAAAGTAGAATATACAAGCAATATATAATGTTCTTATAAAACATTTTGCCCTAAAAGCAATAAAGAAATATTACCATTAGAACATTAACTTTTAAATTTTTATTAAAATTATTTTATTAAATTCATTAAAATAATTATTAAATTTATTAACTATTAAATCCTTATTAAACTTTTAAATAAACTAATAAATTTATTAAAAGTAAATTTTTATTAAATTTGTAAACTTTTAAATTAAATTAAAGGAACACCAGTAATAGATTTAGTGACTATTATCAGAAAAATTTAATTTGTAAACTTTTAAATTAAATTAAAGGAACAACAGTAATAGATTTAGTGACTATTATCAGAAAAATTTAATTCAGAGCCTTTCAGCTCTAATCCCGCATGCTCTAGACTCTCAAAATTTATTCTGTAAGGTTCTATCCAGAAAAAGTCAGTGTAGGAAAAACCAACAGTCACAAATAACTACTCGTAACAAAGGTTATAAAAATGAATTTCTATAAATAAGATCATTTTAAACACTGTGAAGTCTAAGTTTGGAAGTAAATTCAGAAATTCCCAAATTCTAATTGTCATTTTTTTCAATTACTTCACATTTGAAAACATATAAATTCTTATTTCCAAAGAGATTTAGTTAATATCCCTTTAAGAAAAAATTCTTAGTAACTTTTCTCTTCTTCACATTAAATGCTATATCAGGAGACGACCATTTTACCATAACCATGAGATAAAAGGCAGCATGACAAAGTGGATAGAGAGTCATCCTTGGAGTCATGAAGACCTTGGGCTCTAGTCTTGCCTTTTAAGAGTATTAGCTATGTGAGCACATAAATCAGTAACTACTGCTCTAAGAGTAAGATATTTGAGCTTCAGGTTGATTTATTTAGGAATTGGATATTAAAATAGAAAGGTAATGTTTCAATAATTATAGTGTAGTTTGTAGTATCTGACCATCTGAGCCCAGGCCATAGCTTGTTCTTTGATTTGCTAAGTGACTTCGGGTGAGTTTAAACCACTCTACTATATCATTGTATTTTCCAATTTGTCAAGTGAGGACACTCTGTGCTTCATACAAAGGCTGTGAATGCAAATGGCTGTGAAATACAATGAGCCTTTCAAAAAAGAGAGTATTTAGTTAAGGTTAGAGGAAGGAGAAAAGATCCTTGCCGAAATATTGCTGTAGGGACTCCAATAGGAAGGGTCCTAGTTTCCAGAAAGCTACTCTCCATAGGAGACAAATATGAAGTGCCTTTTGGTATTATGCTTAAGGAGACCCCCTTACAATAGAAGGTGGAACATATTTTTATCTCATAACAACCTGTTTATTTTTCAAATGGTTCTCCATGTATTTATACTGAACAATGTCTTTCTTTCCTTCCCCTCTGTCACCTTGCAAGAGACTTGTAATGCAGAAGGTACAGCTCTAGTAATCGTTCCCTTGGCAACCGACAGAACTATACTAGGCATAGAAACAGAGACATGAAAGGTAACCTTGTTAAAAAAGAAAACTGAAAAGAGGAGGAAAAATACAAAGAAATCATTAGCTTCTCCTACACAGGCTGATTCTTTGCCTTCTTGGAAAGGTACAATTTGAGATAAACTATTTCCATAATAAAAGCCATCACCTAGGTACTTGTCATCTAATGATAATTAAATACCTATGGTTCACTGTGCACCATACTGTGCATGAGTTAGAGTCTCATAAGGTATCCAGCAGTTCATATTATTAGGTTTTATTCTCCCAGGACATAACTCCCTCTCTATGGCTAATGTTCCCTTTGAAATCAAAATTAATACTGTACATAGGAAGGAGGGAAGGAGTTTACCAGGGAAATTAACTCAAAGATAATATTTGAGTCACATTATTGCTTTCATTCCTTTGATATTCAGGTCATATTTTCAGGTACAGCAACAACAGATGATACTAGAGAAGACTCAGGAATATCTGCTGGTATTTTTTGTTATTCTAATATTTATCATTTGACATGCATCAAGCAGCAATCTTTGGTAAACTCAAATCATGTACTAGATGCTTTATACTAATGACTACTAGGGCAGGAGGCTACATGAATTGCACAGGTAGAGCTTTAGGAATATTAATGTAATCTGTAAAGTTAAGAGGTTAGAGATATTCTCTAAGGTTTCTTTCAGTTCTAAATTCTGTGATTGTATGTCTGCGTGAAGGGAAATAGGAGTCAAGGCTTAAGGTCTGATGACTAGGACTTTCAGCTCCTCTCTGTATATTGGCTATGGCAGAATTTAAGTAATATAATTCTACACTGAGAGAGGATCTCAAAGAAAGTTTTGTATGAGCCAAGCAGTGGAAATAACAGTAGAATTTGGGGAACTTTCACTCTATAGGTAATTTAGCAAAGATACTTGTATCCATTGGTAATATTCTTATCACTAGATCAGAAGAATTACTAACTGAAATTGCATCAATAAGAAATTCAATTGAGGGGGCATAGTGGGTGGCAGTGGTACAGAGGACAGTCCCACCTTAAATACAATTGTTGTCCAATAGAAAGTAATGGCCCTCACCCCCAGGGGAAATGGGATGGGAGCAGTAGCTCCAAGAGAGAAAGGAAAGAAATAAATATTTATTGTCAACTATGTGTCAGGCACTGTGCTAAGCACTATACAAATATTATCTCATTTGATCCACTCAATAATCCTGGAAGGTAAGTACTATTATTATTCCCATTTTACAGTTGAGAAAACTAAAGCAGATAGAGGTTAAATTACTTGTTTAGGGTCCCACTGCTTCAACTCAGGGCTTCCTGATTCCATGCCCACTGTTCCATCCATTTTACTCCATAGCAGGAAGGGAATGGCACCACAGGAACTGTGGAGGTGGGGGACCAAAGAGGTAAACGCCACATGTCTATAAGACAATAGGATGAGGTTCAAAGATGGAGGGGGTGATCACCACAGGAACAAGGCTAGGAAATGCACCCTCTTTCAATTGTCATTGATAGGGAAGTCAGATTGTGGGTTATAAGATTTTGCCAGCAAAATCTATAAAGAGGTAAGCTCTTCAAAAGCCACTAAAAAACAAAAAAAAAAAACAACAAAAATATAAACACATACAAAGAGCTTAGATGATATAATGACTGACACAATTGGAAATATCTCAAAGAGGTCACAACTAATTTATGTAAAACAGATAGAACAGTTAAAGAACATCAGAAAAAATCACAGAGAGATGCACATTAAAACAACTCTGGGGTACCACCTCATACCTATAAGATTGGCCAAGATGGCAAAAAAAGAAATGACAGTGAAGGTGATGTGGGAAAATAGATACATTAGGGAACTATAAGTAGAGCTGTGAACTAGTCCAACAATTCTGGAAAGCAATTTGGAACTATGCACAAAAAAGCTATTAAACATGTGGAGTCCTAAATATCCTTTGATACAGGAATACCACTATTAGGTTTATACCCCAAAGAGGTCAAAGAAAAAGGAAAAAGGCCAATATAAAAAAAAATGTGTAACAGCTCTTTTGTGGTAGTAAAGAATTGGAAACTGAGAGGATGCTCATAAATTGGGAAGTGGGTGAACAAGTCATGGTATATGAATGTGATAGAATATTGTAGTGCTGTAAAAAATGGCAAAGGAGAGGGCTTCAGAAAAATCTGGGAAGATTTGTATGAACTGATGCAAAGTGAAGTGAGCAGAACCAAGAGAACAGTTTATACAGTAATCACAATACTGTAAAGATAATCAACTTTGAAAGTCTTGGTAACTCTTATGTGACTAACTACAATTCCAAAAGACTCATGAGGAAACATGCTATCTACCTCCAGAAACTGTATTCATGCACTCAAAGTACAAATTGAAACATATTTTCTTCTATTTCTTTCTTTTCTCTTGATTTTTTTGGAACATAGTTAACCTGGAAATATGTTTTACATGTATTTATATATTTATAGTGGGCTTTATTTTTAATGAGTAGGGAAGATAAAAGGGGAAGAAGACAATTTGGAATTGAAAATCAAATTGAATTTTAAAAAAATAAATAAAATTAAGTAGATTTAAAAAAAGAAAGAACATTAGAAAGTCTCCCCATCAACCTTATCTACATAAATTCTGTTTTTCTGATGATGGGGATGCTTATGATTATGACAAGTAAAGGAGACAATGCAATAAAACTTGCAAAAGGCAAAAAAGAAAATAGAAATCATGCTTTAAATATATCAAAAAGAATAAAAAGATAAAGAAAACTGTTGCCTCCTCACTAAAGGGCAGAGATATTCAATAATAGATATCATTAAAAGGACTAAATGTGAAGGGAAAGGTGACAGTCTCCCATTGTCTCTTCTTAGCAATGCAAGGATCTGAGACAACTCCAAAAGACTCATGATGGAAAATGCTGTCAACATCCAGAAAAAGAACTATGGATTCTGAATGCAGATCGAAGCATACTATTTACTCTCTTTTTTTTTCTTCTTTCTCATGGTTTCTCTCATTTGTTCTAATTCTCCTTTATAACATGACTAATATGAAAATAGGTTTAATATGAATGTATATGTTGAGCCCATGTCAATTTACATGTTGTCTTGGGGTAGGGAGAGGGGAGAGATGGGGAGAAAATTTGGAGCTCAAAATTTTTAAAAAGTGAATGTTGAAAATTAAAAATAAATAAATTTATTGTTTAAATAAATAAATAAAAACATGCATATACGCAGCAATCACAAGGGTAAACCTAAATTGTAAAGTCTTACACTTGGGTACCAAAAAAATCAACTTCAAAAGTTTAAGATGAGGGAAATAGGGTTAGATAGAAGCTGTTCTAAAAAAAAAGATCTGGGAGACTATAAGTTCAATATGAAAGAGCAGGATAATGCAGCAACCAAGTGAGCTGCATTAAGAGGGGCATAGTTTCTAAGAATAGTGAGATGATAGTCTCACTGTACTCTACCCTCATCAAACCTCATCTGGAATATTGAGTTCAGTTCTGGGCACCATAGCTTAAGAAGGACATTGATAAACTGGAGTATCCAGAGAAAGTCAACTAGAATGGTAAAGGACATTAAAGTTTAGGTATAGGGCATATAAGGATAAATTGAAGGAAATAAATGTATTTAATCTGGAGAAGGGAAGACTCAGGGAAAATATTATGGATGTATTCTAGTATTTGAAAGGCTGTCATGTGAAGGAAGACTTTCTGTTTGGTCCCATAAGGTAGAACAAGGAGCAAGCAACAGATGGAAGAGACAAAGAAGTAAATTTAGGCTTGATGTCATTTAAAAAAAACTTCCTAATTAGAGTTATCCAAAAGTTGAATGACTCCCTAAAAAGTTGTGGGTTTGCTCTCTTAGGAGGGCTTCAAGCAGAGACTATATATACCTTTCAGATATGCTGAAGTGGGGATTGTTTGGTTTGGGGGTTGAAATAGATGGATGTTGAGATCCTCAAAAACTCTAAAATTCAGTGATTCTGAGTAGATAAAAGATACTGATGGCTCATACCTAGGTTAGAAGTGTACAATTTCTAACATTTTGAAACCATGGCAAAAATTTTATTTTGGTTTTTTGTTTTTGTTGTTTTGGTGGGAAATTTGAAAAAGAAGACTAAGAAATTAGATGCAGGAGGCAGAGATGTAGATGACACTCCATTCCACTTGATGTAAGTGGCAAGAGGCTAGCCTTCATACTTTTGTAAGGTAAGAACAGTCATTCAATCAATCAGAGATGTGAACAACACCTAACTATCTCCATTGAATCAATCAATGAATGAAAGGCTTTAAATTAAGTACAAAAAAACCTAGAAAGCCATTGGATAAAGTGAAATGAAGTCACACAGGAAATGTTTTGGAGTTGATTGAGGAGATTGGTCATGCCTTGTTGATTTTGGACAAAAAATCAGCAGGAATTCAAGTGTCTGGTAGACTGAAAGGGAGTGGTATGTATTTCAATAGCTAAGCAATGGGCAGCTGCAATGAGGTAAGCCTTGGTGGCCCCAGGAAGAAGTTAATGAGCTGAGCTAGAAAGAACAAATAGCACAGGGGCAGCAGGAGAAGGGGGAAAAGAAGTTGGACTGAAAACAAAAAAATCTTATTGAAGCCACCAGTTTTACCCACTTCTTCAAGGAATGAGGGAAGTTAGAAGCAAAGATCTACCCTTTTTCCAAAGAAAGGTGTATTACTTCTCTTAGTGATAATAGACACTATAACATTCTCTGTTCTGTTTTTTCTTACCTAAACACTTCTGGAGACACAAATTTTTCTTCAACCATAAAGAAGTCAGAGCTAGTTAGATGAATTTAACTTAAGGCAGAGAGTCAAATCTCTGCCTAAATGTTAAGAGTTTTACTAACCTGGGCTCTGAGCAATTGTGATCATACCGCATTTTATTTAATGTAACTCTAAATTACTATATAAACTATTTGGAAAAATAGGCAAAGAAGGAGTCCAATCAAATTCCTTTTATGACATAAATATAGTTCTGATACCTAAACAAGGAAGAGCAAAAACAGAGAAAGAAAACTATAAGCCAATTTCCCTAATGAATATTGATGCAAAAATTTTAAATAAAATACTAGCAAGGAGATTATAGCAATATATCACAAAAATCATACACTATGACCAGGTAGTATTTATACCAGGAGTGCAAAGTTGGTTCAGTATTTGGAAAACTGTAAATGTAATTGACCATATCAATAACAAAAAAAAAAAAAATATGATTTTATCAATAGATGTAGAAAAATCTATTGACAAAATATGACACTCTTTCCTATTAAAAAGCACTAGAAAGCATAAGAATAAATGGAGCTTACTATAAAATGATAAATATTATTTATCCAAAACCATCAGCAAGCATTATCTGTAATAGGGATAAGCTAGAAGTCTTTCCAAGATCTGGGATGAAACAAGGATTTCCATTATCATAATGATTATGCAGTGTTATACTAGAAATGCTAGCTATAGAAATAAGGTAAGTAAAGCAATTGAAGGAATTAGAATAGGCAATGAGGAAACAAAACTATAACTCTTTGCTGATAATCAAATGGTATACTTAGAGAATCAACTAGAAAACTAGTTGAAACAATTAACAAGTGTCTCAAAGTTGTAGGAAATAAAACAAATCATCAGCATTTTTATATATTGCCAACAGAATTCATCAGGAAGAGATAGAAAGAAAGAGAAGTTTCATTTAAAATAACTGCTGACAACATAAAATATTTGGGAGTCAACCTGCCAAGACAAACCCAGAAACTATACAAACACAATTACAAAGCATTTTTCACACAAATAAATACAGATAAACAATTGGAAAAATATTGACTGTTCATCAGTCAGCCAAGACAATATAATAAAAATGAAATTCTTCCTAAATTACTTATTCAGTACCATACAAATCAAACTATTTTATAGAGCTAGATAAAACAACAAAATTCATCTGGAAAGTCAAGAATATCAAGGGAATAAATTTTAAAAAATGTGAAGGAAAGCAGCCCAGCAGTACCAGATTTCAAACTATATTACAAAGTGAACATCATGAAAACAAACTGGTACTACCTAAGAAATAGAGGGGTGGATCAGTGGAATAATTAGTTACAAAAAGCAGAGTAGTAAATGACCATATAGTTGAAAGCTTTTGAGATAAGAACTCACTATTAATAAAAATTTCTTTGGAAAACTGTAAAGTAGTTTGGCAGAAAATTGGTATAGAACATCTCACACCATATTCCAAAAGAAGGTCAAAATAGGCATGAGATTTAGACATAAAGGGTGATATCATAAGCAAATTTGGGGAGCATGGAAAGTTTTACCTGTCAGATCTATGGTTAAGGGAAGAATTTATGAACAAACAAGAGATAGAAAGGATCGTGGGAAGTAAAATGAATAATTTTGATTATATTAAAGTAAAAAGGTTTTGCATAAGTAAAACCAATACAAATAAGATTAGAAAGAAAGCAAGAAACTGTGGGGGAGGGGGAAATTTAAAGTAAATTTCTCTGATAAAGGCCTCATTTCTCAAATATATAAGGAACTGAGTATAAAAATGAATCATTCCCCAATTAATAGTCAAAGGACATGAGCAGGCAGTTTTCAGAAGAAATCAAAGCTACCTATGGTCCTATAAAATGTTCCAAATCACTGTTGACTAGAGAAATGCAAATTAAACAAATCTGAGGTACCACTTCACACTTATTAGATGGGCTAACATGACAGACAAGGAAAATGATAAATGTTGGAGTAGATATGGAAAAATTGGGACACTAATGCACCATTGGTGGAGTTGTGAACTGATCCAACCATTCTAGAGAATAATTTGGAACTATGCCTAAAGGACTATGAGACTTGTGCATATCCTTTGACCCAGCAATACCATTACTAGGTCTATATCCCAAAGAGATCAGGTAAAAAAGAAAAAGAAATCATATATACAAAAATATTTGTAAGCAGTTCTTTTTGTGGCAGCAAAAAAAAATTGGAAATTAAGGGAATGTCCATCAATTGAGGAATGACTGAACAAGCTGTGGTATATGATTGTGATGAAATACTATTGTGCTATAAGAAATGACACTTTCAGAAAAACCCGGTAAGCCTTATATGAACTGATGCAAAGAGAAGTGAGCAGAATCAAGAGAACATTGTACATAGTAACAACAATATTGTAATCATGATCAACTGTGAATGACTTAGAGCTCTTTAATCAACACAGTGATCCAAGACGATTCCTTAGGACTTATGCTGAAAAATGTTGTCTGTCTCCAGAGAGAGAACTGATGAACTCTGAGTACAGATTAAAGCATAATTTTTTTCACTTTATTTTTTCTTGGTTTTTTTTTAGGGGGGGAGGGAGGAGTTGCGACATGGCTAATGTGGAAATATGTTTTGCATTATCTCACATGTACAATTTCATGTATCATATTTCTTACTTTCTTGATGGGTGAAGGAGGAAGAGAATTTGAAAATCAATTTTTTAATGAATGTGAAAAATAAATATATAACAAATTATATGTGTGTATATGTATATATGGTGGAAACATATGTATACCTGTGTGTGTGTGTGTGTGTGTGTGTGTGTGTGTGTCAGAAGAAGGAATCACATGGACCTGAAGGTCCATTATATTGTTCCTAAGCTTTGGGGGGGGAAAAGCCAATTGTTGTAACAGGGTGAGGCTGTTAGAGACAAAGGGGATAGGAAGGAAAGGGTGGTGACTACTACCCTGGACACCAGCACCCTATAAAGCAGCATCCACATTCACTGCTATTACATAGATAATGTATGGGTTTTGGCACTTCTTGCAGATCTTCCATCACTTTTTGTCTTAGAAGCATAAAAACATGTAATTTCTAGGTTCCTCTTTTTTTCTGAGGATTTCTTCCCCCTGAAATCCTCAGAAAAAAAAGAGGTTTTCCTCTTAATTTCCTCATGTTTCTACTCCATATTCTGCCTTAATTGTTCTAATTTTGATATGCTAAAAAGAATTGGCTAGAGTTGTTACAATGCCACAAGCTTCCATTTTGGAAGCACAGAAAGAAAACTAGAAAGGATCCAGTGAAATAAGAGTTCATATTTTTAAAAAGAAAAATGGATAAATCAATAATTCAGAAATAGATAGCTGTAATTTTGTCAGTCAGATATCTTTACCTCCTATCCACTATATAGTACTAAATACTTGGGAATGTCATCATTACATTGTAAGCCCTTTGAAGCAAACAAAAAAAATCAAGTAAAAACATCATGAGTTTGTAAACAAATTCTATAAATTCTTTATCCTAAAGATCACATCATTCTGGATCTTTACTTTGTGAATCTTTCAATGGCCTCTGTCCAAAAGTAACACAGTTTCAATCTAACCTGCTCAGTTAATCACATGCACCACTGATTGTTTGAAGTATGTTCTGAAAATTGTAATTTGCAGATCACAATCAGTGCCAATGCTAGCATATTTATGTATATTTTAAAAAATAACTGAAATCATTAAGTCAAAAACATGCTCTTAAAAACTGATGCTAACATCAAGATACAAGAGAAAGATGAGAGAACACATTCATTTCTGAATTTTAGATGTCAGAATTTAAAATGACCTTAGAGAAGTGAACAAGAGCTAACAAACTTGAATCTTCAAAGAATACACAGGGAGAAAATATTTTAAAATGAAGAGCAAACTAAATCCTTGTAAGAATGATTAAATGCCAAGCATGATGATATATGCCTGTAATCCCAGTTACCATGAAGGCTAAAGCTAGAGGATCTCTTCAGCTTGGGAATTCTAAGCAATAGTGGGCTAAGCCACTCAGTGTCCAAACTAACTCCAACATCAATATGGTTAGCCCTCAGGATCAGGAAGCTACCAGGTTGCCTAAGGAAGGAAGAATTGGCCTAGGTCAGAAACAGATGAGGCTTCCATGTCAATCAGTAGTAAAAGTGGACTGGTAATTGGCTTCTACTGTTCCAGCCTGGAGACAAAGGGAGATCTAGTATTAAGTAAACTACTAAATAAACACTAATTGGATAGATAGACAGACAGATAGATAGATAGATAGATAGATAGATAGATAGATAGATAGATAGATAGATAGATAGATAGATAGATAGACAGATAGATAAAAAGGAATGATTGGATAAGTACACCAAAGGAAAAATGCTATCAGGCTAAATAAACAATATTGGGATATATAACAAAAATAGAGAATGGGGGAACCATGCATGGAATGATCTTTGGATCAGGAGTATTTAGGCTCATAAAAAGTTATGATATCTAGTATCTAAAACTAAAGAAGGATATGAAAAACTTGAAGAGAGTTCAAAGAAGAGTAAAAATGATTTAAAGATGTCTTGAAAAGGATCCAAAAGGCCACATGAATAGATGAGAATATATGAGTGGGTGAACTAAACTCCCCTACAAGATTATAAGTTCTTTGACAGCAAGAATGATTTTGTCTAATCTTTGTATTGCCCCCAAGCACAAAGAACAGAACTCTCTTCACATGATGAATGAATGACAAAACAAAAAGCATTTGTTAAGTACTTACTATGTTCAAAGCATTGCGCTAAACACAGAAGATACAAAGAGAAAAGGAGAGACCCTGTTTTCAAGGAGATCACATCCTGATGGGGGAGACAACACATAGAGGAAGTTTCAGCCACCAGTCAGAAAAACCTCATAATCATTGGGATGCAATACCAAAGCAGATGATGATATATCTTCTTTAATGTCATTTCCGCTGAAAAAAATCATTTCTTTTTCTCTTTTTGAACCATTCGAAAACACCAAAGACTATGTTATTGAGAACTTTCTTTTCTGGGTTTTCAAAAGCTATGGTTGCTGAGGAGATGGGACTTTAGCACCGACAGAAGCATTACACAGTTTGCATCTCCATGGAGTTGTGTTGTATTTATGTGACTTGAAGGACATGACAGAAACCCATCGACAAGAACATCTCCCTCAACTTACTGCTCCAGGGTCCTAAATCCTATCTCAAAGGAATCAAACCTTGGGACTTAAAATAAGTGTCATCTTTAAAAATACAATCATTTCAAAGACAGATAATACTTTTATCTCTTCTCAACCATTGACATTTTAACATAATAGAAGGTCATCCCATAGATTATATACCAGTTCCCCTAAAAACTTCCAGGGACACACAAGCATTTATTAACCACCTACTATGTACCAGACAATGTACTTAAGCACTTGTGTTTGAGATGATGAAGCAGCTTGTCAGCCCACGAATAGGAAAAGCTAATGACTCGGTGGATCTTCATAAAGGGGTCAGCCATTCCTCTGCCTCTTCTTTTCCTTCTTTTACTTCTTTTCAAAGTATCTTTGAGTTTCTCTGTGAAGAGGTCTGCGATGGGCTGGTATCCTATCTCCAAAAATGTCAGCCAATATAAGCACATGGCAGCTAGTACAATGTATTAGTTTAGAAGAGATTGAAACTGGATACCAGAGCTCTCGCTAACTTTTGCTGTGTATTTCTTTTATGAACATAAATGACCAAACACCAATCCTGAGGTGCATGTGTTTAGGGGTTGTCAGTCGATGAATAAACATTTATCAAGCATCTAATATATGTTAGACACTGTACTAGGCTCTGGGGATGCTAAAAAAAAAGGCAAAACACAGTCGTTGACATCAAGAAGTTCAAAATCCAATGAAGGAGTCAGTATACAAACAAGATATATTCAGGATAAATGGGAGTTAATCAACAGAAGAAAGGCACTAGAATTAAAGGGGATCAGGAAAGGCTTCTTTTAGAAAGTAAAATTTTAGCAGAGATTTGAAGGATTCCAGGGAAGCCTGGAGGCAAAGGGAGAACATTCCAGGCAAAGAAAACGTCCAGAGTTGGGAGGGAGAGTGTCTTGTATGAAGAACAGCAAGGAGGCCGGTATAACTGGATCAAAGAGTGTGTTGTGAGGGAGGCAGGTTAACGTATAAAAAGATTGGAAGGATGGGGGTAGGTTACAAGGGGCTCAGAATACCAAACAGATGATTTTATATTTGATCTTGGAGTTACAAACTATTAGAGTATATTGAGTAGGGAAAGGTATGGGATGCTAGTTTATAGGAATGAATGGATCGAGTGAGCTGTTTTTGAGAATGGAGAACACATGGACATGTTTGTAGGTAGCACAAACAATAGCCAGTAGATAAGAAGAGACTGAAAATAAGTGAGAGTGGAGATAAAACAGGGATAACGCTGCTGAAGAAAATGGAATGGTATCACTTGTACATGTAGAGGGATTTGCCTTTACAATAAGGGACACTTCATGATGTGAGTTAGGGATGAAAGCAGAGATTGTGGCAAAAGGCATCTGGAAGATTTGAGTTGAGGAGGAGGAGAAAACAGGAAGCTCTTGGCAAATGACCTCAATTTTTTTTCAGTGAAATATGGGACAAGGTTCTCAGCTGAGAGGGTTAGAAGATGGGAACTATGGAAGGTCTGAGGAGGAATGAAACAGTGAGTCAATTAGGGAGGCATAAAAGGATTGCCTTGCAGCAGTGAAGTCCCATTTCAGGTTATGTAACATAAATTTGTCTTGGATCCAGTCAGCAGGGTTTCATGATTTTCTCCAGTTTTGTTTAGCACTACATGAGTAAATACAAAAGCAGTGGATAATGAGAGTAATTCAGGAAAGAGGCTTGGCAGGGCAAGATTAGCAGTTGAATTAGAAAGCAAGGAATTTTAGAGAAGAGGACAGCACACAGTTAAGGGGATTCTCTCTGGGGTCAAGGTGGGAAAGGAGGAGATTACAGCCAGTTCTGTCATGATGGCCTGGGAAAGAACCAAGGAGTAGAGAGATTAGAGATCATGGTGAACATTAAGAGAAGGGTTTAGGGTTGAAGGGTGGAGAGAGAGAGGTGGAATGACAACTGATTTTACTCAGGTAAGAGAATTTAAAGATTCATAAACATAAAAGTGGAGCATTTGTGGGTGATAGCAAGATCAGGAGTATGACCATCTCTGTATGTGCCTGAGGGGGGTAGAGAAGCAGGTCGTGGGAATTGAGCAAGTTGAGGAACTAGGAGGTAAAGGTGTATGAGGGACTATCGATATATATGTTGAAGTCCTTTAGTTTGAGGGCAGGAGTTAGGGAGGAGAGGAAGACTATGGCAATGAACTCATTAAGGAAAGCAGAGGAATGAATCAGAGGTCAATACACAACAGCTACCAGAATTTTGATTCTATGGTAGGCATAGACTGAGAGAATTTCAAAGGAAGATGGGTTACTGAGTGATGGAGGTAGAGAGAGAGCCTGGAAGTGGCTATGGAGAGCAAGATCATTCTAATTACCCTAACTTGACTAGAAAATGGGGAAAATGAATGAGAGTGAGTAACCAGTGGTGGAAAGGGCAGCCTGGAAGAATATGTCAACAGGAGGGGGCCAGATCTCAATGAAAACCAGAAGATAAAAGAAGTAGGAAAGGCAAATATTTAAGGTGAAAGCAATTGTGTTATCTACAGATCACGTATTCCAGAGAGCACAACGGAGGGTGTGGGTAGCTTCATGATGTGACATTGTAGGGGTAGGGACGGATTAGGGGGACAAGAATAAGAAAATGAGTGGTGGAGGATAGAGAATGGGTTTTGTATAATGACAACCAAGGATTCAGGACTCTGAGATGAGGAATTCATTAATCATTGTTGAATGAATTCAGGAGGATTAATTAATATCACTAGCGGTTCAGCCTCCAAGTAGTGTCCTCTCAGGATGTCAGGCAGTTTAGGCAATTTCCCAGTGAGGGAAAAATGATATAATAGTATATCTCTCTTAACTTTACATGCAGGTAAGACCAGTATATAAGTGTAGGGAGCAGGAATAAATGGTGTTTCTCTGTCCCCAGCAGGCAAGAAGGGTCCCCAGCAAATGGGAAGAGAACACTCCAGAGGACTGTGTAGTTGAAGGAAGCCTAACAGATTCAAGAGGTCAGGAGATTCTGAGTCCTCTACATCCACTGTGGTACTTCTTAAAGGGTAAAGCTTCAGCCAACAGGAGGATAAGCCCAAACCATGGCCTCGTTTGATAGAAAATAGGGATTTTGAGGGAGACAGTACAGAGCAGAGGCCAAATGTAAAATATTTATTCAGCATTCCTACAAACTCCTTCAGGTTCTGATGTTAAGGTCTCAACCTTCTGGTAGTGCATAACACTTTATTGTTCAGTCATTCAGTTGTGTCTGACTCTTTGTGACCCCATAAACCATAGCATACCTATACTGTCCATGGAGTTTTCTGGGCAAAGATACTGGAGTGGTTTCCCATTTCCTTCTCCTGTGGATTAAGGCAAACATAGGTTAAGTGACTTACCCAGAGTTATGCAGCTGTCTGAGGCCAAATTTGAACTCAAGTTTTACTGACTTCAAAACCAGTAGTCTATCCACTGAGCCACCTAGCTGCCCTAATTCATAACACTAGTTATGTTACAAGTAGTATTATAGTAGTTACAACTACTCATAGTAGTTATGTTAGTTTATTCTGTTTTAAGTCTCTGCCAATGTGTGCTTGCGAGTTATTTACAGTCAGCATTTATTTTGTGTGGTGGAAATAAAATAGCTGTCCTATACCTAAATCATATTATACATTGAGTGCTTTTCTACTACTCTCTTTGGGGAGACCCTAGACATGAACCAAACCTAAGTTTTAAGTAAATTTCCTCAGATGTCCAGGACAGAGGTGTAAAATGCCAATAAGTACAAGAAGGAGAACTTAATCCTTCTCTTTAGAGGCCTAGTGCTCCTAGGACTAAATTCAGTCACCCCATTCATGGGTTAAGAATAAGGTGAAGGACATTATTGGAGAGGGAAAGGACACAGCACTCCATCCCCTTGGGCTCATCTTGCGATTCTTACTGATAAGTTAGTAGATTTAATTTATTTGGGAACTTCTTTGATAGTTAATTAGGAGTATAACTTCAATGGAATGAAAATTTCATTTGAGCAGTGGGAGAAAAAGATAGAATAGCAAAGACATTGAGAAGGGAGAGATAATTTAGGAACATGAATTATTGCCCAACATTAGCAGAACCAGATCTTGTCCACACTTTGTATCTTCCCAAGTGTCTACCATAGTAATCTACATATAGGAGGGCTGGGAGAAAACTAGGCATAGAAGAGGCCAGGCAGTATCCAAGAAGGTTTATTGTGGAGAAGAAATCTCAAGATGATGAAGAGGGTCAAAGAAATAGAAAATGTAAAAGCATCAAACACAAGTATTATCTATTTTACAGTTTTGCTTATGATTAGCCATTATTCTGAATAAGAGAATAATAATAATAGCTGGCATTTATACAGTGCTTTAAGGTTTGCAAAGCACCTTACAAATATTATCTTATTTTTATCACTACAACCCTGAAAAGTAGGTGTTATTATTATTCCTATTTTATAGATGTGGATACTGAGGAAGACAGAGATTAAGTTACTTGCCCAGGTTCACATAGCTAGTTAAGTATCTGAGACCACATTTGAACTAAGATCTTCCCCACTCCACGCCCAGTGTTCTATTCACCATATCACCTGAAAAAGCTGAGAGTTTGACTGAATTACAGTCTTGGACCATGTATAAAAGGTTTCATATTGGAAGGTGACTTTCCATGATTTCTGAAGAGATGATAAGACTGGCTAAAAGCTAGATGTTCAATAATAACCACAATCTAATGGAATGGATGACAGACTGGAACTTAATTCTTTGGAAGTTAATAGACATAAAAATAAAATCTTATCTGTCTAATTAAGATTGTAAATGGTTCTGTTGGTTGAGAGATGATATAGGTTTCTGAAAAGTGCTTTCCAAACCAATGCTTTCTAAAAAAACAAATGCAATTTACCTGCTGCTTTTGGAGAACAGGGTAAGCAGGGCTTTAAAAATATATTAATAAATAAAAGATCTGTGAATGACCTAGTGGGATAAGTTTCCCAACGACTGTAGATCTCAATACCTCTGTGACTGGATAGATAAGCCCTTGCTGCTGCCTAAGGTACACAGAGGTTAAAAATGTGAATCCAGTTCTTCCGGACTAAAAGTCTAGCATTCTTCTCACAACAGCGTGCTTGCTACCTAGAGGTTTTATACATGGGAGAGCAGCTACCTCATTGGGTTCTATTCGAAGTCATACCATGATTCACTTAAGAATAAAAACAATAAATGTTTCTTTTGAGGCAAGCACAAAAATGATCAGCATACACAGTTATTTGTTTCTATCACTACTTTTGACTAATAAAGCTTTGAATCAGTTGCCATAGCAAGGGACTGAAATAGGCTAAAAGCTGCCTTATTCAGCCACTACTTAACCTACTTGCCAAGTGGAAAGATAGGGCAGTCAAGAGCAACAATGGTTTACAGGGGTGGGGAACCTGCAGCCTCAAGGCCCAATGTGACCTTCTAGGTCCTTGGGTGCAGCCTTTTGACTGAGTCCAAGTTTTACAGAACAAATCTTTTTATTAAGGGGATTTGTTCTGTGAAGTTTGGATTGAGTCAAAGGGCTGTACTTGAGAATCTGGAGGGCCACATTGGCCCTTGTTTGAAAAATCTGGTGAAAGATTAGGAACAACAGTGCTTCATAAAGCAATGAGAAACAGTACAGGAACAAACAAGTTTAAAGAACATTTTGTGAAAGACTCATTAGCAAAGTCATTCCTATAGTATTCAAGGATAAAAGTAATCCATCAATTAAACAAGTATCTACTATGTCCCAGGCACTATGCTAAATGCTAGAGATACAAAGAAGGATAAAACGGAGCCCCTGCTCCCAAGGACCTCAGTCAGAAGGGGAAGACAATGTGCAGATAACTCTATACAATCAAACTAGATGCAGGAAAAATTAGAAATAATCAAGAGAAGAAGAGCATTAGAATTAAGGGGGATCCAGAGAGGATTCCTGTAGAAGGTAGAGTTTTACCTGGGATTTGATAAAAGCTAGGGAGGCCAGGAGGTAGAGATAAGGAGGAAGAGAATTTCAGATATGGAGGAATAGCCAGTGAAAATGCTTAGTGCTGGACACAGCATGGAGATCAGTGTCACTGAATCAAAGAGTATGTGATGGGTCAGGGTAGGGGAGAAGTGTAAGGTATGAGAAATTGGAAACAGGGTGGGGGTATAAAGAGCTTTGAATGTCAAACAGATGATTTTATATTTGATCCTAGTCAAGTTAGGGTAGTTAGACTACTCCATGCTCTCCATAAGCCACTGGACTTATCTACTACTGTGGTGATAGGGTCAGACTTGTCCCTTAGAAAGATCAATTTGACAGCCGAGTGAAGGATGGAATGGATTAGAGAAAGAATGAGTCAGGGAAAACTACCAGAAAATTATTGCAATAGTCCAGGCAAAAATGCTGAAGTTCTCTAGTATCAGAGGAGAAAAGGGGGCATATTCAAGAGATGAGATATTATGAAGATAGAATCAACTGGCCTTGGCAAGAGATTGGATATGGGGAGTAAGGGGTAAAATAATGATGGGCTAGTTTTCAAGACTGAGTGAGTAGGAGTTTGGTAGTTCCCTCAACAGTAATACAGAAGGGGCAGCTAGGTGGCATAGTGGATAGAGCACTGACCCTGGAGTCAGGAGGATCTGAGTTCAAATCCAGCCTCAGACACATAACACTCTAGCTGTGTGACTCTGGGCAAATCACTTAACCCCAAGTGCCTCACCAAAAGAAAAAAAAAGCAGTAATACAGAAGTTAGAAAAAGAGAAAGGATTAGGGGAGGGGATAATGAGTTTAGTTTTTTGATATTATGAGCTTAGAATGTTTATGGGACATCTAATATTAGATGTCCAATGACTTTAGAGATATGAATCTAGAGGTTAGAAGTGAAGTTAGGGTTGGACAAATCGGTTCTTAGAATTATTGGCATAGAGATGATCACTGAATTCATGGGAGCTGATGAGATCAAGTGAAATCATATAGAGAAAGAAGAGAAGAGGAAGCAGAAGGAAGACAACAAAAAGACAAAAGATGAAAAAACTGCAAAAAAAATTCCATAACAAATTCTTAGAACTCTAATTTCACACTTCTGGAAGTGACGCTGAAGAAATCAAAAGTGGGAAAAGCAGCTGGACTACAAAGGGATAGTCCACACTGGAGACAGCACAATTCTGAGCATCTTGAAGGACTGGTTTTCAAGGTATCTGAAGGAGGATATGATATCAAAGACATGGGAAAAAAATCTCAGCCTCTATTATTACCCCCCCAAAAAATAACCAGTAGAATATCAATAACTACAAACCCATATGCTTACTTTCCCATTTATATGAAATTTTGTGAAAATAATTTACACTTGAATAAGGGATATCCTTGATGTAATTATTAAAAGAAACCAAGAACAATTTTGCAAGTATTATATCAGAAAAATAATCACATTTTTATCATAACACAATTGACCAAAAGATAAAAAGAATACAAGATCCTATTTTACTTCTTGCTTTTGGATTATAAAAAGTATCTTTTTGGTAAAGTAAAAGTATGTATTTTTGCTTTATGTAACTGCTCTCCAACAAAATTTCTCCCATGCATATGTTAAAGTTATATGATTCATTTAAAGATATAATAGATAAAAAACCTTCTTTGCAAGCCCTCTGATCATTAATATCAAGTGAGGCATAAACTATGAAGACATAAACTCCCTAAAAGTGTTCAAATAGAATCCAAGTTGAAGAATCCATGGTGAAGTCCTCCAGATGTTGCTGTTTGTGGATTTCATTATGCTGAATGCATCTAGCTGATCACTATGAATTCAAAGGATAACTGGTGATCAAGCCCCAGCATACTGAGTGAAATTCCTGAGGTAACCTTACGGAAGACATAGACAAGGATGGGTAGGCTTGCATAAATTGTCATCTATATCCACATCAATGAAATCACAGATCAACTGCAGTCTAGGTCTACTGAAGCTACTTTAAAACAAATTTTGGATGCTATCTATTACACAACTAACCTGTACCATTCTGTTATAAAACTTGAATTCCTTGAATTCCTAATAACAACTACTTTCATTTGTTATGAGTAAGCAAAAGTAACCTATGAGTAACCTAAGCATCACAGTTTATTTTTAAAACAAAAAAAACCTACAACATAAAGATATTTTTTAAAAAATTAACTCAAAGATCCAAGTTTCTCAATTCCCATTTTGCTATGCTAAAGGCTATACAATGAGACAACGTTGATTGACCAATATTATCTGTTAACAATCCTTTACTGTAGGAAAAAACTCAATTTAAAAATGAATAATTGAAATATATGATATTAACAATGTTGAATATAAAAGAGAAAAAAAGGACAAAATATCACAAGCAACATACCTCTATGATTAACAGGGTCCTTAGCTACATATGCAACATAATCTGTTGTATCCTGGAAGAAAAAAAAAGGTACAATTTCAATAAAGAAGGAAAGAGGGAAAAAGAAGAAGGGAAGGGAAAAGGAGAGGAGGAGAAATAAAAGAAACAGAAAAGTGAAGGAAGGAACAAAGGGAGGAAAGGAGGAGAGAAAGAAGGAAAGAGGGAGAGAGGAAAGGAAAGAAGAAAAGCAAGGAGGGAAAGAAGGAATGAAGGAAGGATTCCCTTGCAAAGAACATTTTTTTCCTCGAATAATTAAACCAATTAGGTGGACAGCTGGCAAATGTTTCCCATCTCCCTTTTATGAAGCTCCTTTCACAAATGTTAGTGCTGTTCAGACTATGAATAAAGCATTCTTGTTTCCTAGACCTGAAACTTTGCTTTGTCTCTTGATGTTTTTGCCTATTTCTCTCCATGGGTAAAGGGGACACAATTTCAGGAAGGCTCCCAGCCATGCTACAGAAAATGCCTGCCATAAGTTTGAGGGCATAGGGTGGGGGAAGGTGAAGGAATCTATTCTATCTTCCACTGAAACAATTAAAATATTCATTGGACAAGAAAATTGTTTCCAAGACCCACTGAGGTGAAGAAGGCATAAAAATCAATTAGAAAATTAAATATTGTAGTTCTTGTATGAGCCCTTGTTATCAGAGATTTTTCTTGAATGTTGTAGTCTATCCTTGTCCAACAGTCTCTGCAATTCCTGAGCCATATCACCTCCTCCTACCTAGTTTCCTCTTCTTTCTGCACTGCCCATACTCTGAGACCTCCTGTAACTTGAAATTTCTATACCTGGAACATTCCAAACTAGATACTTCCAGTTTCCAAGGATATCAGGAATGTAAAACCAATCAGACTTGTCTGAATAGAACCCTTTCCCTTCCTATAAAACACCTGGTTTCTCTGATCTGGGTCAACTAGGTGGTGAAGTAGACAGAGCACTGAGTCTAGAGCCAGGAAGACCTGAGTTCAAACCCAGCCTCAGACACTTACTATGTGTAGCTAGGCAAATCACTTAACTGCTCTCTGCCTCAGTTTCCTCATCTGTAAAATGGAGATAATAATAGCACCTACCTCTCAGGGTTGAAGCGAGAATCAAATGAGTTAATAATTGTAAAGCACTTAGCACAGTACCTGGCACATAGTAAGCACTATATAAATGTTAGCTATTTTTTAACTATTGTCTTGTTCACACTGATCAAGCTGCCTTGACCCTGAATCTGTTTGACTTAACCTGAATCATGGACTCAAGAGTCCCAGTGAGAACTCAGTATTTGCAAAGTCCTTGAAGAAACCCCTTACTAGATCATGTGGATTCTCACTTCCTGTGATGTCCTAAAGACCATTAGGCCCAAGGCTATCTGATAAAATCCTTGGTTACCCTCCCCTGCCTCATCCCAGTCCTGCTTTTGAGGTGTTCCTCCTAGTACTAGCATGTCAGAGTTGGTGGGTTGCCCTTCTCATGTTCCTGCCTTATTCTTCCTTGGCTATCTCCACCAGTTAAGGAAAATAGGCTTCCTTTTGGGACATGCCAAATACAGACCTAAGTCCTATTGCTTTCAGAATTGACTAGCTTATCTAATTCCATTACAAAGCAACTTTTAGTCCCAGCAATGGAACTTGACATTGTGTAAGAAACTACATCTATATCACCAATCTATTCTCAATTATTGAGAAGCTGATCGGGGAGTCTACTCAGCCCCTTTGCCCTTCCTTCTGGATCTTATCAGTATAACAATAATATGGAGGCTATGATGAGAAAGGAGTGAAACTCTGATTAGACAAACTGGTTTCATCACCAGTTACCACAACAAATGTGGAAGGGATCTGAAGCTGTTAACTAAAACAAAGATTTGGAATCATTATACATATTGCTCCCAGAATCATAGACATCTAGATGTGGAAGGGATGTTAGACATAATCTAATCCAACCCTTTCAATTTCCTCAGAGTAAAATGAGGTACAAAGAATTTGTCTAGTGCCCCAGATCATTAGTTGATAAATAGCTGAATCTGCTTTAGAAGCTAGGCTTCTTGAGTCCAATGGACTTTCCATTCCATTACCCTGCCCTTATTACAAATACCTTCACAGAGGCCACTGCAGATTCCACAGCTATAGGGTTCCCCTCCCTCTCAAAGTAGACAGATGAAGAGCAGCCCAGTCCCAGACAACATTGCATCTGGCTACATAACAAGCTTTTAAAAAATGTTCTATGTGTAATAGCGGTCAGATGAGGATCAGCCTACATTTCCCAGCATGCTGTGTGGTCAAGCCTGACTGAGCAGGAGGCCATCTGTGGCACTGGGTGATTATATCAAAGGAGTCTACACAGGTCAGGAAGTCTACAATGGATCAGGAAAGCAATGAAGATCATAGAAAATCAGAGTAATACAAAAGTACCACTTAAAGACTCAAGATTGGAGAAGGACAAAAGTTGACCCCACTTTCCAAAAAAGGGAAAGAGAACAGTATTTGCAAAAAATAGGCCAATTAACTTGACTTCAGTTTGGGGGAGATTCTGGAATGGATCACTAAAAACAATAGTTTGTGTATATCTAGACAGGAAAATGGAGACTATAAAGAGCCAATATGGCTTTAACCAGAACAAGTAATGCCAGATGAATACCACTTCTATTGTTGACGGTTACTAAACTAGGAGAATAGGAGAATGCTGTACATATAGTTTACCTAGATTCTAGCAAAGCATCTGATAAAGTCTTTCTTGGTCTTCTTATAGAGAAGTTGGAGATATGCTAACAAGTACTTTTTCATTTTTGGTACTTATATGCAGCTGATTAGGCTGAGGAAAGTCACCAGCTATGCCTCCCCTTTCCCCCACCCCCCAGAATGAGTTTATTAGATCAGTAGTCAGCCTGCATGCAGTGAAAGATGGAGATTGACTATTTCTCATTGGCTTCCACATGAATAGGCAGCTTGGCTTTTCTGGATGCTTAGAGACTCAGTGGAGTTATTTTGATCATACTTTAAAATTAAGAGAGATTGGGAACCTAGACTTCAAACAGCCTCTTTCACTAGTGTCAACCACAGCCAATAATAGATTTCACAGGAATAGAAGGTGAAGGGAAAGCAGGGAGTGGGGAGAGAGTGCATTCAGATGAAAACACGGAAAACGCAAGGCCATATTTTTGTAACTGGAGGATGGGAGAAAGAAGGGGGATATTCATGATTCCTTTCCTTTAACTACATAGTTGGACTGGAGATATGGCTTTGTTTTTCTTCTTTTTTCTCTTTTGGAATGAGTTATTAATGCATTCTATGAAATCCAGGAGGGGTCATGAGGACAGGGAGCATTTAAAAATAGGACAGCTTCTCAGGATGAAAGGGTGGCCCTGCCTAAAGGTTCAAATGTATTCTCTAGTCTATATCTACTCTATTAAAGTTCAGCATATAAATGAAAATAGAAAAGTCATTCTATCTCTACAGATTTGGTATTAAGACAAAGACAATACTTCTGAGACCTTTGACTCCTCAGCTCAGATCTTTGAATAAGGTTTAAGAATACTGAGAATTGAGTTCCCCAAAAAAGAAAAAGAAAAAAGTAGCCACAAAATATCTTATCAAACCAATAAAGATAATATCACATTTGATTTTCCATTTAGTGACATTAGATACAACTTGTGAAGGAAATTTGTGTTCCCCCCCATTCTTATACAGAACAAGAGAAAAAAATATGCTTACCGGATCACCTCCAGACGCAAAGGAAATCGACTGCATGTGATGATTTGCTATAATCTGTTAGAAACAAGAAATTTAATATTATTTTCAAATTTACTGAGAACCAATATTTAATAGAAAAAAACTAGAAATCTATTTCATTTCTTAGAAAATTTTAACAACCTCAAAAGATGAGAAAAGAGTGTTCCATTTTCAGAATAAGAGATACAAACTGTTAATGCAATTTCTTAATGATATATAGCACAACAATGAGCTCCAGAGCCATTCTGAGTGTTGGTCTACACATGGGATACCTGGGAGTTCCCTTCTCCACTAATGTTAGGGTGGTTACTACCTTGGGTTGTAAGGGTAACCCTGTGGTCTGCATGTCTAACAAGTTCACAAGCCCTATCAGTGTACATTCCAACTTTCCATTACCAACCACTTGAAGCCATCTCCAATTGTATGTGTATCTGGCCACTGAACCCAGATGGCTCTGGAGGAGAAAGTGAGGCTGGTGATTTTTCACAGCCTTTCATCACTTAAATCCAATTCACTTGCATGTCATGGCATCACCTCCATGATGTCATGGTCTTCTTCAAGAATGAATGACAAACAACAACCAACCATCTTTGATACATTTAGCTCTTAAGGCATTTACTAAGATGGAATAGTTAAAATAAAAGCTACAAAACATAACTCCCATAAATCTGAGGTGCATACCCCCACAAATACACATGCCATTTATGGGAAGAGTAGACACAAACTTTGAGTTCGGTGGCAGTAAGGCACATTTGTAAGGAGCACATGTGCCAAGACAACTCAAAATCCAGAAGTACATGGTGTAGAGGTCTTTCCTTCTTTGTTCATTTCTCTCTCTGGCATATAATTGCCAGTGCCAATAGCCCTCTCTTGAGTTCTTAGCCAGCTCCCTTCTTTACCAGAAAAGGGACCAACCAGAGATCCCAGAAGCCACTTTTTCTTCTGAGTGACTGCTTTTTTGTTTATGTCTATCTGGAGTGAATGTCTCTACTCCCTTAATTATACTTCTAACTCTCTCAAATGGCTTGCTGGGATATCTCCCTCTGAGCAAGTTTCTGGTAGACAACACAGCCAGTGAGGGGAAAATGAGGGAAATCTCCTTCTCCTCTACCCTTCAGGGTGTCCTCCACAAAGGACTCTGGAGCCTGTACTCCACCAAAGTCATTAACTGACTGCCCTTTGAAGGTGACCCAGGATTGTGCCCATCTTCTGTCAGCCAATGGGATTGCTCCTTCTCAGAGGACCAGGGTATAGACATATCTTTACAATTAATGTAACACACTTTCTTAACACTGTATTATATTTTGTACTTTCTGGGTTGGGGTAGAATGAGCAAAGATAAGCTTTGAATCCTGATGAAAACTTTGGAAGAAAACTCATTGAGCATTCTGTTAATCTGTCATTTTCAACTAAATTGATACTACTTTATCACAAAAATTTTTACATTAATTTGAAAGATTGTTATACACATACACACACACACACATACATATGTGTGTGTATGCTTGTGTGTATGTATATATGTATTACCATTGTAATATGTACCTTCACATGATACCTTAAGAAACTATCAATTTAGTGAACTTTCAATAATGGATATCAGGAAGAAATTAGAACTCACATACCTGTTTTGAATCAGGTGTCATCAGGTTTAGGCTAGTGGTGGATATATTCAAGGTTATGTTCATCCCTGCAAACTGAAGGTTACTCTTTCCCAGGACGTTGGATAAGACTTTCCGTGGTGGCT
Source organism: Vombatus ursinus (assembly GCF_900497805.2). Lineage (NCBI taxonomy): Eukaryota > Metazoa > Chordata > Mammalia > Diprotodontia > Vombatidae > Vombatus > Vombatus ursinus. Next base: position 35,643,149 of record NW_020954585.1, read on the forward strand.
GTGAAATCAAGCAACAGTATTTTAGTTTTTTACCAGTCTATGACTATCACAATGAAAGGGCCTCCTGGTGGCATCTAGTTGACAATGTTTAAATCTAAAAATATATAAAAGCTGAAGTCTATTCTTAACATGGGCAAAGTTTAACCATAGATTTACACTTCATCATAAAAGTTAAGAGAAATCACAAGCAAATGTCATATCAAGTTCAACTGAAATAAAAGTGTAAATAAATGTAAAACATGTAAGAGAACAACTTACATGAACAATCAAAGAAGAGTACAAAATTTAGAAAGCTGTGATGGGATGAAACTTTGCTATATGACTATACTTGAAATAAGAACAGGCAAAAAGCATATATCTAATTCACAAGATTGCTATGAGAATCAAATGAGATAATACCTGTAAATATCAAAACTAAACATAGACACGCCATGTGACATAACATGTAAATTTATAAAGTAAAATTAATTAATGCAATTCCAAAACAAGGTAAACTGTAACATAATGGTAGGAGACTAATGTTCCTCCCTCAGAGCTAGGCAAATCCAAAAGAAAGATAAACAAAACAGAAAATTAAAAATTGGACAAAACTATTTACGAAGTTAAAGCTGAGCATCTTATGATGCCTTTTGAATGGGAACATTAAGGAATATAAATCTTTCCAAGCATCACAAGGTATATTTACAAAAATAGACTACATGCCAGGGCATGGAGAAATGAAAAATAAAGTAAAAAAGCAAAAATACTAAACAAATCCTTTATAGTCCATAACTCAATAAAAATAAGTAATAAATAAGGTAACAAAACAAAATGTAGGACTGAAAAGAGATAACAATGATAGCCTTAAAAATGAATAAGTTAAATTATATGGATTCTATGAACAAATCATGAAACAATTAATAACTAAGTAAAAAAAATTGTAATGGTAAGAAAACATAGGAAAACTTATTGGAGATAACAGTCTTTAGAGAATAAATAAATATATGAAAATACATCTTTAAAAATAAAAAGAATAATTGAATATGAAATTTTAGAATTATAAATCAATTAATAAACAAACCCAAACTAAACATAAACAAAAATTAGAGTAAAAAATGATGAATTAAAAATCAAAAATATTATAGAATTGATCAATGAAAATATGATTCTTCAAAAAGACTAACAAAATAAATAAATGTTTAGTTAATCTAATTCAAAAATAGAGATAAGGATCAAATTACCTAGTAAAAAAATGAAAAAGTGAAATAACAACAAAGGAGATTTTTTTAAATTATCAGAACCAAAATAATTTATCAACAAGACTAAGAATATCAAAGAGATAAAGAGTTATCTACAAAAATATAAAACACCAGGATTAACATGATGTGATCATTTACTCCAATTTTGGGGAAAAAACTTACTGGGGGGAGGGGAGAGAAACTCTGGTTGAGATTAATTTACAACTGAATTTTGCAAACTTTTTAAAAAAAGTTTAATACTTATATAACACAAATTATTTAAATTAAATATGAACAAAAAGACTAATTTTTTATAAAAAATGTCTATTATGATTATGTTGGATTTACACTAATGAGGCATAAAATAGTTCAATGTTAAGAAAAATATTAACTACAATTAAAAACAAAATACAGCATACCATGTGATTTTATCAAAAAATGTGGAAAAGGTCTGTGACAAACTATATCATTTCTAATATGATAAAAACTATATCAAAATCCAAAAGCCTAAAACCATTATTTTAAATGGAAGAACACTAGAAGCTTTCTCAATAAGTATAAGAGTAATGCAGGAATGTCCCCTTTCCTCTCTACTCTAAAAATGCTAATTATGCCAATAAGAAAAGAGCAACAAATCAAAGTATAATTTTATAGATAAACAGGGAATAAAACTATCTCTTTTTTGCTGCTTGCATGGTAGTTTACCTATAAAAACCCAGATAATCAGGAAATAAATTAACCAAGAAAAATAATAACTTCAGTAAAGTAGCAATATACAAAATATGCACACAAAACATCAGTATTTCTACATAACAATTTAAAAAATATGGGGAAATTAAATTTAAAAAGGAAATTAAATTGGCATAATAAGGGAATTTAAAAAGGGAAATCCCATTCAAATTCTACAAAATGCATAAAAAAATCTGGGAGTCAATGTACTAACACACACTTGAGATATGTATGGTAATAATTTCAAAATTCTTTCTAAAGAAAATTACTTAAGGAATTATTGAGATAATCAGTATTCATTGTTGATCTATATCAATATAATAAAAATTGTGATCATACCTAAGTTAGTTTGTGGATTTAATGCTGCAGTAATTCAAGCAACCAAGTGGATATTTTATAAAGCTTAGCAAAATAATAGCAAAATTCATATGGAGGAACAAATAGACTAGACTCTCCAGGGAAATAATGAATAATGCAAGACTGAAGAAGCAATAGTGCTTTCAGATCTCAGATTCTGCTACAAAGCAGTAATCATCAAAATTGTTTGAGTCTATTTGAAAAACAGAAAAGTGGATTAGTGGAAAATTCTAAGTAAGGGAGATTCACAAACAATTGAATTCAATAACCAAGTGTTCAATAAAACTAACAGCATAAGTCTGGGGCAGCGGGAGAAGCATAATAACTTGACAAAAACTACTGGGAAAACTACAAAGCAGATTGGCAAAATTTTAGTGTACACTAACAGCTTACACCATATACCACAATAAGCTGAAAATAATTATACTACCTGAATAGTAAGGTTTACATAATAAAAATTAATTATAATAATGGCTAGAGGGAAAATTCTTAACCAGTCAATGATTAGAGGTAATAACAAAATAGCTTGTTTTGATTATATGAAATTGAAAACCTTTTACGTGGACAAAATCAAGACAATTAAAAAGAGAAATTTGTAGGAGGAAAAATATTTGAATCAAATATTTCTGGTATGGGTCAGATTCACAATACATGGGGAAAAAATACAAATTGTCAAAGAATATGAACAAACAGCTCTCAAAAAAAGAATTACAATTCCATTAGCAATAAATTAATATATCTGATTGTTTCTCAACCTCCCCAATAACAATGTTTCATTGTCAGGGGTTTTTTGTAAGTTTGGTAGGTATGAGGTAATACTTCTAAGTTATGTAATTTTTATCTATTATTATTAGTGATATAATATCATCATGTAATATATAATACTATATAATATTATAAGATTAACATATAATAATATATTATTATTTGTAGCTATTATTATTAATGATTATTAGTGAGATTGAACATTTTTTTCAAGTGTTTACCAACAATTTCTATTTGGTCTTCTGCAAAATGATCACATCCCATGACCATTTATACATTAGGGACAGGAAATTGTCTTGATAAAGTTAAAACAGTTCTTTACATATTTTATATGCCAGGTTTTTATCTGTCATTTTTGCTATATTTTCCCAATATTCTCTCTTTTTTTCAACATATCATTCTTATGTTATGATTCTCTTAGACTTTATTCTTTATTCTTTCTCTCTCTCTAGATAGTTCTACAGTTCTCATTTTACTCAAGTGGTCCTCTATGTAAAGTGATTTTTATGTAAGGTGAATGTTCCTCTACCCACCCATTTCACTTAGTCTATATAACAAAGTCTATTAGCTTACACTTAGGAGATGGTTCACTTTTCCCCTTAAGGGCAAATTTGCTGACAACCATGGTGAAAATTTAAGGATCACTATTGAACACAGGGGGAAGTACAGTATCACTCACTGTCTGTAGACATGTGGGAACTTACTTAGAGATGCTTCTTAGCTCACTCACACCATTTATGATGCTTGCATTGTACAACGCCTGCTTTGCATAAAGAATTTTCAAAAAAAATTTTGAAATGCATATTTCAGAATTCTTTACATAAAGCCAAATTTGCAAAATGTGAATTTATGTAAAGTGAGAACATGTGGGTATAGCTACAGAGAAATTGCCTATGTCATGTAACCAACTACATCTGTCTTGTCCCAATAATTCTTTCTATTTAACAAAAACAAAGTCAAATCTTGATTCTTCTGTCTGGCCATTTTTCTGTCTTTTCTGCTAGATCTACGTCCTATTCTCTAATTGGGGGTGTACTCCAAAGCTCTATCCTGGGCCCTTTTCTCTTCTATCTCTAGGTGACTTCATCAGCTTCCATGGATTCAATTATCACATCTATTCAGATGATTTTCAGATCTATATGTTCACCTCTATCTATTCTCTCTCGTGAACTGCAGTCTTATGTCACCAATTGCCTATAAAATATATTTCCAACTGAATGTCCTATAAGGATCTCAAAATAACAGGTATAAAACTTTATACATAATCTTTTTATGTACAAAAACTTTTTACATAATCTTTCTTTCCAAACCCACCTTTCCCAGTTTTTTTAGCTAATAATTTCATTGTTAGGAATATACCTTAGGAATATTAGTTTGGCTAACTAAGCTGTTGAGAGAAATTTGTAGGGTAACATTCCTTGGAACCAAAAAAAACCCAAACAAACCTGAAAGGAATTATGTGTTCCTTTATATATTTAATAATAGTAAATTATGGATTAAAGAAATTGTATATTAATGAATATGATAATATGGTAAAGATCAACCAGAATGGGGATCATGAAGAGATCTGGAAGGAACTTTTTGAAATAATTCTAAATGGGGGGGAAGCAGAACCAAATTAAGGGGTACAGTCTTAACTACCACATGTAAACAGAAAAGTAAACGGAAATGTACAAAGAAAGACTATTGGAGACTTAAGGGAAGCAACTAAAAAATTAAGACTTTCTGTGTTGAAATTTATTTATTTAAGTGTAAAGGAAGCTGAAGTAGTTATAGTGATGACTAATATTGTTTGTAAAAAAATTTAAACTGTTATACTAAAAAAAAGAATTACAAGCTCTTAACAATCACACAAAGCATTGCTCCAAATCTCTAATAATAAGAAAAATGAAAATCAAAACAACTCTTAGGTTTCACCTCAAATCTAATAAATTGGTAAAGCTGACAAAGATGTGAATAGTCTGTGTTGAAGGAACCGTGTAAAGGAAGACATTGGTGCATCTGTGAATTTAAAGTGCAAAGTGAAATAAGAACTAGGAAAATAATATATATAATGAGAAATAATGTGGGTGGAAAGAACAACAACAAAAATAAATGGAACACTAGGTAATTATAATGACCAAACTTGGCCTCAAAAAGAGATTAAAAAATACACCTTCCTCTCTTTTTTGCAGAGGTAGGAGACTTTGGATATGAAACATTGCATTTAACTATTAGAGCTGATAAATGTGTTGGTTAGTTTTCCTTTCTTCTATCTTCTCGTGCTTTGTTAAGAAAGGATGGCACGCTGGGTACAGCAGGGGGAAGGGCTATATTTAGAAATAAGGTTGATACAAAAACAAAAGATACCAATTATAATTTTACAAAAAATTAAAATGTGGTCAAACAAAGAAAAAATAATTCTTTTGTGGGGAAAAAAATAGCTAAAAAGATAGAAGAGGAGATAATTCATTTAGGACAACAGTGAGGAAGAAAAATTTTTTTAAAAAAAAGGAACAGTACCTTCTGTTTTCTGAAGCCTCCTTTGGCACCAGGTACTGCTTCACAAACACGGCTGATAGCTTCCCTTAAAAGAAAGAAGAAAAAAAAAAGCCTCTGTATCTTAATCGTGTGTCAAGCACGGTTACAAATATGGAGATTTTTGTGCTTAAATAGGTACTGGCTACCTAGTTACTTTGTGAGAGACATTATGACTCAAGATAAAAGATCCACTAATTAACTAACAGTTAACTGAAAAGGCTCATTGAAAAGCAGATCAAAGCCTCTGTTTAACTATCTCTTAGATTTCCTTAAGTAAATGAATCTCAGATGTCTGTTATAATATGCATCTGTGTCATTATATCATATACTGAGTTTTCAGGTTGGAGGGAGATATCATTTTTTGAAACTAAGACATATTCTCCATTATGTTATCAGTATATATTCCCTTACCTAGTCAACTTCTAACCATTCTTTTTCCAAGTGGGTGAGAACATTATTTGAAAAATATTTACCTTCATACTTAGTTTTTCACAATGTGACTACTATGGAAGTATTTTGCATGACTACACATCTATAACCCGTATCAAGATGCTTGCCTTTTCAATGAGAGTGGGTGGGAAGGGAGAAAGGGAGAAAATTTGCAACCCAAAGTTTTAAAAACACATGTTAAAAATAAAAAAAAATTACCTTCTCTATTTTATCAATATGCCTATACTTAATGCAATACCTGCTTAGGTAGGCTTATCATCTTCATGCCCCAGTAATTTCCACGGGAACAAAAAATGCAGTGTCTTAAAGCATTAGCTTATATAACGGGAATTGCCAAAAGGTTGTTAAACACGATGCCAAGTGGAGCATTTAAAACTTAGAACCAGCGCTGCTTTTGGCACCACACCAAAAAACCATGCAACAGAGGTAAACCAAGACACAATACTAGAGAGGTACACCCGGGCTCCCGTCCAAAATTCCAGACTGGGTGATTGCTGTTAGAGGCTGGCAACATCTGAACTTCTGGAAAGCAACTCACCACAAAGAAAATCCTGCCTGAGATGCAGCATGAATAGTAAACTGGCAGTGCTAATGCTATACCACTTGGCCATAACCTATCTTTGTAGCTTCACTGGACATTATTCCTCTGCCCTCCCCCACCACCCTGCACTCTGTGATCCAATCAAATCATCTTTCCTTTTGCATCTCACACCAGACACTCCATCTCCTATTTCTATACCTTTGTATTGACCATCCCATATTTAAATTTAATACTCCCTCCTTACTTCAACCTGCGTTTCTCTTCCTTTCAGGTACAGCTCAATCACCATCTATTACAAGAAGCCTTTTCTGATCATCCTGATTAACAGCATCCTCCCCTCAAAACTACCCTGCCTTTAAATACTTTATGTGTATTTATATTTCTTAAATTTATATTTATACTGTATATATTTACTCAAGTTGTTACCTCACACATTAGAATGAATGCTCATTATGAGTATGGATTGCTTCATTCTTTGTATTTGTGTTCCCAGTGCCTAGAATAGTACCTGGCACATAGAAGGAGCTTAATAAAAGGAGGTGTTTATTGAATAAATGATTGCTTGATAGAAGTGACCTTAGGCCACAGCTCAGTGCAAGGAGATTTTGAAGAACTCTGAGGGAACTCCAAGTGATCTTCTAGCTTCATGGTTCATTTGATTAACCAGGAAGTACTTACTACAACTACAGAGCTTAGAGGAAGTATAGTAAGATTGTTTATTTACACAATTTATGACTGTGATGTTGGAGTTGGGAAGGAAATAAACAGTAATCATTCTAGGTTCTAGGTTGGTGAACAAAATACCTAAAAAATCTCCACTGAGGGAAAAGTCATTCCCTCCTGAGACACTACATTTTGGAAGTAAATTCCTAAGTATATTATGCCACCAGAGATTAATATAGAACATTGTAATTGATTATTTCATAAATGGTATCTCAGTGATTGAATACTTCAACACTTCAAGGGTTTGTAATTTCATTGGTATAGGCACTCCCTCCATCATAGAAGATATGTTACTAGGTGGTCATGGAAAACTTCAGTGTCCAAAGAGTTAATCACCTATCCTCAGACCATGAATGCAACTAGACTGGTCCTCAAACTCCTGACTTTTCAAGTTGGAAGGCTCACCAGAATCTATGGCTAATGTCCACAAGAATTAGCTTTTGAAAACTCAGAGACATCTTCACTGTAAACAGCACAGTAAGGCATCAGATGAGGACTTTAAGCAAGCTAGAATAATTTACATGAATAAACAGTTTATTCCCTTGGATTCCCTACAATAAATTTAATGCAAACATTGCATCACTGATATGTCGCATCTGATCATGGGTAGGTTTTTGGTACTGTTTAATTGCATCTGCCAAAATTTATTTAATATTTTTTCTATCAGTATCCCTTAATGATATTAGTCTATAGTGCTCTTTATTAATTTTGTCTTTCCATGGTCTGGGGAACAGAACTATACCTTTCTAATATAAAAAAAAAATTGGGCAGAATATTGCCACCTTTCTGTATTTCTGGAAAAAATTTATATTGTGTTGGGAGTATTTATTTTTGGAATGTCTATTCTTTGAAATAATTTGTGAATCCATCTGGTGTTGGTGTTTATTGATGTGCAAGTTCATCAATGAAATGTGTGGTTTCTTTTTCTGATGTTGGTTTATATTATATATTTGATATTGGTTTACATTATGTATTTATTGTTTGGTCCATTATTAGATATTCATTAATTTCTTTTATGTTTTCAGTGTGGTAGGTATATAATTAATATAATATTATCTTTAATTTCCCTTTATTTACTTCATTATTCTCCTTTTTCTCTTACCATCCCCTTTCCCCCTCTCCTGTCCTAAGACCATCCTAGAACCATCCAGGAAGGCAAGGCAGCAGGAATAGCTTCCACCTCTAGGAGCAGCCTCCCAATTTGCCTTTCCCATTCATCCAGGTTGCTTTGACTGATTATAGGATTTGGATGAGGTAGATGATAGTTAGCACTTCCATTTCTTCTGATGATATGGAGGACCACCAGGACTCTGCCCTGCCTCTATACATTGAAGTTCCACCCCCACTCCAACCCCAGAACTGTCATCTTAACTACTTATGTATTCTAGGGACCTCTGGGTGTTTCCACTTGCAACACTCCAGGATTTCCAGGACTTTCATCTTCCCCGCAGCTAAACTTTCTTTTATGTGTTACCACTCTCAGTTAGAATATGAACTACTTCAGAGCAAGAGCTATCTTAATTTTTCTATTTATTTCCTCCAGTGATAAACCAGGCCATGACCTCTACTATGCTATACTCTTCTCTCAATCTCAATCCCTTGGTGAAGAAAGTTTACTCTAGCCTCTATTCTTAAGCCACTTGTTCCCTTATCCTATTTCCAGTCTCACCATGTCAAACCCCAAACCTGTATTATTCCTATCATCTGCTCCCTAATTCTCACTCACTTGCTACTGAAGATAACTTGAGGAAATCACAAAATCAGTGTGACTTGGGTCCACTACAAGTTTATGCTAACTAATTTCAACTGGGTCCTCACTGCAGCAAAGCAATTCAACTATTTCTCTCTAATTAAATATCTATCTCACTCATCATAGAGATGTTCAAAACTTTCTTTTCTCAAATTTCTCCTTACCTCCCTACAACCTTTACCCCTCAACTGATGATATAACCTCATGCTTCACTGAAAAAATTGGGGCCATTCACCAAGAGCATCCTTCTTGACCTCTCTGCAGCATTTGACAATGCTGACCCCCCTCTTCTCCAGGATACTCTCTCTTCTCTAGTTTTTTCACTCTGTTTTTTTCTTGCTTCTCTTCCTAACTGCTCCTTCTCAGTCTCTCTTGCTGAATTTTTATCCATGTCTTACCCATTATCTCATCACTTACCATGGGTTTTGTTATCATCTCTACACAGACAATTCCTAGATCTATTTATCCAGGCCTAAGATTCAGTTCCACATCATTAAAGGCCTGTTGGACATTTTGATGTGAACATCCATAGGCAACTCAAATTTATCATGTCCAAAACAGAACTCATTATCTTTTCCCCAAACCCACCACACTTCTAAACTTCCCTATTACTGTCAAAGGGCCCCCGTTATTTTTCCAATAATCACCTAAAGTCACAAGCTTGCCATCATCCTTTCCTTCAGTCCTTTTATACACCTTTTATATCTAATTGGTTGCCAAATTTTTACAATTTCTTTCCCTACCTTTCCCTCTCTTGCATCCATCTCTTTTTCTCTATTCACATAACCACCACCCTAGTTCTGGTTCTCATTACCTTTGTCTTGGACTAATTGTAATAGCTTTTTAATTGTAGTCCTTCAGGTGGAGGGAAGGAAGGCAAGCTACCTGGCTAGAGAAGAATCAGGAAACAGCCAATGGGAAAATGGTGGGCTAGAGAAGTGTAGTAATCCCTAGCATGTGTAGGTCCCTTTCCATTAACTACTAAGGGGTGGGGAATCTGGGGCCTTGAAGCCACATGTGGTCCTCTAGGTCCTCAAGTATGGCCCTTTGACTAAATCCAAACTTCACTGTGAAGGACACATGTGGCCACAAGGCCCCAGGTTCCCCACCCCTGCTACTATATTTACTTCAACTGCAAGAGGAGTGACCCCCAACTTCAAGTTAGGCTCTGAGAATGAAGAAACAGAAATTTGCTACAGAGCTCAGATTTCCCATTTACCTGACCTTAAAGATGTTGCAGCAATTTAGAAGTTGTTCCTTGAAGATAGCTTGGTGAGGAATTACTAAGCCAAGGTAAAACATTAAAATGTGTTAAGCACATGATAAATGCTGTTGGTGTCTGTGCACAGCCACAGCTGTTGTTACAAGCTTTATAACAAACTCTTCTACCAACTGTGTTCCAGATGCATCTAGCAACAATTAGCCAGAAAATCAGAAGCATATAGCATGAATGAAGATGAGGTGGAATGAGAAATATGTCTACATGATAAAATCTTAATTAAAAAAATTAAATCCTTAATCCAGAAGATGAGCAGCAATGAGTAGGGGGTGGACAGGGAATATAGTAAGGGAAAGGGCAAACATTCTAGTTATAGACCATGTGCTACAATGAAATCTACCAAAGTTGATTTTAACTTTGTGTTGCTAGATTTGTCTGGATTTAATTTAGTTAGAAGTGGATTTTTATATTTTTAAATTTTATAACTATACTATTTCTAATTTCATTTATTACTAAAATATGCTGTAGTCATGTATACATGACACCACACTACTATATACCCAGTGGTCCTTTTTTAATAACAAAGGTATAGGGAAAAAATAATTCTGCACTGTGTGTATATTTGCATAAAATACTGAACTCCCCCAAGTTTCTTCCCACTCCTATCCCTCCTCTGAAGAGGAGTCAGAGTGATTTTAAAGCATAAGCCTATTATACTACTTTATAAACTCCAGTAGTTCTCTGTTGGGTCTAAGATCAAAAACAAACTCCTCTATTTGGCATTTAAAGCTCTTTAAAATTCTAGCTCCTTCCTGACTTTCCAGTCCTTTAACACATTTCTGACCTTCATAAATTCTGTGGTCCAGTCATATTAGTCTACTGGCTGTTCTTTACACATGATACTGCATGTTCTGTTTCCTTCTCCAGCTCATTTTACAGATGAGGATCTGAGGCAAACAGAGTTAAGCAATTTGCCCAGAGCCACCCAGCTAATAAGTGTTTGAGGCCAGATTTGAACTCATGAAAATAAGTCTTCCTGATTCCAAACCCACTGCTCTATTTACTGTGCCATCTAGCTGCCCCTGGCATAAAATAGACATGTAGTAAGTGCTAGGTAATGTACTGTCCCCCAGCTGCTCATGCTTTCCCCTCAAAGTGATCTTCCATCTATTTTGTTTGCCCATACATTGTACACACACATACACACACACACACACACACACAGAGTATTCCATTAGGAATGTAAGTTTCTTAAGAGCAGAGACTGTTACTGCTTTTTCTTTGTATACATGGAGCTCAGCAGAGTGCGACCCTAACACATAGTAACTCCTTAATAAATACTTGTTGATTCATTGACTGATACTTCCTCGTTTTCTTGTCTTCCTTTAAGATGCAGTTCAGGCACCATCTTCTGCCTGAAGTCTTCCCTAATGCCTCTAATTACTAGTTCCCTTTCTACCAAACTAACTTATATTTAACTACTTTGTAAATATTTGTATTTGTTAACTTTGACCTTGTATCCCCAGCTCTTAGCATAGTGCCTGTGTATAATAGGCACTTAATAAACTCTTTCATTAATTTATTTCTTGCTTAATGTATTTTTTTCCATCCTTTTTCTTTCCTCTATTAGGATCCTCAAACCATAACAAAACTATTCCCAAGCTCTTTGGGTGTCTCCCTCTGTGATCATTGAAGTCATTAAGATTATAAACAGGAACTTGCATCTTTCCCCCTATTAGAATGCAAACACTTCATCATTTATGCCCTTCCAATTATTCAAATACATTTATCTTTATAGTTTTTTCTTGATTCTGTGTTTATATCTCAGAATTTCTACTAAGCTCTGCTCTTTTCTTTAGAGATGCTTAGAAGCCCTCTATTCCATTAAAGATTCAATTTTTCCCCTAGAACTATACTCAGTCTTGTGGGATAAAGTATTCTTGATTGTAAGCCATTCATTCCATTTATTAGTATTGTTGGAACATAATTGGGCAAAATATGTTACAATAATTTCTATTTCTTCTTTTTTTTGTTTTTCTTCATTGGTTTTTAATTCTCCTTTTTTCATTTTTGGGCATTGTAATTTTTGTTTTCTCTCTTTCATCAAATTAGCTAATAGTTTGTTCATTTAATTAATTTTCTTTAAAAGTCTCTAGTTTTACCAATTCAATATTTTTCTTTTTAATTTTATTTCTATCTTCTCTGATTTTCAGAATTTCCATTTTGTATTTCTTTAGGGTTTTTGTCTATTTTTTTTAATATTTTTAGTTGTATGACTAATTAATCTTTCTCTTTTGCTGATGAAAGTGTTTAAAGATATACAATTTCCAGTAATGATTGTTTTGCCTGTTTCTCAAAAAAAATTGATGATTGTCTCATTGTTATTGTTTTCTTTATTGAAATTATCTATTGTTTTTATCATTTGTTCTCTGACTTACATATTCCTTGTTAGTCTTTAATTAGGTATGAATCTTTTCTGTAAATAATCTTAATTTGTTATAATTTTTACTGTTGTGATCAGTAATAATCTATTTAACATTTATGCTTTTCTATAATTGCTTATAACTTTATGGTTTAGCATATAGTTGATTTTTATTAATATACCATAAAAACCTGAGAGATATGTATACTCCTTTCAATTCACATTCAATAACTGACAGAAAATTTATATTTAACTTTTCTAATATTCTATTCAGATTCTTTTTTGTATATCTTTTTGTTGAGTTTTTCTAGGTTTAAGAGACACCGATATCTCCAGTTGTTATAGTTTTGCTTATTTCTCTCCTTAATTTTATTAATTTTTTAAAAATACTTAGATGTTATTCTATTTGGCACATATGTATTAAATATTGATATTATTTCATTATTTGGGGGCTCTAATCATAATATGATTTCTCTATTTATCTCTTTTTACCATGCTTATCTTTCTTCGTCTTAAATAACATAATTGCTACTCCTGCTCTTTTGAATTTGCCTGAATCATAATCGTGTTCCAACTCCTCAGTTTGACTCTTTCGAACAACATATCTGATTACGCTTGCTAATTCATTTGGCTCTTCTCCTTTATTTTATGGGTCAGTTCATCCCAATTCATGTTTACTGTTGTGATCATTGATTATGTTTTCCTCTCCATCTTCCTGTAATTTTTCTTCTTTTTTGTTCTCCATATCCCTCTTTATGAAGAATATAATGATGGGAGAGGGAGAGAAGGAATGCATTCAACATGAGTATACTATAACTGAAATGGTGTGTTCCCAATTCCTCTGACCTAATCTATACCTTTATCACTGGTTCTTGAACTTTTTTCTCTTGTTAAATTCCCCATTATGATAAGACCCCTAAAGTTAAAGTTTGTTTTGCATGAGACTAACCCATCTCCAACTCTAGCCTCCCTCTCACAATAAATCACCTTCTCTCCTCTCCCTATGCCTATAGATTTAATGTTATTTCTACATAAAATATTTTAACTTGAGAGGTCTTATCATAATGGGATGTATATGTGTATTCATCTCACCTTTTCCTCATTCAAATAAGAATAAGATACACGAGATGCCCACCTCTCATCCCTTTCTCCATGCTTTATACTCTTCTAATACACTTCAATTATGAGAAACAGTTTCTCTCCTGTCTTCCTCATTTTTTTCCAAGTGTATATTCTCCTCACTCACCACCCTTTTACTTCTTATCTTAAAACCAACACCATAAAACAAGATTACTCCTATATCTCAAGTTTGTCTTTTACTCCCTCTGTGACTCTTGAAGAAATTAGGATTTTAAAGAGATACATGTCTCTTCTCTCTTGCCAGCACTCTAGTATCAATTAGCCCCTTTACAGCTTAAATGTGTTAACTTTTCTACATTTCTCTCATCCCTTATGTTTATTTTCCAATGATTTTACTCACTTCTTCTATTCTCAACAGTAATGCTTGAGATTATCTTATCCTATTAAAGGTCCTTTTCCCCTGTAGGATTATATTCAGTTTTGCAAGATACATCATTTCTGGTTAGAAGAAGGTATAAGAGGCAAAATGGATGAGTAGTGAACTTGGAATCAAGAAGGTCTGAGTTTAATTCTGGCCTCATACACTTACTAATTGTGTAACCCCAGGAAAGTCAGGATACAGGGCTGTACCTGAACTCAAATTGTAAATTTAAATTTTAAATCCAGTTGCAGACACTTACTAGTCACCTAACTTCTGTTTGCCTCAGTTTCCTTACCCGCAAAATGAGGATAATAATAGCATCTCTCTTGCAGGGTTGTGAGGATCAAATAAGATAATTGCAAAGTAATTAGCCCAATGCCTGGCACATAGTAAGAGCTGTATAAATGCTAGGTATTATTATTACTAATTATTTAACTGCTATCTCCTTCAGTGTCCTCATTTATAAAGTGGAAATAATAATAGTATCTACCTCTCGTGGTTGTTGTGAAAATAAAATGAACTATTTGCAAAGGACTTTGCAAATCTTAGAGCATTATATAAATGCTAGCTATAAACATGTTTCTTTTGCCTCTTGAAATACTCCGGTTTTTTATTCTGACGGTGAATCTTTGGTGGTAGATCTCTTTTCCGTCTGCTTGCAGTATTTTTTTCCTTTGAACTAGAAGTTTTGAATTTTAGCTGTGATATTCCTGCATGTTTTTTCTTCTAGGAAATGACCAATAAACCCTTTCTATTTTTATTTTTTTCTTTGGTTCTAATAAATCTGGGCAGTTTTCTTTTGTTATTTCTTAAAAGAGAGTATCTAAGCTTTTTGTTTGATTGTGAATACTGATTCTTAAGTTACCCCTCCTTGATGTATTTTCCAGGTCAGTATATCACTCACATGTACTTCTGACTTTTCTGTCTTCTGACTTTGTCCTAATATTTCTTGTTCTCTCAATAAGTCATTGCATTTTGTTGATATCATTCTATTGTCAGGGTGTAAAATACTTGGTTAAGAATTTCCACCTTCTGTCCTAAGTTATTTATTCTGCTTCCAACATTTCCTCTTGCTTCATTTCTTCAAGTCAATCTTGAAATCCTTGTGACAAAGTCATTCTTTTGCCTGATGCTCTACTTGTACTTATACAATCAAAACACATTTATTAAGGCCTTCCCATCCCCACCCCGCCATGTGCCAGGTACTGCATTAAGTGCTAGGGATTCAAAAATGTGTTACAAATAACATGTTATATTCAATATGATTGCTTGTTTATAATTGTGGCACCAAAGGAAAGAGAGTTTAAAAGTGTTTGAATACATTAGATGAAATCAGTGAATACAAAAATGTTCTCAATGTCATATATTTGTTACAGCAGTGAAATGACCCCTACTGCCTTGTATTATTAATGTAAAAATACCAACAATTTCCCCTTCAAGCTGTTATCAGTGAAAGTTACTGTGTGAAGTACAACCTCTTGAGACCATAATTTAATTTTATGTCAGTTTGAATCCAGATAAAAAGTATTTATACTGCTTTGTTAATAATCTACTATACCAAGGGAAATGCCAACTGCTGTTATTTGTGACCCCTCCAGGTATTTCAGTCAGTTCCATGTGGGTGTGGATTGCTGGTATGGTTGAAAGGATAACCTTATGAAGCTAGTGTTAGTATCAGTTCACTTTCCCCATTGCTTTTTTTCTCTTCTGAACAGAATTTTCCCATCTGTGAGGTAACACAAGGGGCTCTTACTCTCCTTAAATAACATGGAATCATGACTTAAAAATTGGTTTTCCCACATTATTCTCTGATTGTTAGCAGGGATCCATATAGAGATGAAAAAATTTTGTTTCATCTCACTATGGAAAAAGTCAGCCTGCAATTTTCAGACCTAGACAAAGCAAAGTTGATTCTGACATAGGAATATCCTAGGGTCCCTCTTCCCTCTTTTAATAAATTCCTTTGGCCAGTGAACTTTGGAAATTTTGTTGAACTATTAGTGATAGAAATATAAAGTTGGAATTTTTTTAAAAAATCATTCTCTTAAAAGGTGGGAGCCACTTCCTAAAGACCTAGGGTAGATGTCAGAAGGGCTGGGTTCCTCTAGAATAGTTTCAATCACTGTCTTTAGTAGAGGTCAAGATAAGGTATCAATATGCAAGACAAGAAATGGCAAATATATCAAGTTTGGGACAGAGAGATTCTCATTTTTTTTCAAAGATGTGAATAGCATTATTTATTGTCAAATCCACATATCAAAGTACTGTTTAGCTCAGATACAATTATGATTTTAGGGTATATTTATATAGTGCCAAATTACGTAATGAAAGCTGAAAAATTCAGTGTTTCAATATAAACAGATATTTGACATAAAATAGATAAAATAGCCAGGTAATTCATGAATTTTTCAGCTTTCTTTCAGGTATCTGATAGAAACATAAATTGAGTCATATGAAATCTATAATTTCTACCTCCTTATGTGGCCACTTCATTCTTTCTCATACATTCGACACCAAAGGCAGTTCTTTAGATGCCACTTTTCAGGTGTGTATGCCTGTAGTCTGAAATAATAAAGAAAAATGACCTAGATTTGATATGGAAATGCATGGGCAACAGGGGCAGCTAGGTGATGTAGTGGATAGAGCACTGGCCCTGATGTCAGGAGGACCTGAGTTCAAATGCAGCCTCAGACCAAACACTTGACATTTACTAGCTGTGTGACCCTGGGCAAATCACTTAACCCCAATTGCCTAGAAAAAAAAAGAAAAGAAAAGAAAATGCATGGGCATTGTGTATATTTTTGCTCTGGTTAAAACAGGTAAGAATCTAGGCATTCTCTGGGCATCAGCATTAACAAAAATGTTGATGACTAACATGCACATAACAAACAGACATAAGATATTAGTGTAGGGTACAAGTTTATCCATAGGTTTACTTTCATAGTATCTCTATCTCCATATTAGAAAAAAGAATTTATGAATCATTAAACATGAACTCCTAATCTTAAAAGGTTTACAGTAAGTAACAGAAACTTCCCCAAAACCCTATCAGAACTAAATGCCTTGTTGGGAAGGAGGGAGACAAATCTTTGCCCCTTTCTCATCCTAGCCATTAATCATTTTACAATTTGTTCTAGCCCATTACATAAGTCCTCTCCTGGGTAACTTAATCTCAAAAGTTTTTCCTAGTGTGGCTTTCTTCAAAGATGTGGTGGAAGTACAGAAGAAGGATACTATTTGCAAAATGATAGGGTTCAAGTCCAATTAAAACTTATGCTCACAAACAATTTGCTTTAAAGTTTTCTTGACACCAGATGTTCTGCAAAAGCAACAGAAATGAGTCAGGAGAGACATACAACTTGTTCATATCCAACATATTCAATGTAAGAGGAATATTGTATTTTATATAAGCAATAAACCCCCCATAGTTCACAATGACATTCTAATAAATTTATACATATATCAACAAAAGGCATAATTGTTTACCAAAGTCTCTTACTAGAACTTTAGGGTCAGAATGTCAGAGGGGGCAGCTAGGTGACACAGTGGATAGAGCACCGGCCCTAGAGTCAGGATGACCTGAGTCAAATCCAGCCTCAGACACATAACACTTACTATCTGTGTGACTCTGAGCAAGTCACTTAACCCCAATTGCCTAACACACACAAAAAATTTTTAAAAAAAGAATGTGTCAGAAAGGCATACCTAGTGGGTATAAACTGGAGAAGAATCTTTCTTTGAAGCTTAGAATTTAAACTAAAGGTAGTATGTGGGGGTACTCATGTTTCATTGATCATATCTATTTAAAAGTAGATGTAAACCCCATTTCGTAACACTATGTCCATGTTTTTCTTTCCCTGTTTTTCATGAGACACTACTGAGGCTAAACTTATTATGTACTTTATTATGGGCCTCTCATTTAATATTGGGGGTTAGGGCAGAAACTTTTTTGAATTTTAGTGAATCCAAAAAGAGTCATCTTTCAGAAATATGAACAAAAATATTATTCATGTGTCATCCATTTATTATGACAAATAAACATTATCTTACCTATTTTAGATGTTTCATTTAAACAGGAAGCTTGAGGCAAATTGACATTCAAGCCTCCATTCTACACAGATAAACTGAAGCAACAAAAAATTATTTGACTACACTAAGACATACAAAAAACCATTAGTAAAACTGTAATTTTCAAGATTTCTTGACTCCAAATATCATTTTCACAAATATAGAAATCACTAAAAGTAATGATATTTACCACTTTGTACAGTAAATACCAGCTTTTCTTTCAACCAAAGGAACCAACATTCTGATTTCCCTGAGCCTGGAACAAACATAACACATAACTATTGTAGCGTGTAAGATCTTCAGTAAATTGAAAAGAAGAATGAAAGACCAGGAAAGTAGGTAGGGGAAGGAGAAAGGATATTATCCCACCATTTTGTTTAAATCCATTCTCAAATTTAAAAATCAATCAAGAAGTAACATCACAACATTGTTGCCAAGATTTTTTAATTTGGAAGTTGTAAAACCCTTTACAAATGTAAGGCATTATTAAAATAGTATATTATTGTTAATTATTATTGTTATGCCCCATATCCTTCCTTCTTTTGAGGTCAAATTCATTGTGTGCTAAATGAGGAAGTAGAAATTACACACATACACACACACACACACACTCATGCACGCACATACACATGCACACAACAAAGACAGAAAGAGTAGCTGGAATAGACCCAGTATAACCAGAGGAGGTCTATGCTAAAGGCAACACAATTTTGAAGATATTAGGGATAGAGTCTCGAGATTTCTGAAAAAGAATACCAAATGTTTGGGGGGAAAGACACAGAACTTTCAGTGTCCTTCCCAAAAAAAGCTATTTGACAAAATATCAATAACTATCAATTCATATGCCTACTTTATCTCTACAAAATTTTTATAAGAATAAAAATGCATTGAAGTTTTCCTTGAGGAAGGTAGAAGAAGAGAGCAGACAACCTTTTGCAAATGATATGCTATAGCAGACCACATCTTTACAATCACATAATTAAATGAATGGTATACATAATATAAGATCCCAATGTGCTTATTATCCCACTGAGTTGATTATAAAAAAATAAAACATTTGATTCCATAGTACAAAATATAACCTCTAAGACTCTCCTCCAAAAAGATTATCTCCCATGCAAATGTTAGAATATTAAACTATTTCTTGAAAGACATAGCAACAGAGCTAAGTTGATTGTTCAGTGACTCTCTGGTTATCAGCATCCAGCAAGGCATACAAAATTGAGACATATGCTAACCAAAGGTATTTACCACAGACATGAAAGAATGTCCAGCAAAGAGTGCAAATTAAAGAATGATTTCCTATAGAGAATCAGGATAGTCAAGATGACATCATATCAATCTCATTAACCACCAGAATACTGCAGAACCTCCTAAATGCAATCCTCAATAAAAAGCATTTTCCTGAACTACACACACAGGAAAAAAAACAAGTGAATGAAGAATGCCTATTGTCCAGACTATGATATAAAGATTGAGTGGACAACCCATAAAAATGGTCTGTTGTTACATATATATTCGTCATACACTATGACAGACAATGAGCTGGGTCCAAAATTGGGCTTGCATTTTGGAAAATTCCACAATGCTTTTAAAGACCCTAAACTTCTCCCTGAAACAAAGATCCATCTTTTTAAGATCAATTCTCTTCCAGTAATGCAGTATGGTTGAGAGTCATGGAACTCAGTTTCCAAAGCATCAGAGCTATGGGTTACTCAAGGAGCAAGGAAGAAGTATACCAACAGTCTCAAGAGAAACAGAGGAAATTCACCCCATAACCTTGGGTAGACTTCCTATGGAAGATTTATGACAGGATATCAACAAAAGAAATATGGGATAAAAAAACATGGAGGGTTTGCAACACAAACCAGTTGATGGAAAACTTACAACCTAGGAATCATGTATCTATTGGTCTACCAAAATATTAGCACAAAAACCTGAAAATAAATACTCTATGGACATCAGGAGTCTATTTTAAGAAACATATTTAATACAAAGACTTATGTTTCAAAATTTACAAAGAAAAGTTAATAGATGTGCAATATCATAAATGGGAAGTAGAAGGATTCAATTGCTTTGGGCGGTATGGGTAGTGGTAGGATAAAGACTGAAGTAACAGACTAAAATAAAAAGGAAAAGATTTTGTAAGGGAAGAAAAGTTTTGGAGGAAATTATTCAAATTGAGAAGAAAAAATGAAAATCTAGAGTATGTATTCTGTGGCAAAGTCAGAGTCTTGTGTGATAGTCCCAATGAATTTTCAAAACTAAGGTTTTAGTGGACTCTCTGTGGATACCTAGACAAATTCAAATGCTGTAAATTCTGAGGAAAACCTGCAACAAAACTCAATCAAACCACTCTTTTCTTTGTTCCATTCCAAGTAAAAATGTTTCTGGGTAGAAAAAAATCTACAAGACAAAAGAACAAAATATTCTGTTATTTCTATATATTTTAGACTTATACAATGTTTTTGCTATATCAAAGAATGAAATGGTTTGTAGTGCTTAATTTACCTACAAAACACATTGCTAGTCATATGAAACTGCTCTGGTGAAGAAATAGCTTGTTATTCTTTCCATTCCTGAACATTATGACAAAGCTCATTTGATAAAGGATTATTGTCACTGGGTGTAGAAGTTTTTTGGTTTAAATAGAGGAAATTAAAAGCTTTCTCATAAGATTCTAAGAATTGTTCTCACTCCCTTCCCTCTGTTCATGCTATAACATATGTGAAAAGTTTCTCTCCCAACTTAAATTTTACAGCAAGCATTCATAAATGCGAAGGGGAGGGTAGGAATAATAGCCTAAGGGAAATCATGCAAAGATATCTCATTGAAATGTTTTAAAGAAACCTGATGAGGAGTAGAATGTTAATTAGGAACAGAGTTATAGAAGTCAGTGGAGATGGTGGAGTTTTGAGTAAGGGTACAATTAGGGATGAAAAAGATAAGGAGATTTAAGGGAAAATCTATATTTGAGATAGAAGGATTGGAAAGCTATTTGAGAGCTGAAGAATTTAAATAGCTTCAACTTTCTTAAAGAGTTAAAGATGCAGAAGAAATGTATTAAGTGTTTCATTTTTGGTGTTTTTTTTTAAGAAAAAGCTCCAGAAGATAAAAAGGATAATTCTGATCAGATAAAATGAAAAAAACTTCTGCACAAACAAAACCAATGCAACTAAAATTAAAAGAAAAGCAAGAAATGGAGGTAAAATGCTTGCAGCAAGTTTCTCTGATAGAAGTCACATTTCTAAAATATATAAGAAACTGAGTCAAATTTACAAATCATAATTAGCCATATAGAAATTGTTCTAAATTACCAATTAGAGAAATGCAAATTAAAAACAACTCTGAGGTACCACCTCACACCTATCAGATTGACTAAGAAGATAAAAAGGGAAAATGATAAATATTAGAGAGGATAAGCTGTGAATTAGTACAACTATTCTGGAAAACAATTTGGAACTATGCCCAAAAAGCTATTAAACACCAAAAAGGAAAATGGACTATATGTACAAAAATATTGATAGCAACTCCTTTTGTGGTAACAAAGAATTGGAAAGTGGAAGGGAAAGTGCCCATTAATTGGGAAATGGTTAAACAAGTTATGTTAAATGAATGTGATAAAATACTATTGTGCTATAAGAAATGATGAAGGGGATAGTTTCAGAAAAACCTGGGAAGAGTTATATGAACTCATGCAAAGTAAAGTAAGAAGAAACAGGAGAATAATTTATATAATTTCAGCAATATCATAAAACTAATCAACTTGGAAGGACTTAGTAACTGATCAACACAATGACCAACCACATTTCCAAAGTACTCATGAGGAAACATGCTATCCACCTCCAGAAAGAGAATTGATGGATTCAGAGAACAGAATGAAACATACTTTCTTCTATTTCTTTCTTTTCCTTGATTTTTTAACATGACTAATTTGTGCTTTTTTCATGCCTATACATATGTGTAATGGGTTTTATTTTTCTTGCCTTTTCAATAGGTGGAGGAGGGGAGAGAGAAAATGTAGAATGAAAAATAAAATAATTTTTTTAAAATAAACCTCCAAAAGAGTTTAAACTTGATATCTTAATATAAGGAGGAACTACTATGCTTAAGTTGGAAGGAACATAGGATCACTTTTTAGAGCAGGAAGAGACATTGGAGATCAATTAATCCAAACCCTTCATTTCATACATACAGTAACTACAGCCCAGAAGGGCTAATTGACTTACCCGTCACACAACCATCAGCAGACCTAGGATTCAAATCAAAGTTCTCTGACTCCAAGTCTAGCTAGTGTTCTTTCCAGTATACCACACTAGGGAGTTTAGTCAGTCAGTCAATAAATGCTCATCATGTGCTTTCTATGTGCCAAGCACTAACCTAAGTGCTAGGGATACAAAGAAAGTCAAAAGACAGTGATTGTTCTCAAGGAGTTTACCATCTCATAGGGGAGAAAACATGCACACAACTAGGTACAAAGTATATGTGTGTATGTATGTATATGTATATATATGTGAATATATATACATGTATACATATATAGCCTCTATATTATACATGTATAACATATTGTATATTGTAATGTTTTTATTTTATATAATTTATTATATACATATATAATCAATTAAAAATAATCAATAGAAGGGAGGCACTAACATTAAGCGGGTTTAGGAAAATTTTCCTGCGGAAGGTAGGATTTTATCTGAGACCTGAAGGAAAGCAGGGAAGCCAGGAGGTAAAGAAGAGGAGAGAGAGAATTCCAAGTGTGGGAAACAGCCAGTGAAAATGCTCAGAGGCAGCAATGGATTGTCTTTTTTGAGGAACAGCAAAGAGGCAAATGTGGTAATATCTACAACGACTACAACAATGTAAATATAAGAGGACTACTAAGAAACTGGATTACAGAGTAAATGGCAAATGGGAGGGGGGGTTTACAGTGTAAGAAGACTGGAAATATAGAAAGGGAAACAATTTGTGAAAGGCTTTGAATATCCAACAAAGGAGTTTATATTTGATCCTGGGATTAATAGGGAGCTACTGGGATTTATTTAGTAGGAGTTGACATGGTTGAATATGTGTTTTAGGAAAAATCACTTCAGAAACTGAATAAAGAATGGTGAGAGACTTGTGGCATGCAGATCAACTATAGAAAAGAGTCCAGTTGTGAAGTAGTGAGGACCTATACCTGGGATGTAGTGGTGTCAGAAGAAAGAAAGTAGCACATGCAAGAGATGCTACAAAGGTAAAATTGACTGGCCTTGGCAATAAATTGCATGGGGGGGGGGCAGGGCAGGATGAGAGAGAGGAGTTAAGGATGACATCTAGATTATGAGCCTTTGTGACTCAAAAGATGGTAGTACCCTCAACAATAATAGGAAAGTTAGAAAAAGAAAAGGGTTTGGAGCAAAAGATAATGAGTTGAGTTCTGGACACACTGAGTTTAAAATGTCTATCAGACATCCAATTTAAGATGTCCAAATAGGCATTTGGAGATGAAAGACTTGAGATCAGCAAAAAGGGGAGATCTGAGAATCATCAGCATAAATATGTTCACATGTTCACAGAAGCTGATGATATCACCAAGTAAAATAGAAAAGAGGGAGAAGATGGACCAGGACAGTCTTGTGAGACACTAATAATAATAAATAATAATAGCTAATGTTTATATAGTACTTAATTTGTATCAGGCATTGATATTCACTTTACAATTATTATCTCATTTGATCACCACAATAAATTAAGGAGGGAAATACTATTACTACTATTAACATTTTACAGATGAGAAAATTGAGACAGAGAGGTCTTACCCACAGTCACATAGCTAGTATCTGAAACTGGATTTGAACTCGGATCTTCCTGACTTCAGGCCTAGCACTTTATAAGGTGTGACCTGGAAAAAGATCTAGCAAAGAAGACTGTGAAGGAGTTGTCAGTTAGGGAGGAGGAGAACCAAGAGAGAGTGGTGTCACCAAAACCTAGAGAGAAAAGAGTATCTAAGAGAAGAGGGTGATTGATTGTATCAAACATTGCAGGGAGGTCAAGAAAGATGTGGGTTGTGAAAAGACCATTAGATTTGGCAGTTAAGAGATCATTATCAAGTTTGGAAAGAGCTTTTTTGGTTTTTTTTTTAATTTTTTTAATCAAGCTTTTGATTGATGAGGTCAGAAGCCAGGCTATAGAGAGTTAAGAAGAGAATGAAAGGGGAAAAAATGGAGGCTTCTAATATGAATGGCCTTGTCAAGGAGCTTAGCCATGAAAGAACAGGAGAGATATGAGATGAGAGATGATGGCTAGCAGAGATGAATAGATCAAGTGAGGATTTTTTTGACGATGGGGTAGATGTGGACATGTTTGTAGGCAGTAGGGAAGCAGCCAGTTGACAGGGAGAGATTGAACGTAAGTGAGAGAGGAAATATGATACAAGGAGCAATCTGCTGGAGAAGATGGGATAAGATGGAATCACTTGTGTGGGTAGATGGTTTGCCTTGGCAAGAAGGACTGCCTCATTATTTGAAATGAGGGAAAGGAGGAGATAGTAGCAGAAGGCATATGGTAATGTGAGATGAGGAGGAAGGGAGAAGAAGGAGTTCATAGAGAATGGTGTCATATTTTCAGGATGAATTGGAGGGGAAGAGGTTAGAGACAGGAAGATCAGTCAGGAAATTTGTTCATTCAATGAACTTTTATTAAATGTCTGCTGTTTTCAGAGCACTGTGCTAAACACTGAGAGAGATATAAAAGTTTAAATAAAATACAGTTGCTGTCCTTATAAAGGTTACAGTTTAAGAAGGAAATAAATTGTAACCCACATGATAGCATTGTAAGACAAATGTACTGAAGAAGTACAAAACAGCTAAGAGTCACTGACAACATGAAAATCTAGAATTATGGAGACTAAATAAATGGTATTACCACTGACAGAAATAGTGAAGAAGGTAAAATAGGATAGAAGGAAAGATAATAAAATGGTTTTTGGATATGTTGAATTGGAGGTGTCCATGTCACAGATGCGCTGTAAGCACATCACAACACACTCAAAAAGGACATAGGATCTGAATAATAAAGATCATACAATAAAATTTATATGGTAACCATATCTGGCATCTAGTTATGCCAAGGGGATGTATTCTTAACCCAAAGAGGAAATAAAGTCAAATAGCAAAGATAAAACAGATAATTACAATCATATCCAATTGAAAAAACTTTTGCACTAACAATATTAATGCAGCTAAAATAAGAGAAGTAGACAAGTAGCAAAAATTGTTTGTATCAAATATCTCTGATATTGCTCTGATAGCATATATGTGATAGCTATATATATATACATATTTATGTACATATGTAACTAATAGATAAGATAGATAGATAGATAGATGACCAAAAATCATTCCCTAATAGATAAATGGTCAAAAATATGAAAAAAAGAGTTCTTCAGAATTATAAACTATTAACAACCATATGAAAGAATACTCCACATCACTCATATTAAAAGAAATACAAATGAAAACAGCTCTGAAGTTTCATACCTAGCAAATTAGCAAGGATGACAAAATATAGGAACAGTCAATGTTAGAGGGGTTGTGAAAAGACAAGAACAATAACGTACTGTTGGTGAAGCAATGAATTGGTATGGTCATTTTGAAAAACAATTTGGAATTATGCTAAAAAAAAAAAGTAACTAAACATCCATACACTTGACCCAGAGATTCCACTATTAGACATCTACCTCAAGGATATCAATGACAAAAAGAAATGGCCATTATACACCAAAATATTTATGCAGCACTTTTTACAGCTGCAAAGTGGAAACAAGTAGAAGTCCATCATTTGCAGAATGGCTAAACAAGATGTGGTACATGAAAATAATGAAATCTTATTGTGCTGTAAGAAATAATGAATATGATGGCTGAACAAGTTGTGGTCTATGAATGTAATGGAATACTATTGTTCCATAAAAAAATTATGAGCAGGCAGAGTTCAGAAAAACCTGGAAAGACTTTCATGAACTGATGCTGAGTGAAGTGAGCAGAACCAGGAGAACATTGTACACAGTAACAGCAACATTGTGAGATGACTTTGATAGACTTACCTCTTCTTAGCAATGCAAGGATCTAAGACAACTCCAAAAGACTCATAATGGAAAATGCTATACACATGCAGAAAAAGAACTATGGAATTTAAATGCAGATCAAACGTACTACTCTTTTTTTGTTTGTTTGTTTGTTTCTTCTTTCTCATGGTTCCTTCCATTGGTTCTAATTCTTCTTTACAACATGACTAATGTGAAAATATATTTAATATGATTGTATATGTAAGCCTATATCAGATTGCGTTCCATCTTGGGGTGCGGAGAGGGAAGGGAGAGGAAGAAATTTGGAACTCAAAATCTTATGGAAGTGAATGTTGAAAACTAAAAATAAATACATTTTTAAAAAGAAATAATCTACATGGAGATGCACATAAAGATATACAAATTGACAGAAAGATCTTCAGGATGAGGAATAAGCAAAATGAGGAAAACAATATTTATAATAACTACAACAATGTAAATGGAAAGAAAAACAAAATAATTAAAACTGCTACAAAATCACTCTGACCCAACTTGACCTCAAAAGAAGTGATATCAGAATACATTTTCCTTCACCTTCTTGGCAGAAATGAGGTACTACGGCTGAGGAACATTGCATATAATGTCAGACTTTTTCAATATGTTAAATTGTTTTACTGAATTGTTTCTCCTCTCTTTTTTTTACTTTTTGATATGAAATGAGTATCTAGGAAAGGAGAAAATGGAAGAATATATTGGTAAATGTAGGTGATATAAAAACCAAAGTTATAAATAAAGGGATAATATATAAGATAAAGATGGTGAGTTCAGTTTATCTGAGCATTTGGATGGTAAATTTGGAACTACCTCCACTCTTTTAGTGGGTAAATAAAATCTTTAGGGCAACTACTATGATATTCTGCAAGGATGCAGTACCTACCATCCTACCAAATTCCACACTGACCCAAAAACATAACAATGCGAAGAGTGCAATAGAAGGCCTTAAAATTTTAGTAATCAAGAGTGCCCCAAAAGTCTTGGTGCAATTTTTAAGCCACTAGAGCTTTAAAGTTGCATTAAGACTTTGGGGGCACCTTGTATAAGAAGCCAAGGGGCTGAATAATCCACTTCTGAATTACTTGATTCCATCTGCCCTCTTTTCCTACATGGAAAAAAGTTATATTTCCCTTCGCTGTATTAAGAAAATAATTGTGTTGCAGCTGTAACATCCAGGTCACTGACAACAATACCAAATTCACTGAGCATTCATCGAAAGCCATCATACATTCTATACTACTCCAAAATAGAACACTGTAATAAGCAGCTGGTTCCTCTGTTCTGTTCCTGTCTAATCTTAAGTAAAGGTGAGGTCTACAGTTACTGAGTCGCAGATAAAAGCCTAGGAGGCAAAGTTCATCACACTTCTCTTGCCCTGCCCCACCCCTCAAGGTCCACTCTGACCAATAGAGCTAGATGATATGATACAGATCTTTTAGGAACATGGGACTAAAAAAAGTCCTAACCTTAAGTAAAAGGGAATTGTTCTCAAAAAACAGAATTAGTCACCCACTGTGATTATCACTGACCAATATGCCTGTGTCCCTGGGCCCTCCAGCTAATACAAACAAACAAAATGAAACCCAGGAAGCACACTTGAGACCCTTTCTCCTTCCTGGTAAGACACACGACACTCAATCATTCATTCAACATGCATTTATTAAGCATTCACTCTATGCCAGGAACTGTGCTAGTGCTTTGCTTCTTAAATGAATGACACACATTGAAGAAAGGACATCTGGTGACTCCAATGCACTGAAGCCATGCTATGTCACTGTGTTAAAGGAGCATCCTTCCTTTTTCCTGCACATTGGCTCACTCTTTGTCAGCAGAATTCTAGGAAGGTGTAGGAAACATCAGTTTCTCCTTCCCTCCCAAAAAAATGGTAGACCCCTTGATGCCAACACACCCATGAATTCCCAAAGAAAGGGTTGTACTTTTCCCCAACATGGTTACTTGCTAGGCTGTTGTTATCAACTCTGCTGAAGCAGAAATTCTTGCCCCAGGACAGGATTCATACAACTTAACTTCCCCATCACACTTCAGTGATGGAGTCCTACCAAATTATCTCTTTGTATAAAAAGCACATGATACCAGTATTCTGACCCTTGTAAGATGACACACTCAGGTTTAAAGAAATGGTCCCAACAGTTGGGACCCTGTAGTGAACTTGTTTTAATATAAACACCAGGATAAAGAATGCACACAATCAAGCCAATGTTCCCAAAGAGAATTTAAAAAAAAAAAAGGTTGAATGCACCATACCTCCATATAACACAGAGAGGCAGTGCTATGAAATGCACAATCATAGGGAAATGACCTTGCAAACAAATATATTTGGAAATAACTAATATTTGTAAAATGAAAAATTAATGTTTCTTTCTAACTGTGGCTCTAAAACCACTTAAGATAACACAAAAGTGTGTGTGGAAGAAAAGAAGATGGAGTTCAAATCTGGTCTCAGACCAGATACTTGACACACTTACTAGCTGTGTGACCCTGGGCAAGTCACTTAACCCCAATTGCCTCACCAAAAAAAAGAAAAGAAAAGAAAATGGAGGTTAAGTAGACTCCAGAATGATTTATTTTCAATTTTGTGTTCCTACCAGCCTCAAAAAAAAAGAATTTTCGTATATGTTTTAGTTCCCTTTTCCCCAACAAGGTTTAGTGAAATCAATATTAGTGCTTTTAGCAATGAAAAAAAATGTTAATAGTCATATGCTCTGATGAATTCACATCCAACAATACAGATCAGATATGTCCCTAAGTACTTAAAAAATGTAAATATGCAAATGCAAGTCTTTGGTTAAAGTCCAATTATGAAAGAACATCTGGTATCATTCCCTTACTGGGTGCATTTCCAACTGTGGAACACTACAAAATTAGTTCTTATATGCAACAGAGTTAAATGCTGACATAAGCTATCACATACCCTTCATTAGTACAAAGGGGATGCGTCTAATTCCTGCCCATTCGATTTGCAAATTCCAGAAGCTACTTTATACTCTCTTGAAAAGGGGAGGGAACTATCAAAAGAAAAGATAATTCAACAGTCATCTACCTTTCATGCTTTAGTCATTCATGAGTGACTTCATGTGAAGACTGATAGTAAAATTGTCATATTTCAGATTCCTTTCTAGCTCTACTATTCTTCTGATTCTATTGTTGGGGATACAATCTAAAAAATAAAGAACTGTTTGAAACACACCTTACTTGCCTTAGTTTATACATGTTTCAGGCACATAGTGGGTTCATCCATTGTTTGTTCTACCCCTCCTTTTCACTTCCACGAGAGGCTCCCTGATGATAGGGAAAGCTTCTATAAAGAACCGAAATGTGTGTCAGTAAATATTGTATTGCCTATGACTACATTGATACAAAATGTTTCCATTCTCAAAATAACTTATTACATGGGCATGCAACACAACAATGTTTTCCACAAGATGCTTACAGGTAAATTTTGAATGTTGCATGCAGTAAAGAAGTCACTTAGTGAAATAATGCTGTTTAAACATGCAAAATTACCTTCCAAATAGCTGCAGTATAGAATAAACTGTACATGCATTGTGAGTGATTATTTCGTCTAATGTGATAAAGTCATGCACGGGAGAATAAGTTGAAATTGTCATGTGACGCATACGAACTCAACAACTCATGATTAAATGGATTTTTATGTTATATATATTTAAAAAATGTTTCCATTAGCTTTTTTTCTAAATTTGGGAGTGAAATAAATAATGTGTAACCCTTACCCCAGAGATATCACAAAGATGGGAGAGGAGGAAGGCACCATCAACTAGAGTGTGCCCAGATCACACCAAAAAAGCCTTAGGTCCTTCCAGTTTTTCAAGTCTTTGAATGAGACTCTGCAGAGAAGCCATGAGGTCAAAAGACAAAGAAGGAGAAAAGGAGCACTGCTCCTGGATTCCATTTTGGTTGATTCCTTGATAGCCAAGACCCTTTGTTTGCAAGGACACACAAGTAGGGGATAGAGTAATCATTAACAGCCTCTGCTGTTCTGATGATTATAAGCAGAGAATAATCACAAGAAGAGATCTACAGTGGAGACAAGGTGCTGACTGGATGTGAGTGAGATATGGTTGAACCAGCACCAGCCAGAGGACCAGAGTGTAGACCAGACCAAAATATCAGGCATATTGTTGGTGAGAGGCCTAAAGTCCAATCCACAGTCCTTTAACTTTTCCCCTTTCCTTTTGAACGGGAGGAAACTCTGTTGACCTCTATCTACCCAATTGTTTTACTTCCTATGTCCCCTAGAATGGGACTGCAGCCATAGCTGCCAGCAATGGCAAACCGTGTTCATTTTCAATGTATCTCTGTATGCTTTTGCTATTTGAAACTGCCCTTAAAATACAGTACTGGTCAATTACAATGATTCTTGTCTAAGCATATCAGTAAGCAATCAGGGATGGAGACAGGAAAATCCAGGGTACAGCAAGAAGATATGAGTTTAAATTCAGTCTCAGGGACTTACTAGCTGTGTGACCCTGGACCCTCTGTTTGCCTCAGTTTCATCAACTATAAATTTTAGCAAGGATAATAGTAGCACTTTCTTTGCAGTGTTGTTTTGAGGATCAAATGAAATAATATTTTTTAAAAAGCACTTAGCACAGTGCCTGGCACATAGTAGGCATCACATAAATATTTATTCCCTCCCTCTTTTATTTTCCCATGAGGTTTCTTTCTCTCATGACCAAGCCATGGGACTATGAATGTGGGTTTCCTCAAAGTAAAGTTGAAGTTTCCCAAGGAAGTTGTTTGTGACAACAGGAAGGTGGAAACTGTGGCTCTGGTGTGTTCAGATGCACCAACTAGCCCTAGAATGTCAGAACTGATCAGAAACAATTCCAGACTATTCAAAGTTAAACAAAATCCCAGAGACAACAAGCTGGGACCTAATTTGTTCTCACTTTGACCATCCATGCAGCCTACACAAAGGTTTATAGGAATATAAAGACAAATGGTGGCAGTGAACACCTCTAGAGCACTGGCTCTTCAAATTGGCTTTCCTAGCAAATTTGACTTTAGTGACTTCCCCATACTAGAATAATGTATTAGTTGAAGCAGAAACTCAGCAAGAAGACTCAGCAGGGAGAATTCATGTGAATATAAATGTTCTCTCCTAAAACACACATGACTCTAAAGCTATGTATTATGTCAGAAGGTGTGAAGGCTATACGTGATATCCAAGGAACAAGGCTACTACTAATAGCAGAATAGATGAGTTTGGGGGGTTCACCTGATAGTGATATACCTTAGCAGTAACTCACAGAATCTACCTCACTCCTAACTATTCCAGAATGATCTAGGAAAATTTTTGCATATAAAGTGGACAACCTCAGTAATTATCTGAAAGAACTATTGGTCAATCATCATAGACTCCATCAACCTATATGCATCACATTTGATGGTGGCTCAGAATAAGAATAGGAACATATAATTATGTAATCTCTAAATAAGAGATCTAATTTTTTTTAAAAATTTAAAAAGAGGCCTAAAGAGGACCAATACATGCCAAGAGTTCAAGACATCCTGAACTGTTAATTATGCAGCCAATCATTCCAAGTGTTAGGTTTATATAGTGGATACTATGAGATTCTATGACAGAGGAAGATCCCTTTCATCTACCTAACTAGATTTTACCAATTTGAGTGTATGCCCCAAAACATCTCATCACTATATGCCACTTTTAAATTGTTGATTGAAAAAGTAACTCAAAATCTGAATTGCCTGGAACAGTTAGTATATCTAAGTGATTCCATTTTGAAAAGTCACTAGAACAGGCCTGCACAACATACCACCCATGGGCCATATGTGGTATAGGCCTGCACTAAAAGAACATAAGAAGAGACAGAAGAAAGTGTTAGATTAGCTAGAGTAAGTTGGGCTGAAATTATCAACAGATGAGTGACAGTTTTGTAGAACCTCTCTCAAGCATGGTTCATATAGTGTCTCAGCAAGGTATGATCACTAACCCTGAGACAATAGAAGTGCTCCTTAATTAGACACATCCAATGAACCTTCAATATTTAATTTAAATTCTTCTCTAGAATTTGATGGACATTTTTGCAAATTTTAAAAAAAATACTACCATTGCTAAGATACTGAATCATCTCACTCATAGATATAATGATTGAAGAGAACCAAAGAAGGGCAAGAAAGGTCAGTATGCTTTTAACACTATGAAGACATTTGGAGATTGTTGGATAGACAAATGTCAACAAGCTTTCAAAAGCTTGATCAACTGCCTAACAGATGCACAAGTGTGGTGTCCTGTCCTGTATAGAGGTAATAGTCTGAAAAGTGTGTACTAGGAGAGTTATGGTCACCAAAAACAAATTAAAAATTCACCACCTCAGATTTAGCAACATTGTAAACTCATTATCATATACAATGTGGAGTTCTTGGCTTTGAAGTGGGCTGTCATTGAAAAATGCAAAAACTATGTATGTGGAACTAAATTTTAAGCATGGAATAATAACAATCCACTGACTTAGATTTTTACCAAGACCAAGTTAAGTGTTGCATGCCAGGGATGGGTAGCAGTACTAGCTAATTATGAGCTCAGCACATTCTACTAGTCAGGTAAGACATATAAATACCTATATTCTGCCCCAAAGACCACATAATGCCAAAACTATAGTGATACCTAAGGAAGGTATGGAGGCTACTTATGATACCCAAGGAGCTGAGCCACAGTCAAGTGGGTGTTCAGGTGACAGTTTTAAATTTCTACCTGAACCCATGCCAGCATGGTATGTGAACCTTATTTTATTAGATTAACCCTCTTTACTTCACTTGTCTGTAAATGAGTAACAGTGAGAGCAAAAGGTTGATGAAGAAAGATTTGAGTTATACAACACAAGCCAAGTAGTAAGGACATAAAGCAAATGATTCCAGTTGCATTCTCTAGAAGGCACCTTACTATTGAGACAATGGCAGAACTTGTAGTTGTACAATATTGTTCCATAATGGACTGTAATTGATCTTATACATGGAAGCAAAAAGTAATTGGTGCCACCCAGAATATATTTATGGCCATGAAAGTATTATACAATAACTTTGGATATGGGTCAAAGAGAATACCACAGCTAGATCTTCACTAAGAAATATGAGAAGGGTTTGATGCATTCAAAGAAAAGTGCTACCAGCTTATATTGTGCATTTGGAGAAGTCACAAGCACTAGCAAACCTTTGGAGCTTATCTGATTTCATGTTTTTATCTTTGGAAGAAGACAAAAATATTGTCATATTTTAGTGGTAATTGATCATTCCACCAAGTACACATAGACATACCCAAGAAGAAACGAGCAAGCTTCCATGCCCACTAAAATGCTGTGAGAGAAGTATGTGCTGCCAATATTCATTCAGACCAAAGTAGAGATTTTGATGGCAAACTACTCAAGGAAATTATGCTTTCCTTTGGCAGACACCAAAAAGTTGAGAAGTATGCCTTACAAACCCCAAGAAAATCCCCAGGCTGCATGTTTCAATCACACATAGATAGACCTGTTAGGAACACTGAGGCCAGAACTATAATCTTAAAAGAGTGAATATCAGTATTTCTAGTAAATGTGAATGAATGATTATTATGAGCAGAGGACAGAAAAGGAAAGGAAATCTGAAACTGAAACAATGTATGATGTGGACAGATTGGTACCATCTAGAGGACAAAACTCCTCTAGGGCTCTGAGAAGGCCAAAATATCAGACATGAAGTTAGCACGAAGTCTGGAGTCCACAGTCCACACCACCCCTTCCTTCCCCTATTTTCCTTGTAGTATTTTTGGGAGAAAATCCTGTTCCCTTTACCTGTTCAATCCTGTCATTTTCTGTTCCCTCTCCAACTGGCAGGGAGGAGGGGAGAGAGGAAGAAAAGAGATTCACCTCCTCAACTGCAGCAGTCTGCAATGGGAAACCTTGTTCATTTTCAATACTTAATCTTTGCACTCATGCTATTTGAAACTGCTACTAAAGAACATAGACATTATAATGACTTTTATCTAAGCCTATCAGTATGTAGTCAGAGATTAAGAGAGGAAAACTAGCCTAAAGGAAGAGGAGATTTTCCCACTTCAGGCTTCTGTGAAAGTGATAAAGATTTTAAAGCAAGTTTCTGCAATTTTAATAATATTCCCAAGCATACAGTAGACTAGAAATGTCAGAGACCCTTGAGCCTACAAAACTCCTGAGTGTAGCCAGAAAGAGATTAAAATGCAATTAAGAAATGTTTTAAAATGGAGCCTACCATTGACTTAGAAAACCACAAATTAACATCATCTATGTTATATTTTATTTTTTTTTTATTAAACATTTTTCAACTACATTTTAATCTAGTTGCTAGACTGGCTAGCCCAAGAATGATGAATCTGACTCCTCAGATTAGACTGCCCATTTAAGCCTGGAAAGAGAATAAATGAGGAAATGAGAAAATGAAGAGAGATGTAGGGGATTAGTACTGTTGCATCTAAATGACCTCTTTTACACATAGTCAAAGACGATGCTTTATTAATGCATTTTCTGTCATTAGACAACCTCTCTACACCCACACACTGTTTCCTTGGTGCTAATGCAAAAATTCCTACTAACCAGCAGTAGTCACTCTTCTTGTCTAGCCTGTTCCTCCCTTGCATAGAAAATAAAACAATCCAAATATCAGGTGGCATTCCCTGCCCCCCCAAAAAAACAAACTGAAATTTAATTCTCATGGAGGCAAAGGACTGGCATAATCTGTATACCATGTAATTTGTAGGTTCAGCCATTTTCTACTTTATAATTATCCATGATAGTTACTACTCATTTAAAAAGTTCAAATAGGCAGAGTAACCACAGACTGTTCTGCCTTTTTTAAAGCAATATACCATAGTGGTGATACATCAATCAACAATAGCATATTTATCTTGTAACAAAAGCCCTAGTGAAGAATACAGCCCTGGAAATCCTAGCTGTACAATTACACTGATTGAGAAAAAAATCACATAATACTTACCAGCTTCTAGCTCCCTAACCTCACCAAAAAATCACTAAATGAAAACCTTTCAATGATATCATCATCCTAGCAGTTGATATTATGTTTCCTCTAATGTTGAATGTGGACAAAAAGAAACATTCTACTGAAAAGATGATGCTTTAATTTCCTTATATAGGCATTTTTGTTTTTGTTTTTTCTGTGAAAGAAAAGACTAGATTTCTAAAATGACCCCAAACATATTCACTGAAATTCTCAACTGCTCTTATTTTCCAACTATAATTCTGTTAATGTTTATTCAGAAGGAATTGTTGCTGATCTAAGTGTGACATCTGGTTATGTACAACTGAAAATAATCTGGATATGAATAGGGATCCAGTCATTTCTAAAACATATCATTATTTAATCACTATTAAAACTAAGGTCATTTTGAAAACAAAAGTTAAAATATGCTTTAATTGATTCCAACTTTTACCACATATTAATTTGACAGATCTTTTTTGTTCATCCTCTATACATATTATTAGAAATGTAAAAGGTATAAGTAAGGGTTTTCACAACTCTCCCTTCTCTGTTCCCCAACTGCTATACCTCTTCACTTCATGAGGGTATATGCATTGATTATAAAAGATCAAAGACTATATATCCTGGAATAGCTACAACTGAGACATTGGGGAGATGTCTTTGGATTATAACAGCAACATTAAAAGCATTTACACAATAGTGTGTACTCTTTCCTGGAATGGGAGTGTAAAATACTAGGGAAAGAGAACAATTTATTGTATAAGTTTCCTGAAACTTATTCCCCAAGAGATATATGAAAAGGGGAGAGGGGAACAGTATTTAGGAATTTGTGGGAGTACATTTTCAGAAATCTCAATCACACTAAACTCTCTTTCTGATTATGAGATGATGAATGATATAAAATCCTTCATAGAAAAAGCAAGGCAGACAGTGGAGGAGGAGACTATTTGGGAAGTGAGATCCCCTTCCAGCAGTCTAGAATTAGTAGAGCCAAAGGCTTGATGCATAAGACAAACACTCACAATCCAAGATGACATACTCTGGACAGTTACAGTTCTTTTCAGAAGGGTGTATGTGCCTCTCTATTGAGGTACC
This sequence comes from Vombatus ursinus, assembly GCF_900497805.2. Taxonomy (NCBI): domain Eukaryota; kingdom Metazoa; phylum Chordata; class Mammalia; order Diprotodontia; family Vombatidae; genus Vombatus; species Vombatus ursinus. The sequence continues at coordinate 35,679,622 of NW_020954585.1, forward strand.
TGTCTAGAATATGTCACATGTATGATACAGAAGTCACAGGAGACTGAGACAGAGAAATGAAGGGATTATTAAAGAACTTCAGAGGACCTACTTTTGACATGCGTAATTTGAAGATGCTCTGAGGTCAAAGCATGAAATGTTTGTGGTTATTTCAGTGCAAGAAGACACCAATATGAAATTCCTAAGCACCTCTCAGGAGGAGGTAGGGGAATGCTCTGGTTTTGTTCTAAGGCTGAAATAAAACCCTTTGCTCATGGAGTTTCTTTCATGCTGTTTCAGAGGTCAGTGATCAAAGGCAGTGACTGAAATGTGTGCCAGGCTTGAACATTTAAGCTTTCAAGGACCATGTTATTTCATTAGTGGGAGTGGGTCCTCATACTCAAAGTGGGTCCTCAACAAGGGAGGTAGAGGCAGAACTTACAGACAGTTGGAGTACTTAGAGATGACAATTCACTGAAAATCCAGTGACACCACTCAGATGAGAACCACTGAAGTCAAATCAGAGGCCAGTCTGCTATCACTAAAGAAGCTTGAGCCAGGCTACACAAAGCAAGAGAGGTATGAAGAGTCACTCACTCAGAAGGACCAAAAGGTTTAGAGCTGGAGATCAAGGTCATCAGTTTTAGACCAATGAAGTCTGGCAGTGTTTTTACAACTATGTGAAATCTCGGTGTCCTCCAGAGGAAGATCACTTATTGGTATTTGGAAAGCTGAAATCTAGTCCTGGGGAACCTATTTAGAAGAAGTTATATCAAGCCCCAAAGAATTAGCCCCTGACCCAGCAGACTTTTCTAACCGCTTGCTCCCTGAATTCATAAGACTGTGCAGCAGAGACAGTGAGGACTGAAGATGCTGTGTTCTGCCAAGATTTATGGGAAGGGGGCAGGAAAAGTGTTAGATTCATAGGCATTGGTTTCCTGCTGAATGCTCCAGATATGTCTCTACGCATGCAGCTAAGAGAAGATTTCAGGGGATAAATCATGAGGGGCACAGGCTGCCAAGTCACTGGCTCACTGGCTACTGGGACTTTTTTTAGTTAGTAATATTCGTAGGAGTTGGGGGAAACTAGCGAGGTTGAATAAGTGGGTAGGCTAGGTGTCTGGAAGAAGTTCCAACACTATCCACATTGCAAGAACCTCCCTATTTTGTGTTGTGAGTTTGCTCTTTGCTACAAGACTGGGATCTGAGTCCTATTTTTGTCCTGATTCATTTTTATAATAAATTACGCTCAAAATATCTAGTGATTGCTTTGGTTTCTAGCAGTAAGCTGACTTTAACCTAAAAGGAAACTAAATTTAGAGGTACTCAAAAGGCTAGAGAGGGATCTTTTGTGTGAAGGCAAGACAAAAATCCATATAGAGGTACTATTATTGTTCACTCTCTACTCCATGCCATCTGTGCTCAATGAACAAATACCACTGCAACTTCAACACCGCAGCAATGCAGTCAGTACGACTGACTATTGATTCATATTCACACAGACTGATGAGGAGAGATGATAACCAACAAATCCAGGGTGTCCAGGAACTCAATCTGAATAATTCCAAAAAAAGAAACAGAATTTATCCCTTCCTACTTATTCCCAGGAAAGCATCACTTCAATTTGAAGCTAAGTAAATATCAGATGATGCGTTCTTAGCAATAAATGTGAAAGGTAATCAAAGAACGGAAACAAACAAGTTACCTAAGGTTCACTGACTACAATTGAATCTACCAACTCTATACTAAATTTTTGTTCTCTGTGGAACTAGATAGATGGTGCTACTATGATCCATATGATGAATTATTTAGTGATTACTCAACTTAAAGGCTGGTTTGATCAAGAAATCAATTATTTTGGGGTCACTTCACCCACAGGAGGAAGAATTAGACATTTTCTCTACCTCATGACCTCTCAAACCTTTCCAAAATTAGAATTATGAACAAGAGAAAAGTATTTCAGCTGCCTCCACAGTTTAAGACACCAAGACCCTATGAAGGTAACAACTGTTTAAACTAACAACAGAGAAGCTAATCTCTAACATGTTCACTAAGCACGTCTCCCTCACAAGCTACCATACTCAGTCAAGGGAACACAACCTGAATGATCAGCTTACAAAAAAAAAACAACTTTGCTTCCATAACACCCTGTACCACAGAGATAGAGGAACAGAAAAGGAGGAAGCTTGATCTCCCTGTGATGGAAGTGTGGCAGTGCTCTATGCTCCAGTAAACTGGAAAATGAGGCAGAGTGACCACATGTGTGAGGCTCCACAATAACTGAGGGAAAGAGGACTGGCATACAGCTGAAGCCAGTTCTGCCCTCCCAGAAATCACTTGGGGCAGACACTGAGGGTGGTGAAAACTGAATTGCCTGGCATGGAAAGAGGTTAAAACAGCTTTGAAGCCCTGGGGAAACTACCATCAATGAAGAAGGAGTCAGGAAGTGACCAAAAAGGAAACATAAGGGGAAAAATACTGAAATTATCAAAAATCTCAGGAACAAGAAAACTCAGTTAAAAACCTTGAGCACAAGTATGTAAACCAACGGGGAAGACATTAATAGCAGAAAGGAATATGGCCTCCAGGAATCTAAATGAATCCAAATATCTCTGAATGAATATTGCAAGTCAGTGGAAAATAAATCAAGATTAGATGATGCAGAGGATCTTATGGATGCTGAAGAGAGAATGAAACAACAGCAAGATATCCTGAATGCCTCAACGGAAAAATAAGAATAGTGAAAAACAAATGCATGGCTTTTACAGCAGAAATAATCAGAAGAATAAGAAAAAATGAATACATGGTGGCAAATCCCACCAAAAAACAAAAGAGAGAACAACTTATTGGGAACACAAATATACAAAAGTGAAAGATAATATGGAAAAAGAGTAATAGAAAGCAGTAATATCTCTTTATGAACAAAAAATCAAGAAGAGAGGCTATATAGAGGAAATTTAAGGTCCACAGGTCTATGAGAAAAAAACACAGAAAATCAAAAAACCTGTACAACATAATGCAAGAAATAATATAAGAAAACTGGCCAGAACATCTGAACACAGAAAATAAAATGCCAATCAAAAAAATTCACAAATCACCTCCAGAGGGGTAAAAAAAAGTCCTAAGCTGTAAACTCCAAAACACATAGTGGTTAAACTGAATAATTCCAAAGATAAACAATAAAATTTATAAGTGATCAGAAGAAATACCTTTAAATATAAAAGAAAGGAACTTTTAATAACACAAAACTATTCTGTACCCACTAAAAATCACAAGAGGCAATGGAATAATGTATTCTGAAGAGCAAAGAAGCTGAAGATGTAACCCAAAGTGACACAAGTTGCAAATCAGGGCCTAATCATCAACAGAAAAGGTGGACTTTTACTAAAAAAGATGGACTTTCACCAAAAAATTGAAGCATTCCTAGGAAAGAAATCACACACAAGCAGATTTTGCAAACACCCCAGAAAGCAGAAATACAATAAAGGTAAACAAATGGAGCAACCAAGGGAAGGCACAGGGAACAAATTAAATTACCCCAAAAGGGGGAAAACCTAGAGAAAGACATCTATTGGGTAACAACAACAACAAATAAGAACAGAGGGGCAACTGAAAGATTTCTTTCTAAAAATACAGGAGACAAGGGTGAAAACAGATCTTAAATGAAATAATTGATTGTGGAGGAACAAGCCTGAAACACAATGAACTAAACCTCACAACACCCCAACTACCAGTGAATCAATGTTTGTGCAGAGAGGGGGACAGGGTGGGTACTAACCTGCAGGATGGAAAGATATATAAAAGGGAAGAGAAAAGAGAGAAGAAAGAGGGGAGCATGCAATGAACTCAAATAAAATCAATGATGAACAATGAAGAGAGAGAAAAACTGTAGTATCTCAGAAAGAAAACTACCTACAGAAGAATGGTAGGGTAGAGGAAGAGACTAAAACAGAGAGGAAAAAAAAGGAAATCACAGTTCAATGGCAGCAGGGTAGCTGCTTAAGAATCCTCCAATGGTGAAAGAGAGATGTTTTATTATGGAAAACAGATACTTTATGATGGATTTGATCTTTAGCAGTTTGGTGCTTAGAAAGACAACTACTGAAAGAGTATTGTGCCACCATGGATAGCATGGAGAAGGGGAATCACAACTCCTGGGAAGAAATTAACATACAGAAGTATGAGTGGAAATGGACCTAGAGAGAAAATTTCATGACAAATGGCAAAAGAAAATTATCATGGAGAAGGCAAAGTGTTGCAACAAAATGCACAAGAAAAAGGGATAGAAAAATTCCTACCAGTTCTCTATTTTCTACAGGAATTGATATTTCTAAGAGTGACACACAACAGAAAAGATGGGGGAGGGCAGGGAAAAACTTTATAACACAATAACATATAAACTGTTCAGACATACAACTCAAAATAGATACATTAGAAGCTTAAATTCCAAGAGGAATGCAGAAATTTTAAAAGGAATAAATAAACATAAAGACCATTAACCAAAAAATAAAAGTATCCAATAGACAGAAAGGTAAGATAAATAATGAAGAGAATGAGGGAAAGGATTTTTTAAAGACAAGAAAACTAAAACTAAAAATTAAACATGTTGAAAGATAAGAGAGAAAGGGGAATTTTACTTGACTATTTAAAGAGAGGAAAGAGAAGAAGAATGAGATAATTAGACAAATGGAAGAAAAATGAATTAATAAATTAAGCAAAATTATAAAACTAGGAAAAGAGGTGATAACCAAGGGGTAGTGGTGACTTGAGGGTGAGGAACCAATGAGAATAGGGTTGCCTTAAAATAGATTAATCAAAAATAACTAATAAGAAAATTATCATTTTATTTTTAAAAATTAGAGACAAATGGAGAAAAATGTAAAATTAACTCTCATATCTTTAACTATGAATGGATTAAACAATCCAACACAATTTAGAATGACAGGCCAGATAAAAAACAACACTTTACAATTTGTTGCTTATGGAAAGTATACCTAAAAATAAAAGACATACATAGGATGAAAATTAAGGGCTAGGGAGGGAAAATCTATAGTGTATCAGGTGAATCCAAAAAAGCAAGAGTTGCAATCAAGTCAGGCAAAGCAAAAAAAAAAAAATTCACAATCTAACGAGAGATAAACAAAGAAATAGCAAAATGCTAAAAGGATCCATAGACCAAAGAAAAAAAAAAAAGAAAAAGCAATGTCAATATTAAGCATATATGGTCCAAATGTCTTAGAATCTAAATTCATAAAGGAAAAACTAGCTGATTTGCCAGAAGACATTGAAAATAAAATAATAGTGGCAGGAGATTTTAATGTCCCTCTTTCAGTTTTGGACAAATCTAAGAGAAGGCTAACCAAAGAGAAAATATACAATTTTTTTAAATTGCTGGAGGAAAAAAAGATAAAAGATCTGTGGCACATTCTAAATGAGACACCTAAAGAATATGCATATTTACCAGCACCACAAGGAACTTTTACAAAAATTCTCTCTGTACTAGAGCAAAGAGATATTACAAATAAATGTTTTCTAAAAAGTATAAATAATGAACATTCTTTATAGATTATAATGCAGTAAAAATAGTCAGTTCAGGCAACACAAATAAAAGACACAGAAAATGGAGACTTATTAATGAAATTCTGAAAAATGAGTGGATCAAAGAATAAATTACAGAAACAATAATTTTATGAAAGAAAATTATAATGATGAAATAACATACCAAAATTCCTGAGATGCAGCTAAAGCAGTCCTCAGGGGAAAAATCCTATCCCTAAAAACATATATTAATAAAATAGAAAAGGAGAGGATTAATGATTTTGATATGCATTTTTTAAATTAGAAAACCAACAAATAAACCCAAAATTAGCAACCGAAAAAAGGACCTTAAAAGTAAAGGAGAAATAAATTAGAAATAAAAATTACAGACACAATCAATTAACCTAAAAGCTGGTTTTTGACCAGACTAACAAAATTGATAAACCTTAATCCAACATGATTAAAAAGAATGGAGCAGAAAATTAAATCAACAAAATAACAAATGAGCAAGGTAAAATCATAATAAAACCAAAAGAAATTTCAAAAAAATTATTGGAAACTGCTAAGTAGTTATATACCACCAAAACTGATAATTCAAAGGAAATAAGTATCTTCAAATATATAAAATCCCCAAGTTAACAGAAGGTCAAATAGAAATTTTAAACAATTCAGTTTTGGGGGTGGGAGGGAAGAAATAGAACTAGCTGTAATGGTACTACCAAAAGAAAAAGAAACTCCTGGTCCTACTAGATTCACAAACTTTTAGAGAGCAATTATTGGAAATACTACACAAATTATCCCAAAAGTTGAGAAATAAATCACTCTACCAGAATCCTTTCATGAAACTAATATAATCCTAATATCTAAATCACGGAAAGATAAAGGAAAGAAGGAAGACTATAAACCAATATCCTCAATGAATATCAATTCAAATATTTTAAATAAAATCCTGTCAAAAGGATTATAGTAATTCATCCAAGAAATCATTTGTTCTGATAAAGTTAGATATATACCAGGGATGCAAGAATGGTTCAGCATTAGGAAAATAACTTACATAACCATATTAAAAACAAAAACATCCAAAAATGCAAGATTATCTCAATAGATGCAGAAAAATCCTTTGACAAAGTACAAAATTCACTTATGAAAGAAAATTAACCTTATAAACTATAGGCATGGAGGGACCTTCTCTTGATATCATGAAAAGCATTTATCTAAAACAAAAAAAAAGTATCACATACAATGGAGACATACTAGAACATTTCTTAATAAATACAGGTGTAAAGAAATTATTCCTGCTCTCCCCACTATAAGACAAGAGAAATAAATTAAAGGTATAGAGACAGGTAAAGAAAAGATTAAATCTATCCCTATTTCCTGATAACATAATGATTTTCTTAGAAAATCATAAGGAATTAGCAAGGATACTAATTGAGCAAATTAATTAATTTAGCAAAGTTACAGGCTATAAAATCCAAATAACTACAAAATGCAATATATGTATCTGGGGAACAATCTACCAAAGCACACAAAATACTTGCATAGATTCAATTTCAAAGTTCTCCTTGAAGAAATAAAAACTTGCTGGAAGCCACTCTGCTTTTGGATTTCATGTCCCCACACCAAGTACTTTCTCTGTCCCAACTTTTCAACTTCCCTTTGTGTATTGTCTTATTTTTCCATTAGACTGTAAGCTTTTTGAGGGCAGGTACTATCTTCGTTTTCATTTGCATTTGTATTCCCAACACTTAGCACAGTGACTGGCACATAGTAGATGTTTAATAAATGTTTATTGATTATTTCCTTGATGGAGAATAGTTAGTACTCATGAATGGGCATGCCAACATAATAAAAATGACAGAACTACATAGGTTAATGCTGTACCAATCAAACTGTCAAAGGAATACTTTGTAGAACTTGATAAAATTAATATGGAGAAATAAAAATTTGGCAATATAATGGGAAATAATGAAAAGAAATAGAATTAAAGGGGGAATAGCACTTGCAGACTTTAAACTATAACATAAAGCAGCAGCCACCAAAACTATTTGGTATTAGTTAAAAGATACAGAGGTAAATCATTAGAAGAGATGAGACAAGGGAGAACCAGAAACAGTGGAACTTAATAACCTAGTATTTGATAAAGCAGAAAACAAATTATTTAGAAAGGAACTGACTATTTGATACAAACTACCGGGAAGACTGGAAAGTCATCTGACTGAAATTAGGCTTATACCAACACCTCAAACCATATCCCACAATAAATTCTAAATAGGTACAGGACTTAATATTAAACATAATGTCATAATAAAAGCAGATCACATGCCTTTCACAGCTATGAGTGGAGATGTATCCCTAACCAAAAAAGGGATAGAGGCAATTACAAAAGATGAAATGATGATGAAAAGATAGAACTCTGCATAAAAAAGATAAAACTGATTACATAAAATTGAAAAGCTTCTGCACAAGCAAAATTAAAAGATAAGTAGATGTATGGGAGATGTAAAGAACAATTAACAAACACATACACAGAGTGTCCCAAAAATTTAACAGTCTAATAAATAAAGCGTCAAAGGACATGAACAAATAGTTGTCAAAAGAAGAATCGCAAACTATTAACAACTACATGAAAGAATATTCCATAGCCCAAATAATAGTAGAAATACAAATTGAAACAACCCTGAGGTTTTGCCTGATACCCAGGAGATCGGAAAACATGACAAAAGATGGGAAAAGTCAATATTGAAGGGGTTTGGGGGAAAGAGGAAATACTAGCACATTGGTGGTAGAGCTGTGAATCAATACAACCATTTTTAAAGCAATTTAAAATTATGTGAATAAAGTTACTAAAATGTCCATACCCTTTGATGTAGAGACTCCACTACTAGGTTTATACCTCAAGGAGGGTTATTTATAAGAAAAAAAAAATCCCACATACATTAAAATATTTAGAGCAACACTTTGTTAGATGTCCATAGATGTGCAAATATTGATCAGTTTTACTCATTTTTTTCTTTAAAAATAAACTGTTACCTGAGATAGATCTCTGGCAGGGGGAAGGGAGAGATATGAAAGAAAATGTTGGTCGTATATAAAAAAGAAAAGATAAATAAAATTCACGTTACAAAAGAAACTAGCTATATCTGTTAATAGTGCTCAGTAATTTATACGTTTTAACATCCACCAAGGTAACTAAATATAATACAATATAAATTTCATGTCATTTAAATATATTATTTTTTAAATGGTCATTTGTACCTAGGGATTATATTAAAAATACCAACATAAATCTAAACTCTTATATGGTACAATTTGCAAATCTGCCCACAATAGCTAGGAAAACATAAATTTTAACAATATCTTACTTTAAGTGAAATTGACTCACAAAACCCAAAATCATATACCTAAGTAAGCAGAAGATGATGAACTGTTTGATTTACAAAAAGATTTACTGAATCATTTTTTTAATTCTAAAGTTATATTTTTTTAATTATAAAGCACTTGATTCTCTCCTGCCTCCCTCACACATATATACTGCTGGGAAAAAAAGAAAAGAAACACAAAATTCTTATAACAAATAAGCATAGTCAATCAAAACAAATTCCCATATTAAACACATTCAAAAATGCACGTCTCATCCTTTTTATTAGTCCATCACCTTTCTTGTGAGGTAAGCACCATTCTTCCTCATTGATGTTCTGGAATCAGGGATGATCTCTGTGTTAAGTGAGTTTTAAATTCTTCTGATTTGCTCATTTATTACAACATTGATGTTATGGTATAAATTCTCCTCATTCATCTCAGCATCAACCTCATATAAGTTTTCCCAGGACTTCTCTGGAACTGTCTCTTCATTTTTTTTACAGCAAAATAATATTCTATTACATTAACATACCATAATTTTTCTGTCTTTCCCCAATTGATTCACCTTTGTTTTCCAGTTCTTTGCCATTACAGAAAGAGCTGATATAAATATTGTGTGTATGTGTGTGTGTGTGTTCTCCCTCTTTGATCTTTCTAGGATATAAGCCTAGTAATAGGTCAAAGATTATGTATAGGTTAGTACTTTTTTGGGCATAGTTACAAATTCCTTTCCACAGTGACTGGAGCAATCTACAATTCCCCTAAAAGTGCATCACTGTGTCTTTTTTCCCATAGCCACTCTAATATTTGTTATGTTCCCTTTTAATATTCCTTTTAAACAACATAATGGGAATTTCTTGTTCTGCTAATCTGAATATTTTACTTCTTGCAATTATTCATGCATTTCATTTAAATTGGTTTTATTGTCATATAATTGAAGAAAGAATGAAAAATGTACCAAAGATTAAATAATAATGTTCTTTATTTCTAATAATTACTAGTAATATTCTTTATTTCTTCTTTTGTTTTAATTTTTCTTTTTTTCATTTTGATACTGGTAAATTGGCTTTCCACTTTCTTTTTTTTGGTCTAATTATGTTTTGTTTTCAAAAAACTAGCTCCTAGTTTTATTTATTATTTCTTTTGTTGTTGTTGTTTTTGTTTGTTTGTTTGTTTGTTTTCTGCAAGGCAATCTGGGTTAAGTGACTTGCCCAGGGTCACACAGCTAGTAAGTGTCAAATCTCTGAGGCTGGATTTGAACTCAGGTCCTCCTGATTCCAGGGCCAGTGCTCTATCCAGTGGGCCACCTAGCTACCCCTATTTGTCATTTCAATGTGTTTTTGCTTTCAGTTTTGTTGAGTTCTTTTTTTACATTCAGGATTTCTATTTTGGTGGGAGATTTTTAGGGTTTTTAATTGCTGGTTTTCTTTTTTCCTTTTTTTTACATTACATGCCAAATTCATTGATCTGTTCTTTCTCTCTTTTGTTAATTAAATACATGGATATACCACAAGACTCTGCCCTTGGCCTTTTTCTTTTCTCCCTTTATATTATTTCACATGTTGATTTCACCAGCCTCTATGGATTGAATTACATCTATACTGATGATTCTCAAATCTACTTATCAAGCCCTAATCTCTCTAATGACCTCCAGTCTTGCATCTCCAACTGTCATTAGACATCTCAAACTATATCACCAATAGACATCTTAAACTCAAGATGTCCAAAACTGAATTCATTGCCTTCCTCCAAAACTCTGCTCTCCTTCTAAACTTCTCTATTACTGATAAGGACACCACTATACACACAGGCCCCCAGGGTTGAAACCTAGGTGTCATCCTCAACTCCACATTCTCTCTCATCCCCCATAACCAACCTGTTGCCAAGACCAGTTGATTTCACCTTTGCAACATCTCTTTATTATGACTCCTTCTCTCCTTTGATACTATGACCACCTTGGTACAGGCCTTCATCACTTTACACCTGGACTATTGTAAGAGCCTGCTGGTGAGTCTGATTGCCATAAGTTTCTCCCCACTACATTCCATCTTCCATTGAGCCCCCAAAGCAATCTTTCTAAAGCATAGGTCTGACCATGTTACCCACATACACAATAACTTCCAGTGGCTATCTATCACCACTAGTATTAAATACAAAATCCTCTGTTAAGTTCTTCATAATTAATATCTCCCCTATCTTTCTAGTCTTCTGAAAGCTATAACTCACCTCCCTCCATGTTCTCTTCAATCCAGTGACACTGCTCTCTTTGTTATTCCTAGAATAAAACATTCTATCTCTTGACTCCAGACATTTTTACTAGCTGCCCCTCATGCCTGGAATGCTCTCACTCCTCATCTCTGCCTCCTGGTTTCTCTGGCTTCCTTCAAGTCCCAGCTAAAATACCACCTTCAACCAGAAGTCTTTTCCAATCCTTACTTCTAGTGACCTCTCTCTATTATTTACTACCAATTTATCTTGCACATAGCTAGTTTGTACATAGTTATTTGAATTTTCTCAGCCCCATTAGATTGTGAGCTTGAAGGCAGGAACTCTCTTTGCCTTTCTTTGTATCCTCAGTGCTTAGCACAGTGCCTAGCACACAGTAGATGCTTAATAAATGTTTGTTGACTGTTTAAAGATATACATTTTCCCCAAAGGATTGCTGTTGCAGCCTCCCAAAATATGATTATGCAGCCTTATTGTTGTCATTATCTTAAATGAAACTACTTCTTATTTTTAAGATTTATTCTTTGACCCATCAATTCTTTTTATTAATTTTAAATGTTTTTAATGTTCTTTTGAAAATCTTACTTTACAAGGCAACTTGTCTTACTGTCACCAATCTTTCGATACAAAAATCTTACAATGCTTTATTTGCTATAAAACTACCACATGAAAATTAGGGTTAGGTGGTTCTTCTCTCTCACCAGCCATCCTATTATAAGGAATATACACTGGTCCATTCTAAGACCACTGTGATACATCAATTCTTTAGGATAAAATTTAATCTCTGGTATATTTTTCATTCTTTCTTCAATAATTCTTTCTTGGATTTAATTTTATTGCATTGTATTCAGTAAATGACATATTTAATCTCATTGCTTTTTGGCATTTATTGATACATGGTCAGTTTTTGGTAGCAGTATCTTACATCGATTAGACATATGTGGGGTACTTCCTATTACCATTCAATAGTTATCAGAGGTCTTATCATATCTAACTTTTTTCTAAAATTCTACTGAGGTACTTAATTTTTTGTTCATCTTTGGGTTAGATTTGTCTAGTTCTGAAAGGGCTATATTGAGACTTCTCCACTATTAGAGTTTTATTGTCTATTCCTCCCTGTAACTCATTTAGCTTTTCCTATAAGTATTGAGATGCTATGTTGTTCAGTACAGTTGCTGAGATAGCTACTACTTGCCTCAGTCCCTGGGCACAAGGTTCATAACTCTGTCCCTTATCCCTTGAGAGGAGATACCTTGCACTTAGCCTCCAGGAAGCAGAAAAGGCTCCAATTATGGCTGAGGACCACCCAATTGAGAAGTGGTGACTTGGGGGCTTGTATATCCAATCCCAGAACTCCAGAAGAAAGTCAGGTTGTCATTATTCCTATCCCAATCACTGCAGGGTGGGAAGTCTGTAATCACTTCAAGGCAAGAGGCAGGAACTTGGGGGTGAGTAGGTGAGTGATCCTAGTCCTTGGAGAAGGGGATAATTTTGAGTTCACCTCTCTCATAGGCAAGAAGCAGGGCCTATATAGTATGATTCTGATCTATGTCCCTCCAGAAGGCATTGTGATAGCTCTAACTTGATAAACATCTCTGGAGGAAAGCTAGGCCTAAGTAGTTATCAGTGAATTCTGATCCCAGTCACAGAGAAGGAGAGATCTCTGACTTATCTTCAAGCAAGGAGCAGAACCTCACTTTAATCCTGATTCCTAGAGGAGAATGAATCTGGGATTTGAACTCTGAGGTGAGAAGCAGGATCTAAGTGGAGTCTCATCTCACAGGAGTGAAGGAGTGTCTCAAAGTGGACTGAGACCAAGAATGAGAAAACAAAAAAAAAATGGAGGTTCTGAAGGGAGCCCCTTCCCTCCATTCAGGGACATTTTTTTCTGATTTTTCTTTTAAAAATTTTGTGTTAATATTTCTTGTTGTCTTACAAGTGTCATTTTTTTTCTATCTGACTCATTTCTAATTTTCAGGAAATTCAGCTCTTGGCTACGGTTTTCTACCATATGATCTAAGACATCAATTTTTGTCATTCTTTCTTTCCTAGCTATTCCATTTTGCAGATCTTGTTTCATTTCTTCTAGGAACTCTTATAATCCTTTTGATTATACATTTTCATGAGGCTTTATTTGTGCTTCAAATAGGGTCAATCTCTTTCTCCACATTTAGCCCCTGAACATCTCTCAGCCCAATGTATTTCTGTATAGTACTTAGTGTTTACTCATTCATTGGTTTTCTCCTCTCAGAAGCCTCAGTATCTAGGATGGAGGTCCTGTTCTTGGATCAAGCTCCATTTTTGAACTTCATAGTGGCACGGACAGGCTTTATGTATTGTCCTAAATGTTATAGTCAAAACTTGGCCCCTTCTTCAGGGGAATCAGGGCTGTTCCAAAGGTTGGACTCTGCCTGGGGGCTTTCCCTTGTCATAGGGCTCCAGTTCAGCTTCCTCCTATATGGTCTTTCTAGGTTCCTTTCTTCTTACTTCTGGGCTCAGGGGCTACTTCTGTACTGGGTTCCTCCTACAGGATATAGAGATTGCTGGGGATAGATTTTGCCTAGAGTCCTTCTCCCATAGTTTAGTTGTAGTATACAGTGTGTAGGGTGTGTTCAGGGAAGACTAGTTCCTCTGGTATGAGCACTGCTCTCAGCCCTTTTCAGGGCTGCTTCCCACCTTTGATGTCCACCTGATCCACCCAACCCTCACCTGTGGCTCCAAGAAACTGTAGCATGCACAGTGGCCACAGCCCAGTAAACTATTTTGTTTGTTTGTTTGTTTGTTTTGGGGTTTTTTTTAGGCAATTGGGGTTAAGTGACTTGCCCAGGGTCACACAGCTAGTAAGTATCAAGTGTTTGGTCTGAGGCCAGATTTGAACTCAGGTCCTCCTGACTTCAGGGCCAGTGCTCTATCCACTGCGCCACTTAGCTGCCCCTCCAGTAAACCATTTTGGCAGGTGGGTTAAATCATGTTGAGGGTAATCAAGGATCTCAAATCTGTCAGTCAGATGGGGCTGGGGATGGGGGGATGTGTACCCCAAGCATGTGAAGACTTCCCCCAGTGAAATGGGCAGATGAGAACAATTTGTTCCAACAGCCATAAAGGCAGCTAAAGCAGGTTCTGTGGAGTGCTTAGAACTTGATCAGACATCAGAGATATCAGGGTCATCCACTGCATCCTGAGCTATCACCAGTCATCTTGACTTTGTATTGCCACTAGATTTTGATGATTCTAGAAGAGAGAGTGAGATCAACAAATTCCAGCAACTCTGCCTCACTTAAACCTAATTTATAAGTGAATCAAAAGAAATCACCCTTACCATTTTAGCATTTTAACACCAAAGTCCTATGGTGACAGGCAAGTGATGAAGCAGCAGGTGCAGATATACTGGTAGCTGTATCCTGCACAAAGGCAGCCCAGGCCATAAGGTTTTCTTCTCATTGGAAGCAGTAGTCAGATTTGGCAATTCCCTGGGTAACTGAGCAACCACACTGCTCACCTCCTGATGTGAAGAAGAGGCTAGAAATGGTGTACTGAAATTGCTTTATTCAACCCTGGCCTGCTTACCACAGCAGGTTGAGATCCCACCCTGCACTTGAAACAAAAAAAAAATGTACAAAAGCTTCTGCAAAGATGATTCCACTCACCATTTGTACTTGGAATGTGTGCACACTTATGGACCACATGAAACCAGTAGACCAGAAAGATGAATAGCTCTTGTTGCAAGAGAACTCAGAAGGTATATCACATCCACATAGCAGCCCTAAGTGAAACAAGGCTGGCAAATGAAGGCTAACTTACCAAAGTCAGAGCTGAATACACGGTTTTCTGAAGTGGCCACAGAGAAGAACGATGCCATGAAGCTAGCCCAGGTTTTGCAATCAAAACTAACCTAGTTAAAAAGCTAGTATGCCTACCAAAAAGAGTGAATGACACAATCATGACAATGTGATTACCATTTGCAGGAAAATGACACACCACCATCATTAGTGTGTATGCTCCCACCATGATGAACCCTGATGAGGTGAAAAAAATTTTTATGAAGACTTGGAGACCCTCATCATCAATATGCCAAAAGAGGACAAGTTTATAGTTCTGGGTGACTTTAATGCAAGAATAGGCACAGACTACCAGACATGGCAGGGAGACCTTAGGAGGAATGGAGTCACAAACAGCAACAGCAATGATCACTTACTACTGAAGAACTGTGCATCTCATGACCTTCTCACCACCAAAACTGTCTTCTGTTTACCTTAATGCAATAAAATTTTGTGAATGCACCCTAGTAACAAACACTAGCATTTCACAGACTATGTCATTTTAAAAAGAGACAATCTGGATGTGAGAGTGATGAAGGCAATGAGTGGCACAGAGTGCTGGACTGATCATAGACTTATCCTCTCCCAACTAAATATTCTCATTCAACAAAAGCAATGACCCAAATGCAAGAAAACTACCAGAAGACAATGTAAACAAATCAGAGTGCTTCTCCAAGCAGGAACAGTTTGTTGCTAACTTAGATGGAAAGCTGAGCCAATACACATTTGGCAACAGTAGAGCAGAAAAGGAGTGGGCAGTTTTCAGAGACTTGGTGTATAAAACTGCATTTACTCATCTGGGTCAGAATACTTGCAAGCATCAAGATTGGTCTGATGAAAATGATGGGAAAATTCAGAAGCTGCTAAATGACAAACAAGAATTTCACAGGGTTTACCAGCAGGATAGTTCATTCATCTCTACGAGTGCAGCATTTAACTCCATCAAAAATAAAGTACAAACAAAGCTCAGAGAGATGCAAGATTCTTGGTTCAGTAAGAATGCAGATGAAATTCAGTTTTACACTGATAGTAACAACTGAAAGCACTTTTATGATGCTCTGAAGGCTATTTATAGGTCAAAGACCTTTGGTGCATCTCAACTACTCAGTGCTGATGGAGCCACATTGATTAGTGACAGGGACATGATCCTGGAGAGATGGGCTAAATACTTTCATAATGTTATCAACAGACCATCATCAATCAACCAATGCTGAAGCCATTCACGATATACCTCAGGTTGAAGTCAATACCTCTCTAGCTGAATTTCCAACTAAAGAAGAGATTTTGAATGTCATTAGGCTCCTTTCATGTGGCAAAGTGCCTGGTGCTGCTTCCATCTCAGCAGAGATTTAAATGGCAAAAGTTTCATTGCTCATACAAAAGCTGACTGAAATTTTTCAGGTTATATGGCAAAAGGAGTTTGTCCCCCAGGAGTTCAAGGATGCCTTTATTGTCCATCTATATAAAGGTAAAGGAAATGGACTGTCCTGTGACAACCACAGGGAGGAATCTCTCTCTTAGTCATTGCTGGCAAGATTCTTGCCAGACTCTTCCTTAATATCTGATCCTTCACTTGGAAGATGGTCATCTACCTGAGAGCCAGTGTGGTTTCAGAAAGGGCTAAGAAATGGTCAATACGGTATTTGCTACCCAACAACTGCAGAAGAAATGCCAAGAGCAGAAGAGAGGTCTATACACAACATTTATTGATCTGACCAAGGCCTTTGATACTTTCAATCATGAAGGCTTGTGGAAGATCATGGCAAAATTTGGTTGCCTGGAGAAGTTCATCAGTATCATATGCCACTTCCACAATGGCATGTTTGCATGAGTTCTGGATAATGGATAATGTTCTCATGCTTTCCCAGTCACCAACTAAAGCAGGACTGTGTGCTTGCTCCCATGCTTTTTAGTATGAGATGCCTTCACTGAAGACAAAAATGGTATCAAAGTGAGCTACCACACTGATGGTAAACTATTTAACTTGAAAAAGGAAGCCAAGAATAAAGTAGAGGGAGAGTTGATGCATGACTTTTTATTCACAAATGATTGTACAATCAATGCAGCCTCTGAGGTTGAGATGCAACAAAGTGTGAATTGATTCTCTGCTGCTTGTGCTAATTTTGGCCTAAAATTACACCAAGAAAATGTAGATTCTCCTCCAGCCAGCACCACACTATATATATGTGGAACCATTAGTTACAACAAATGGACAAGTTTTGTATACTGTGGATAAGTTCGCTTACCTTGGCCAGTATACTTCCCAGGAATATACACATAGATGAAGTTGATGCACACATTATCAGAGCTAGCTCAGTGTTTAGGATGCTCTGAAGGAAAGTGTGGGAAAGAAGAGGCATTAGACTGCCTACCAAACTGATGGTCTACAGAGCCCTTTTGCTAACCTCACTGTTTTACATCTGTGAAACCTGGACAGTACACCACTGCCATGCCAGGAAATGGAATTATATCCCTTTGAATTGTCTTAGAAAGAGTTTGAAAACCATCTGGAAAGATAAAGTACTGAACACTGAGGTCCTTTTTCAAGCTAAACTGCCACGCATTTAAACTGTACCGCAGAGAGCTTGACTATGATGGGCTAACCATGTTGTATAAATGAAATGTTGTTTGCCTAAAAGACTATTTTATGGAGAACAAACACAAGGCAGACACTCACATGGTAGTCATAAGAAGCGATACAAAGACACTCTTAAGGTCTGTCTAAAGAACTTTGAAATCAATTGTGTGACATGGGAGATGCTAGCAAAGAACCACTCAGTATGGCATTCCTGAATCAAAGAAGGTGCTATGCTCTATGAGTGAAACAGAACTATAATAACTCAAAAGAAATGAAATGTGCAAATTTAGAGACATCTCCACTCCAAGTGTTCAAATGGACTATTTGTTCCCAACCTGTGGTAGAGCATTCCAAGCTCATATTGGTCTGATCAACCATATAAGACACACTGTACCTTGACTCCAACATAGTGATGTCATTTTCGTCCTCTTTGAGAATGAAGTACAGCAACCAACCAACCAGTTGGGGCTACTGGGGCCATGCTGAACTCAGCCTGAAACTACTAGAGATTGGTCTCTGTTATGCTATGACTGAGTTACAACACAATTGAGATTCAGACTCTGTTTTGCTCAAGCTGGGAGTACAAGGCTGGACCACCTAGGATGCCCCAAGATTTCTCTCGCAGCTAGGCTCAGACAGCTAGACATGATGGCTGCTATTTGGTTAAACCGGGAATATAGCACTAGACCCACCTAGAATGCAACAAAGTTGATTTCCTACATGGAAGACTCCACGTAGACTGGGTTTAGGTACAGCAGAACTCAGTCAAAGAGTACAAGAACTATCCTGAAGACTCCAGGGGCCCCCTATACACCACTCTGCATTTCATTCTTTACCAATCCCAGCTTTTCCATTCCAGGATCATTGTAGGACTCTGGGAATTCCTCTGTGGATTGCTGGGTGGAGTGGGAGAGACTAGTCATGATCCTCTCTATCTTTTAGAAGAGTGGCACATCTGCAAGCTCTAATAGAGTACTGGTGGTGGTGGGGAGGATCTGAGATATTTTATGACCTTACACACTACCATCCTCCCACCTGTTCTTTGTATGTAAAAAAAATTGCCTTTAACATTCTCTTTGCCAAATTATTTCCTATAAATGATTTCTAGATATAGCCAACATAAGAAATATACTTCATAATCAATGCAAAGCAACAAGAAACTTTAGACATACATGCATTTTTTAAAAGCAAGCATCTCACTAAAACCAAAGAGATCTTAGCGACTCTTTTTTAAAAAACATTGTAATGAAAGACATGGGTTCAAATCTCTCATCTGGTATAGCTGGTAGTATGGCTGTAAGCCTATCACTTAACCTGTCTGAGCCTCAAGTTTTGCCTCAGAAAAATGGGGCTAATAATGCTTGCAGTAACTATCTCATGAGAAACAGTATGGCATGGAGGGTAGTAAAGACAATCTGGGTTCAAGTCCTTTCTCTAATACATACTGGTCATGTGCCCCTCGACAAATCGCTCAACCCCTCAGTGCCCCCAGGCAACTCATTAAGACTATACATTGACTATCTGTATTGGTACAAGGAATTCCCTCACTGAGAGCTCTCTACACTAATGACATCATAAATTAGGACCCCAGAAAAGTACCTATCTCACAAAGTTGCTGAGAGGTTGAAAGGATTTTGCATTAAATGAAAGTAACTGCTTTGTAAATTTTAAAGCATTGTCTTCTTGTTTTGCTAGTCTTGAATTCAGACATACCTAGATTCAAATCCTACCTCTATCACTTACTAGCTATGCACAGTTTCTTCACGTATTTTGTTCTCTAACATAGTAGCAATTCTGTCCATTTTAAGTCTATCTGTGGGCAATATGAAAAGCTATACATCAAGAGATTTTTGTAAAGACATTTGAAATGATATGATCTTTTTAGAAACTCTAGAAATTACACAGATAATTCAGTGTTAAATATTCGATCTTATTCTCTTCTTAAAAGCTTTAAATCCATATCTATCATTCTTTAGCCATGGATATCAACAGAATGTTCTCCCTTGGACAATGCAAATGTCAAAAGTGGATTCTTCCAATAGAGTGTAAACAATGAGAGGCATGTTTTCCTATAACTTACATCATCAGACACAATTAAACAAAGGAGGAAAAAAATTAATTTAGATCTTTACCCATCAAAATGGAAATATCACAGACCTTTTCCTAGCTTCATTCTTCTTAGTTTATCAGCTATGTCATTATTCATACAGATATGTGACATCATTTGACTTTTCGGGATTGCAAAATGCTGAATAAACAATACCCTTTCTTGGGGAAATTTACCATATAAAATTTGAGAAACAATATTTTGAATGAACAATTTTTTTGCTATTTATAGAATTAGGTTACTTGAAAAATTAACTATTTCCAACAAAAATTCTATTTACTGTTCTTTGTGTTTTATTGACCATACATGATATTAGAAAAGACCTAGAGGAAGGCTGGATAAATCCTCTCTGAAAACCCAAGAAAGGACATTGATAAGAACTGTAAAGTATCAGAAAGCATGGACGCCTGGTGATCTGTACTGATGGAGGGAGTACCCATTACAAGGATATAGATATATATATATATATATATATATATTATATATATTATATATATATATATAAAATATGTATCTATGTATGTATGTATGCATATGTGGAGGGGTGGGGGGTGTTAGGAAATTGTAATCATGTATTTATTGTCTTTTCACTACTTTTCCTTACATATACTCAGCCCTGATTTGTAAACTGAAAATGTTTAAACTTTATTACCTGGAGTGTTATCCTCCTAAAAAAATGAGGGGAATAAAACAAAGGGAGAGAAAGAAAAAAAAGGAAAAAGTTGAAAATGAACAATTTGCCTTCTTTTTCACTAACTGAAATATACATGTATAAATGAAAATGGCAATGCTACAGTAATACCTTCAGTGTCTCCTATAATGCTATAGATCAGATGGCAATGGGCAGTATTGGAAATTTCTAGGCACAAAAATAATTATGTTCTAAAATAAAAAACCAAAGAAGGCAATTTTTAAGAAGTCTTACCTTGTAATCTGAGTTCTTGTACTAAAGTCAAGAGACCTCATTGAGCGTAAAACTTCTAAGCATCCCAAATACTGAAGAAGGAAAAAATAAAATGTAAATGGCGAGCACTGAAATTTTTTAAAGAAGAAAAATGCATGAATAAAATCATAGTAATTTAAGTGATTACATACATTTCTTAAATATGATTTAATGACATATTTTCCTTATAAAGCTTATAACATTTATTTTTTAAATATTTTTCGATTGTTGTTGAAGCAATGTCAGTCATGTCTGACTCTTCCTGGCCCTATTTAGGGATATAGGACTAATATTGTCTCAGACACTTATGAGAGTTGTGATTCTCAGCAAGTTGCCTAATCTCTCTCAGCTTCAGTAAGTCAATAAACATGTATTAAATACCTGCTCTATGTCAGGCATTGTGCTAAGTTCTGGGCATACAAAGAAAACTAAAAGACAGTCTCAACTTTCAAAGAGCTCATGTTCAAATGAGGGACACTAGATGGAAACAACTATGTACAAATAGGATTTATATAGGATAACTTGAAGATAATCAGCAGGGTGAAGGTACCAGCATTAAGGGAGATCAAGAAAGACTTATTGTAGAAGTAGGATTTTAGCTGGGACTTGAATAGAGTCAGGAGGCAGAGATGAGGAGGGAGGGTTAGAAAATAGCCACATCCCCAAGCAAGGAATCTCGACCTAGTGAACCTCAGAAGTCCAAACCACACACCCATAGCCATCTGTGTTTTCATCTTCATGAGAGACATAAACCCTATTTCCTATACTGACCTATAACATAAAACATTACCCTCTTCACTGTCCATCTACTGAAAATGGCTAGCCTGGTGAACATACTTGCCCTCAACCTCTAATCTCTTATCCCAGCTTTTTAAAAACTGATTGAGAAGTGTTTACCCTTTAGCTTCACTTGTACCTATCCTGTTCTTCTGTTTTTGGTGAGGATTCCTTCCAAAGTCTTTGCTTTTATTACTGTGTTCCTTCTTTTATTTGCAGATCTTCTGACAATAAGAAGATGGTCACAGAAAGGTGACACAAGGATGCAAGATAGGAAGTGGAGGGGGACACCTAAGGGTAGATTGGAACATAAAAGACCATTTTTCCATTTTTCTGTATTACAGAACATCTGGGTAACTAAATGATCAGCAGAGTTTCAGACACACCATACCCAAGAAATATAAGTGGGACAAACCTTACTGATTACCCTTTCAGGTAGCAGGGTAGAAATGAGAAGAGAAGTGTTTTAGTATGGGAATCTTTACTGATAGGGAAAAATGGCACCTGAAATCTAAATCCACCATGATGGCACTGTCTTATTTCACGTCAGAGTAATGAGGACTAGACTAAATGTAAATATAAGCAATTAAAGCCATCCTTTCCCAATCTTTTATGTTCTATAGGCCAGTACTATCAAATTCAAATATAATTTGGGCCACTAATCCATACCAAGAATCCCTGTGCATACATATTGTTTTAGTTTTAAAATGTAATATTATGTATGTTTTATTTTGTTTTTATTTATTTTGTCAAATATTTCCCAATTATGTTTTAATCTGGTTCAGGCAGCACTCAGCCTGCAGCACTTCTACTGTAGGCAACCCCATCATAGGAGAAACTTGTGTCTTCCTTAAAGATAATGCCTACAGTTTCTTCCTTCCTACTCCCAGAGACTGATTGTACTAACATTTGTTGTGCTAATATAATCAATAGAATTTGGATTTCTAGGTCACAACCTAAAATGATATATTCCTAGCCAGAGATATACCATGTCTAACAAGACTGTTAAGAATTTATTTGCCAGGTGTCTTACAAATCTAAATCAAATAGGCTTTAAAGGATGAGGGAGATAGAAAACTGCTTATGTATATCCCCTAAATTAGATACTATAGAGAGCAGCCATAAAGAAGGATGAAGAATGACAGCTGAGAAATCTATCTTACAGGATACAGGATCCAAGAATGAGGCAAGTAGAAAAAACTCAGGGCTTCAAATGTCTATACACAAAAGCCCAAAGTGTAGGCAACAAACAGAAAGAACTAGTAGTCTTAACAGAAGAAGACAATGTGTATCTTTGAGATTAGTGGGTTGTTTTATGGGAGAAATATCCTTTTTTTAGTTCATGTGGCAAGTTACTGCTGCTAAAATAAATCTACCACAAAGGAGATTAAAATCCTAGGTTTTATCGTGCTTAAGTACAGGTTCAGGAGTTAGGAAAAAAATAACCCTGAGCTTTGATTGGAGTTTCTGAAAAGCTTTCATAGAGAAAATTATGTCAAAGTAAAAAGAAAAAAATTATTTTACATATTACAGTCTTATACATTCTTTTAGACTATAAAAGTTATAATAGGTAGATTCCTAATTCCATGCTTTTTTATTTAATAAAAGTTGAACAAATTTAGTCAAACAGAATCATAATCTCATACACTCCTTAAGGAAACAAACCTAATTAAACAGACTTTATAGGTAAACTAAGTCAGGTTACAGATTAAACTACATTTAGAGGGTTCACAACGGACTGATTGAAAGGGAAGATTTACATGTCACCAAGATACCCAAAGAGTCAGAAACAATTGGGATACTTCCTCTGACTTCTTATTTGAGGAATGTCTAAGGTCTTAAGTAAATTTTCACATCCCATAGAACAGGTTTCAACCAACTCAGTAATCTCCTAACCAACAGAAATGGCCCTGATTTGCCCCCTTCATAATAAAAATTAATAAAAGGAAATCAAAGAATAAAATTTATTATCAGTTGAAACACATGACTGAACTGTGGATCTGGACAGGCATACTTTGTTCAAAAGAAAAAGGATAGGAATATTAAGAAGGTATACTAATATGAGGAAATCCAGAGAAGGGAAGCATAATAGAGAATATTTGGTTTTAGGTCCAAGAAGAAAAACACAAGTGATTTTTTCATTGGAGTTATGCCACAGGCCACCTGGATAGAAAGAAGAAATAGGTAAGAAGTTGGGAGAACAAATTACAAGCCCAGCACAAGAGAGGCATTATATAATATTGATGGGCAGCTTCAATTATTCCATAACTTATTTTATTTGCCTTTGTGATAATTCCATCCATTAAAATGTG
This sequence comes from Vombatus ursinus, assembly GCF_900497805.2. Taxonomy (NCBI): domain Eukaryota; kingdom Metazoa; phylum Chordata; class Mammalia; order Diprotodontia; family Vombatidae; genus Vombatus; species Vombatus ursinus. The sequence goes on from NW_020954585.1 coordinate 35,703,263, forward strand.
GAGTAACCAACAATGAGAAATTCTATCCAGGTTTTGATGCTCACTAACAAAGAAAATGTTTCTGGGGTAGGAATGATGGGAAGCTTATAGGGAAAAGACCACTCCATCTTAAGAGTTTGTGGGAAAGGAGAAAAATTCCAGGCATCATCTGACATGCACTCTAGATTTTGAGAAAGCAGATTTCAAAATCTGAGGATAAACAGGTAGGAGCACATAGACAAAAAATGTTTTAGGGGAAGTCAGGCCAGGAGGAATAGGAAACATGTAAAAATAAATTCTGAAGATTTAAAGGGAAACAGTTCCAGTAAGGAGGAAAACTGAGATTGGTCTGAAAAGGCCAATGAGGATGAACAAAGAACTCACCACCCAAATTTGATTTAAAGTCACATCAACGAACATTGATTAAATGCTAATTATGTGCCAGGTACTATGCTAAGTGCTGTGGATACAAACATAAGGCAAAGTTTACTTTCTGATGGGGGAAGACAACACATTAAAGAAAGCTAAAGTGAGGGAGGAAAAAATGTATCCACATGGGGGTATCATGGCAAAGTCTGGAGAATGAAAGATGGCTGGTCTAGGCCCTTCTACACGATGGAAGCTGCAGAAAAAACCTCACAAATGGTAGAAGAAGGAGGGGGGGTGAGGAGAAAGCAGATGAGGCATGATGGCAAAGTTTAGAGAGTAAGGCATAGTTTGGGCCTGTTCTCAAAATGGATGTTCCAGGAAGAACTAACCAAAAAGAGAAGGGGATCTCAGAGGTAGAGGATGTTTAAAATTATTTTTAAATGGATTTTTTAAAACAGGATAAAGGCCTGGTGATATGAGAAAATATAGGAACATGGCACAGTCCTATAAAAAGTGTCAGGAGTGCTAAAGCTCTGAGTTAGTCAAAGTTGGTAAGGGAAGCTAAAGACAACAAAAGAGGCATATTTGGCTATGTTGAGACAAAAAGAAGGGCCAAAGAAGGTGTAAGACATTTGCTTCAGGTAAATTGGATGATAACTGACAAAAGTGTAAAGCAGAGATTCTCAACTCTTTTTTTTTGTTTGTTTTCTCTGCAAAAGAATGACTTTTACATTGTGAATAACTGAACAAAAATAACTAACAGGGAGTCAACACCCATGTAAGCATGTGAGAGAAAGAGAACACCTAGCTGCTGCTGATAAATTCTAGTCAACTGGTCAGATGAAGTCTATCTTTGGGGTCCAAAAACCACTAATAACTTTTATTGCTGAACTAATGGTCAATGAAATTTGAAAGATCATAAAAAGCAGAATACATACCATGAGATTGGAGAACAAATTTTGTCTTGATTTTCAAAAAAGAGAAGGGAACAGACTGAAACTCTAAGCCAGAGACCTTGACTCTGATTCCTCAAGAAAAAAATTTACAATAGATTATTAAAGAAATGATTGACAATCATCTCTAAAGGGAAGGAGAAATTACAAAGAGCCAGCATGATTTCATGAAGAACAGGTCATACCAGATTATATTTCCCTTTTTGACAGGATTACTAAAATAGCAGACGAAGGGAGTGCTGTGAGTTATATTTTTTGGTAAAGCTAAACAAGCACAATAAGGTTACAGCCTTAAGAATTAACACTGGAGAATGTCAAGCTTTAATTCACTCATTCATGGGGTAGGAGTCAGAAAGTGAGACAAAGGAGATTTTTGTTAAGGAAAATACATGATGTACCCTAAGCAAGTCTATAGGTGAACAATGAATGGTAGGTAACACCGGTAGTCTCGCAGCAAAAAAAGGGGGGCTCCAGGAGAGAGGAAGAGATGAAGGATGAAAGAATTTTAAAAATGTGAATGAAAAAGGAAAGCCTCAACCCAATTTGGTTATGGGAGATCCCACTGAAAAGCACTCCCTTGGGGAACAAGATATGTGTTTGAAAAGAAATAGAGACCTTAGAATGGGTCAAATCTGGGGCAAGTTGTTGCAGAGTGGGACCACTTCTTCTAAGAGAATTTTATTAATCTATGGACAATTTTTTCCCTCAGGATAAAGGAAATAAGAGCTCCTAGAACAACTGGCACCAGGAATGGTGGAGGACATGGATCCAGGAAGAATATTGCATGGCAAATGGGAAGGAGAATGATCATGAAAAGGGTAGGGGATAGAAATAGACCAGAGAGTATAATTTGAGACCCAGGGAAATTTCCACCAAAATGCAACATTTCTATCCTCTGCTGCCTTCATTAATTGATACTTCTAAGAGGGAGGTACAAGGAAAAAAAAAAGGAATAAGGTAGCAAGATGCACAAGTGCAATAAAATAAACTGGTTAGAAAAGGGGACTCAAACTTGGTATATTAGATGTTTTAATTCCATTCCACAAGGAACAGAGAAATTTAAAAGGGAATAAATAAATGTGTGTGTGTATATATATATGTATAGATATACATATAATACACATGTATTATGTATATTATATGTATGTGTATATATTATATATAACAAAATATAAGTGCATTTATGTATATATACTTATACATACATACAACATATACATGAATGAAAGAACAAAAGTTCAAAATAAACAAAAAGGAAGGGAATTAATGTAAAGAATGAGGTACAAAAATCCTTAGAAAATGGTACAGAACAATAATAAAAGAAGCTGGAGGAAGAAGAGAATGGAGTCTGAATTAACTGATTAAATGAGAAGAGAAAAAGAGAAGAATTAGATAGCTAAATAAAAGAAAGAAGAATACATGAATAAGTTAAGTAAAACTCCAGAACTAGGAAAAGGGCAAAAATTAGAGAAGAAGACAAGCGCCTATGAGAAAAAGGTTGTGTCAAAGTAGATTAAGCAAAATCTTAGGAAGAAGGTACTGACTTATTAAAAGAGGAAAGGAACTCAAAAAAATCCCAATTTAAATAAGACCACATTATACTTTTACAGAAATTGATCATGTATTAAGACATCAAAAATTGCAAATAAACGCAAAAGGATAGAAATACTAAACACGTTTAATGGGTATGTTTAGTATTTCTTATATGGCAAGAAAAATAATATCTCAGGAAGGAAAAAAAGACATCAACTTAAAAGACTTAATAATGAAATCCTAAATAATGAATGGGTGAAAAGATAAATTGTAGAAACAACTAACAATTATGTGAAAAATAATTATACTGATAAAACAAGATACCAGCATTTCTAAAATACAACTAAAGCAATCCTCAAGAGAAAAAAGTTATATTCCCTAAAATATACATTAATAAAATAGGGAGAAAAGAAGAATAGTGAACCAAATTGAGAAAGAAAGCAATAGACTAAACATCTTTTATAAGAAAAATATGGTTTTAATATCTAAACCAGGGAATGATAAAACAAGAGAATCATAAACCAATATAATTAGTAAATATAATATAATTAGTAAATAGCAATTAAACATTTTGAGTAAAATACCGGCAAAATACTATAGCAATTTATCCAAAAAAAAATCATTAATTATATACAAGTTGAATTTGAATCAGAATGAAAAGATGGTGCAACATTAGAAAAACAATGTAATCACATTTTTTAAAATCCAACACCACATGATTATCTCAATAGATGCATAAAAGCATATATTGAAAAAGTACAACACATTTATGTCAATGCATAATAAAAAACTGGATTTATGCTTTAAAAAAACCTACAAAGTATAGTCATAGATCAGGGGTTAGCAAATTACAGCTTTTGGGTCAAATCTGTCTGCTGCCTTTTTTTGTACAACCTACAAGATAAAATGATTTTTACATTTTTAAATGGTTGAAAAAATCAAACACGGAATATTTTGTGACATGAGAAAATTATATGAAATTCAAATTTCTATGTCCACAAATAAATTTTTATTGGAACACAGCTACACTGATTCATTTACATATTGGCTATCACTGCTTTCATATTGCAAAGGCAGAGTTGAATAGTTGTGCAAGAGACCATATGTGGCTCTCTCATAAATTCACACTGATGCTTGGTGCACCACATTACAGTGACGTAGTTATAGCATGCCAGAGTTTCCAATGCCACATGTATTGCCAGACTACAGTAGTTTTTTAATTACCACTGCATGTTCATCATGTCAAAATAAGAAAAGAAGTAAAAAACAATTTATTATGATGTTTTAAGCTCATGGCCAAGATTACAATTTTTCTGAAGACAAAGCACCCTCAACCACTATTATCAAACATGAATGGCTTTAGAAATTAACTTTTGCTGCAGACTTGATAATGTTTCTCAAATAATTCAACCTAAAATTACAAGGCAAAACATCACTTATGCAGGAAACATAAATCAATTAAATGACAACTAACTTTGAATCTCAAGTAATGTCAAGCTGCTTTATATGACACCCTCCCCTCATTCTGTCAAAAGTTTAAAAAAAGAGATCTCCATTTCCATACAAATTTGCAGAAGATATCTTTTCCAAGCTCCAAACTACTGTTACATTTTCAGACCTCTATGGAAGTGAAAAGAAATTTTCATATTAAATTGAGGTGCTAACCTTCCTCCAGTTAGAAGTAATTAATCTTCAATGTAAAGACATGCTAAAAGACAAATAGCAAGAACAGAATCTAATATAATTGTATAGATGCCTTCCAAGCAATGAATGTGCACAATTAAAATCATATTCTTATAGAGTGATATCAGTATTTGGCAATGCCTATCCATGTGAAAAGACATTTTTAAAGATGAAATGTTTAAAAAAAAACACAACAAATCAGCATTAACACATAAACATTTGCCATCATTTTGATGTTAGAGAAAATTTTGAACTCCAATTAAGTAAAACATCAATCCCCCAAATTCCATTCTTCTAATTAGTAATAGACCTGTATTACCAAAAAAAGTTACTATTATTGCTATTAATATATTTGAATTTCATCAATAAAAAATTGTGTAAAGTTGTTTTCTCTCTTATTGTATAAGTACCTAAATAATATCCTTGATTTTGCCTCTTGGCTCATAAAGCCTTAAATATTTACTATCTGGCTATGAATATATTTTGTTTGTTCTGTAAAGTTTGGATTCAGTCAAAGGGCTACACTTGAGGACCTAGAGGGCCACATGTGGCCTTGAGGCCCACCCCTGATCTAGACTTTCTCTATTATGCCACAGCAGCCTCCTCACCCTGAAAGTTCACTCCATCTCAGCATCTCATACTGGAAGTACATGCTACCCTGAAGTCCCTTTCTCTCATTGTCTGGTTCCTCCTAGAACTTCCATTTTAAGGAATGCATTCATTCCTCTCTGGGCTCCACTTGACTATGTAGACTTTTTCTACCATGCCCCTGTACTTGTACTCTCCCTTTTCAGCTACCTTTTCTATGTTCTTTTTCTCCCCTCTCCCATTAGATTGTAAGTTCCCTGAGGGCAGGAACTATCTTTCTTTCTGCTTGTAGTGGTATTCCCAGAATTTAGCACAGTACTTAGCAAATAGTAATTGCTTTTAAAAGGCTTGTTAATTTGACTTCTCATTGCGCTGATTAAAATTCTAAAGTCTTTCAAAGTTGTTTTTCTCTTATAATGTTATTATTGTATAAATTGCTTTAGCTCTGTTCACTTGATTCCATATCTATTTATGAATGTCTTCTGAGGTTCCTCTGAATTTGGCCATTTCATCATTACTTGTAACACAAAAATATTGCATTATATTCATATACTTTATTTTGCTTAACCATTCCCTATTAGGATGACACCTAGGGGATAAATTCTTAACCAAGCAAGTGATAGAATCAAATACAAAAGATAAAATAGATAATTTTGATTACATGAAATTAGAAAGCATGTGTACAATAAAATTCATATATCTAGGACAAGAGTAAGCAATCAACTAGGAAAAATCTCTGATTAGGATTTGGTATCCAGAATATGTAGATAACTAACAAATATATAAAACCAAAAGTCAATAGAAAAATAGTCAAAGGATAGGAAGAGTTCTCGAAAGAATTGTAAACTATTGACAGTCATATGAAAGAAAGTTCTAAATCAGTAGTAACGAGAGGACTGTGAATTAAAACAATCCTATAGTTTTACTTCACATCCAGAAAATTGGCCAAGATAACAAAAGGTATGAATTTTCAATGTTGGAGGTATTGTGGGAAAAAAGGCATACTATTACATTGTTGTTATAACCATTCTGGAAAGCAATTTGGACTTATGTAAACAGTGATTAAAGTGATATACCCTTTGACCCAGAGATTCCACTACTAGGTATATACCCAAAGGAGGTCATTGACAAAAAGAAAGATTCTATATAGAACAAAATATTTACTGCAGAATTTTTTGTGGTAGCAAAGTACCAGAAGCAGAGTTGATGCCATTTGATAGGGGAATGGCTAAACAAAACTACTTAAAGACTTTAATAAATTGAGAAATAAACATAGCCAGGAAAACTATATGCACAATGACTCTAACAATATAAATGGAAAGAATACATATATAACTATTCTTCCTTCTAGTTTTTTTTGCAGAGATTAGCATCAATGAATATGAAGCATTACATGTGACATCAGAATTTTTTTGATGCATTGATCAATTTTGCTGATTTTTTTCTCTTCTTCCTCTTTTAAAAAAGATCTCTGTTACAAAGGATGTCTCTCTGATAGGAGGGAGATACAGGGGGAAATCTAGGTAAGGTAGAAACAAAAAATATCAGTAAAAAGATATCAATAAAAATCTGTTTCTAAAAATAAATATGCTATAAAGAGGCAGTGTGACTATCAAATTTATCACTAAGGCTTCTTACACTTTCCTCATTCAAAATGTTTGCTTGATAAAATTGGCAAGAAGGCTTATTTTGTAGCATCCTCAAATTATAGAATTTGAGAGTTGAAAGGAATGTCAATGACCTTCTAGTACAACCTAAACACAAAAGGAATACCCACAATATGATGCCAGATATGATCCTCCATTAAATGAATAACACAATACACTCCTACTTCATTCATTTTTTTGGTCAAGAAGGATAAAGCATTAGCCTGGGAATAGGGGACTTGTTTTCTATCCTAGTTCTTTCACCAACCAGCTAGATTCGTAAAAGTCACTTGACTGTTTTGTTTTCTTGTTTGTAAAATGGGAATGCCTAGAATAAATTCAGCACCATATTTAGCCCCATTCCACTCCTCCTCCATAAACATGCACAGTCTCCTACCTACATTTGTAGTCTTATTTCATGTAGTTATATAAGATGTATTCCCTTCATGTATGCCTTATTCTAGACAAAGTAGCTCCTAGCTGTTCCCCAAAATGAGCATCTCATCTTCCCACCTCCATGCATGCACACGTCATACCCAAGTCTGTAATGTGCCTCTGCACCTTAGATTTCTTAGCTTCCTTCAAGGCAGAGGACACCACCCAATAATGGAGGAAGCAAAACCTTCCCTATTTTGTCCTGTCTATAGCCCCCAAGTAATGGGTAAGTACATGACAGGCAGAGATTGTTTCATTTTTGATTTTGTATCCTTATGTACTCACACATAGTAGATATTTAATAGAAATTGGCTATATTGAATTTAATCCTCATAAAAATTTTTAAGAAAGAAACATTAACATTCATTAAAATTTATGAAATAACTGAATGAATGGTGCAACCTGCAGGTATTTAGGTGGAGACTAAAGTTAGATGGCTGACTCTTGCTCCTCAACTCCTCACTCCCCATTCCATCCACAAAAAAGTTATAATGAAATCCTCCAAATCACACTTATCTTCTTCCACTGAGGCCTGCTAGAGATGTAATTTTCCTTCATATATCATATCAGCTCCCTGTCTCTGTGTTTCTCTGTCTCTGTGTCTCTCTCCTGCCCCCCCCCCCCACTCCCCCCCCACTGACGCCTTTGACCTTAACTTTCTGGAACTGTTTTGGTGGCTCCTGGAAGAGAAAAGTAAAGAGTTCACCATCCATCTTGTTGCTACAAGAGGAAGTACAGAGGCAGGATCAAGTGGTATATGGACAATCACCACATCATGCACCTCCCCAGCCCTTTTTTACGTGACCCTGAGAAACTAAGGAGCAACCCATTCTTCCAGCTGAGAACTGATTAGAGCATGCTGGTGAAATTGCAGAGTATTTGAAGGGAGTTTTGCTTTTTCCCTCACTTTCCTATTTAAGAAGAATTAGCTCAAAATGCATCTCTCTCTTAAGCTAGCAGATAACTAATTTTCCTTTTGGGAGAGAGTTGAGCTCAGGGGAAGAAGCCAACCATATTTCCCATGATAGACAACTATTTACTTATAAATGGTTTACTCCCTAAGTGCTTATAATTAGTGTTATTATGAATGTTTCCCCCTTCCACATGAAAAGAAAACACATTGGCTGATAAATCCTTTGTCTGGTGTGATTAATGACAGCAGACAGCAGAGTTTTGGGGAAAGGTTTGAATCTCTGTATAGAGACAAGACATACATGGTCATCTCTCACAGAGCTAAGTTATTCAACAACAAGAAGAACAGATAATGATTCCCATTTTACATCTCTAGGCAAGTATAAAATTTCATAAAAAAGGCCAATGTAGAGAAAAAAGTTCATTTACATGTCTATGCATACCCCTACCTAGTAGAGACAATCCCTTGAGGATAAAGCAAGCCCAGGAAGGGGATGATCATGCTACACTTTGAGTTTCAACTTTTAAATCTCCAGCAAGAAAAAACATTTCTTAAGTTCAGAGACACCCTTGGAGATAGCTCTAACCAGCTCAAAAGAGCCAGTTTTTAAATTTTTTGTGAGAACATTTACACTTCAGAAATTGGCAAGCTCTACAAATCAGGGCTTAATTTGTTGTTTTCTTGATTGTCTAGACAAGAAAGTGATGAAGAAAATGTTAATAATGTAGATTAAACTTAAAACTATGTTGTGGGTACATTTTTTCCCCTAGAAAGTTGGTCATTAAACATTCACCTACATGCTTCTGCTTAAATTTCTCACATTCCCTTACAAGCTCTACAAATAAAGAGGGCTTAAGTCTAAAGCAGAACATCCAGTGACCAACCCTGCTCCTGCTTGTCCACCCCTCTCTGTGTTATGGGTGAAAGCACTCCTTGAAGGGAAATATAATTTCTTTAAAACTTTACTTGTGGGAAGCCTCCCTATTATATGAAAGCTGTAATTCTGTATGAGATTTTGAAATAACTTCATTAATTCAAAAATCACTATGGTTAAAATTTTAAATATATTATTTCGAATACAGTTTTATTGTTTTCAAATTCAGAAAACTGAATCCAAATATAATTTTTGCCCAGCAGAGGTCACTCTGACCCTCCCCCTCTTTCTCTAGTACAGCAGTTGGGAAACATTTTGGTCTCAGGACTCCTTTAGAATCTTAAAAATCATCGAGGACCCCAAAGAGCTTTTGTTTATGTGGGTTATATCTTTAAATATTTGTCATGAGAAATAAAAAGTGATATTTTTAATTTATTAATTCATCCCCAAAACTATAAGTCCATTACATGTTAACATAAAAATATTTTTAGGAAAAATAACTGTATTTTCCAAAATAAATTTTAAAAGATCTTTATAAGAAAAATAACATTGCTGTATATTTCTGCCAATGTAAATTGCAAATTGCTTTTGTACTATCAGTGTAAATGTCAACACAGTTGTTCCAGAATAAACTATGAGATTCAGAACAGTTATTCAACACTTTGAATCTTATAGCACCATTGTGTTTGCTGCCAAGTATTCACATAAAAGATCTCCAATCATCAGTTGATGTGGATACCAAACAAATACAAGCAAAACAGCGAGTCTAGCCATGTCTGTAGATTCATCCATTTTTAAGATAAAAGTAGAATTCTGCAAATGAGATTAACTCAGTCTTCATCTCTGAAGTTAAATCTTTAATCCATAGGTCATGTTGCCTATGAAAAATTCCATTGTACAGTCATGAGAATGGAGTGAAAAAGATAAATAACATCTTAATATTATCATGAAAATAGTATTCTTGCCAACCCCCAAAAGAGTGTAAGGAACCCTTAAGGGTCCCTGGATTACATTTGAGTACCACTGCTGTAGTGGGTGGAGAAAAAAACTTTATATCAGTTCCCTGATATGAAGTGACTTGTCTGCTTAGAGAAAATGAATTTAGCTTGTGAGAATTTTAGTCTAGAATGAAGATCCCAGTTCCCTGTGGCTTCCTTTCTCTGCAAAGCTAAAAAATAGAATAAATAAAAGAAAATAAATCTGAAAATATAAATTACAAATCAATTTAATAAAATTTTCAGTCTCCAGATAACCTATTGATTATCAAACTAGGATAGTGATTTCTAAGCCAACTGGCTTAGAAATTAGAATTTAGTTCAAATATTCACAGGTTTTCCTTCCCTCTCCTATATAAAAATTGGTAATCCATACCTGGTAGATATGATAGTATCCAGCTAACTAGAGTACTCAATTAATCAAAGATTTCATTACCCATATTTAATAGAAAGTGACATTTTGTATATATATATACTTATATGTGTATATACATACATATATATGTATATATATATACATATACAGAATTTAAAATATGTTGTCACATAGTTAACAGTATTGCCTCTGGTACTTACCTTAATAAATAGTAAATAAATTAGCTCATTTTTGTAAATAAATAATAATTGAAAATGTCCCTTAAATAGGCTCTAAATGTCCCCTTAAAATTATGAGATTACCACTAATTTTCTTGGCAACATCCTCCACTTGGTTGTTAAAATATATATTTATTACACACAGGTAATCTTTAGTCAAAATTCTATCAGAGTTCAGAGCTAACAAAGTCCAAATTAGTTTTCAGTATGTTCTATACATAAAATCTAATTTAAAACCCAATAACCCAAAGTTATACCATGGTAAATACTGTACCAGGCCGCTAGGTGGCGCAGTGGATAAAGTGCTGTGCCTGGAGTCAGGAAGACTTATCTTCCTGAGTTCAAATATGACCTCAAACACTTACTAGTTGTGTGACTAGACAAATCACTTGACCCTGTTTGCCTAAATTTCCTCATCTGTAAAATAAGCTGGAGAAGGAAATAGCAAATTACTCCTGTATCTTTGCCAAGAAAACCTCAAATGGGGTCACAAAGATTCAGACACAACTGAAAAAAAAAATTAAAATCTATTGGCCATATGTCTCTCCTTCTTTTTTCAATCAAATCCCTAGAAAAATCCATCTATACTCATTTCTTCTACTTCCTTTGCTCTCAGTCCCTTCTCAAAAACTTGTAATATGGCTTCCAACTTCTACATAATTAAAAATATTTTCTCTGAGACAGAGAGAGACACAGAGAGACACAGAGAGAGACAGAGAGAGAGAGAGAGAGAGAGAGAGAGAGAGAGAGAGAGAGAGAGACAGTGAAAAGAACACTGAACCTAAAGGCAAAAGACTTGGGTTCTAGCATTGGTTCTAGCTAGTTTTTTGTCCCTAGGCAAGTCACTTAACCTCTGTGAGATTTTTTCAGTATCCTTAACCCATGTGAAAGCATATTTTAAAAAACAAAATGAAACTTCTTTTCAGTTTCTCTAGGAATGTTAAGAGATCATATTTTCACCAACCTAATACACAGTACATTATAGGCGTGAATTTTTTTTATTTGACAGGGTTTGTATTTAATGGGTTTATAAGTTCCCTTAGAATTCTAAAATTTCTCAGTTCTAAATTTTATACTCACAAAGAATTTTTACTGCATTTGTTCAATGAATTGAAATAAAATACTAAAAGTTGTTTTTCTCACCAAACTTTCATAGTTTTATTCATTAGTAGTGGAAATCGATTCCAAAAAATGCAGCTTTTCTAAACCAAGATCAAGTAAAAAAAAATTAAGCATGGACCTATTTGTTCCAATAATTAGTATTATATTTGGGGTTGGGGGTTTTTTGTTTTTGTTTTTACTTGTTTTATAATTAGTTCTTTTAAATTTTTTCTTTTGCTGAAGTCCAGTGAGAATTCCTAATGCTTGTGTGGAGGTGATCCTAAATTGTCAAAGGCTATGTCAAAAGCACACAAGCTCTGGAAGGTTTTACCAAGCTGGAAAGGTTTCTGTCCTAGTGACAGGTTGTATGTCTGGTCTCCAGGAACCAGCTTAGCTATGTGCAAAAATACTCATCAAAGGGGCAGCTAGGTGGCACAGGGGATAGAGCACTAGCCTTGGAGTCAGGAAGACCTAAGTTCAAATCCAGCCTCAGACACTTGACACTTACTAGCTGTGTGACCCTGGGTAAGTCACTTAACCCTGATTGCCTCACACACACAAAAAAAAGCAAAAAAATACTCATCAAGAGAGTGTTGATCACCAAGCTATTTTTGTTTTTGCCCATAGCTATTCATGAAAACCATCTACTTAAGACCGCCACTCCTGGAATAACACTGTTGTAATCATGGATCTTTGAAGTATTGAAGTAAAAATTGTTCAATTCTTAGCTTGGGTGCTGTACTTGAAAGTAATGAAACTGTGTTTACTTTTTAAAAATTCTATAATTCAAATATTTCACAGTCAGACTTTAATTGTTATAGCCAAAAATCAATTACCAGATAGTAATGCAATCTAATATGATCAAATAATAAAGAAAACAGAAGTGTTAAATGCATCATTATTGCAGAAATTTACATGTTTTCCCTGAGGTTTCAAGTGTGATAAAACCAAACATACCTTTCTAAGCTTTCAGCAGTTTTGTTTGTTTGCGGTGGGGAGAGATTTAAAAGGGGTACAGTTGAGTTTTCTGTTCTCTATGCACGCTTTTGGACCAATACATATCAGTTTGATCTTTGACACTGAACATTTGAAAAGTATCCTGCTGCTTCTAGACGTTCTATGAAATACAAAATGAATGTCATATAGAGAGTCTGAGTTTTATTGGAGAAAGTTGTGTTTTAATGTCTGCTGTACTGTCAGCATGATTTTAAAAAGCACAACCAAGTTGCCTCTCAATGTTTTTAGCAAGTGAACCAGAAATCTGTATGTATAAAAACCTGAATCCACTTTAAAAAAAATCAATCACTCCAAATTATCCACTGTGAACCGAATTTATGTTACAATTTTCCCAGAATGACATTGCTATTATAATGTTCTGAAAGTCTTAATTGACTTAATTTAATAAATTTTTCAATGCTATCTTTTGTCAGATGAATATTGTTAAGGTCTTATAAGAAAAAATACTATAGATTGAATTACTCTGAGAAAATATGCTTTTACATAGGACTTTATAATGAAAGAAATGAGACCATTCTTAAATTTTATCTCAGTCAGAACCTTGATTTTTTTCAACAGCTGGAAATATAGGTTTTAATTAGTAACACTAAGAGCTATTAACAGTGGCATGCATAATTTTAATATATTGCAACATTAATGAAAGTACCAATGCATACAAATTTTTTTAAGTTTGCCATTAAATCCTTTGAACAATTTCTTGCTGCTTTGTCTTTAGTCTACTGGGATCACTGAAATACTTATATATCAGATCCAATCAACTTTAAATCTAAATAACTATAACTATAGTTATTTTGGACTACTATACTCTAGCTCAATATTTAACATCTACATTTGCTCAAAGTATTACTGCATTTTGCAACATAACACTCATCACTTTTGTCAAAACATTTGACAAACTGTAATTGATTAACATTTTCATTATTTCTTCAGAGTAGATGATTATCAGGACCCAGGAAAGTTCCTTGTATGAAGTAGGCATTTTACAAATGTTTGTTAGATAAATTAATTGTCTTCAATTTCTAAGGAGTGATTTAAAATTACTATGGAGATTTTAATTCAAAGAGGGATTCAGAAACACCTAAAACCCAGTATTCTTCTAGCACTTCAGCATCATTTATGTCTAAATTGAAATGACCTTTTAAAATCACATGCAAGTATTGTGTGATTTTCATATTAATAACCTCTAGTTAACATGTTGCACTTGGATATAATTAAAATCAACATCTTCTGACCTAAAATGACAGCCACAAGCAGATAGATATCTAAATCAAAATAATTATAAATGTTCATTCATTTTAGAAAAGTCTGAGCTTTTGCCTCCTGATACAACTTTTAATTCAAATCAAGCTAATTAAATAAAGCAATATCTAAATTGAACAACACAGGATACTTGAAACAGCTCTATCTATATATACATCTCAGATGTGTGTCACCATATCTGGTATCTTATGTATAAAATAGTAAATTAAGTACTAAAGGAAATACAAGCATAATAAGAAAAATTTGCATTTATGTATGCTTTCATGCAGGAAGTTACTTGGATAAAATGTGGTCCATTAGTGATATAAGGATGATTTAAATGTACTTAAGTATGAAGGAGAAACAATTAATGTGGCAATAAAGGTAGTAAACTGTCCTTAATTAGGAAGACCTCGATTCAAGTCCTACTTCTAACATGTATTTGCTGTGTCACAATAAAAGTAAGTTGCCAATCTGCATCAATAGAGAGAGTTTCACACCGGGGTTTCCTTACCAGAGATGTCAAACACACAGCCAGCATGAGCATGACATGAACGACACTCCCAAGTACAACCCACACTAGAATAAAATATAATTGGAAAATATCTAACAAAAATCAATAAAAATGCAATAGAACTTAAATAATGTTAATATATATTTTTATAAGTCAATATGCAGCCTGCTGGGACCCTGGTGTACACTTTAGTGGCCCAGTTTCCATGAGTTTGACAACACTTCCTTATGCCAATAAAATTACAAGTCTAGACCTAATTAACATCACATAAAATAAGAGCATAAAGGGTATGGGGGGTCATGAGAATAATATAAGGACAAGTGTTATTTTGGGGATACAAAAGTGTCTTTTGGGGACATAAATTTAGCTGGCCATGAAGCTCTATGGTCAACTGAATACATTCAGATTTTCTACTGCCTTTACTACTTTCCTATATTCTTTTATACATATTCTTTTACTACTTAAATTTGCCAGTTTTATATCCTTAGTGGATTCGAGACAAAATAAATAAACGTGTAGTTAAAAACAACAATTATTTGTTTTATCTTTAGTTAATGATTTGTTGTTCACTTGTTAAGCTATGTATCTATTTTATCCTCACTGGTACAAGTACCAGTTTTTTATATCTTTTATATCTTAAATTCTAAATTGTAATCTATGTCTTTAAAATTCCAGATACAAGAGTATGTGTCAGAGACAGAAAGAGAGATAGACAAAGAGACAGAGAGAGATGAGAGGACAAAAGGAAAAGATGAAAATATCCAGGTTTAGACAAGCAGGGAAGAAATGCTGTGAAAGAAATATAAACTTACTCCCCTGTGTTACAGATTTCCAATGTCCAGCATAAGAATGCATTCATAAAATAATAATCCACAAATTAATTTAGCATTCAGAGACAGTCTGAGTTTCAGATTTTCATAAACTCATATATAAATAAAGCCAAATTTAGCATGTAATTTATTCTCATAACTGTTCTAGTTGCTATGCCAATTATAATTAATTGCTCACAAATGTGGGTTCCACTATTTCAGAATTTGTCATAATTTGACCTGTATTAGACTAAATTGTTATCTTTAGAATACAAAGAGAGAGTTAGAAAAATAAATAGTGTAAACAAGTATAAAACTTGATTTACTTAAGAGAAGAAATTTATTAGTTATTATCTTTTTCCAGCATTTTTTTCAATTCTGTAAATCCTTTTTTCTTTATTTAACATATTTTCCCATGTCAGTGTCCTTGTAGTTCTTTGCCTGAATATAGACCCATTCCTATTCTACCACCCTCTACCCCACAAAAAAAACAAACAAAAAAAAAACACCACTATCTATTCATTGAAAATATTTCTAGAATGCCCCACACTTCAAGGTCCACATTATATGATAACTTGGTTAAGGTGCCATCCCTAAACCACCACTCTGATGGAAATTAATCTGTGCATCTCCTTTGTACTTACATTTGAATTTCTATTTTAGTTATGTTCCCCTAGATTATCTCTTCTATTTGACTATAAGGTAAAGGATCATGGTTAAGTCTGTACTACAAAGTAAGCCATCATCACCAATAAGAAAGAACCAAGTTTGGGTCTCACTGATTATACACTGTAAGTGTTCACAGAAAATAAAAATATTTACATCAATTTTCCTACCTATGGATAGATGCCTTAATAAAGATATATTAAAGAATAAACAGTGATCTTTGAGCTCTTTTTAGAATTCTATGACTTAGAGAATACAAGAATACCCAGTACTAAGTTATTCCAATGTTGTTTCAAAATAAAACAATTAAATTATAATCAAATGTCATTGTAATGTCATGAAACCATATTGTTCAGCTGATTGACCACTGTACAATAGTAAGCTTCACACTCTAATATTATTTTACCTAATGTTTTCAGAGCATGCTTGTTGGAGGCTAGAATCATGCCTATAGACTGAAATATGGAGAAAACAACTGATTCACTGATAGTAATAAGATAAATTTTAAGTATGTCTGATATCCTACATTCAATGCATATTTAAATGGCAGGATTAAGCAGGTGATCTTTCCACCTTATATTTACTACTTGTAAATACAATAAAATCTCCCTCATTTGGGGGAAGGCAAATTTGAAATACAGATTATTTTAAGAAGAAATTGTGTTGTTACCTACAAGGGCATAAAATATTTATAAATTCAGAAAATATGATATTTTAAATACTACTTTTGTAGCACATCATACAATTAGAATAGTAATTAATAAAAGAAATATAATCAAAAGATTTAAAAAGGTATTAAAAAAACTTCTTTTAAAAGGATTGGACCAAAAACCATAATATAGAAACAACAAAAATTACATCAAAGATATGACAAAATATAACATAACATACTAAAATTTATTGAAGCAGTTCTTAGAGGCAAATTTATTTCTCTGAATACTTACAAAATATAAAAATGAAGATTAATGAGCTGAATTTAGCATAAAAATAGAAAATCAACAAATTAATACAAAAAATAAGCATAAAAGAGAAATCACTAAGAGCAAAAGAGAAATTAACACAGTTAAAAACAATTGAATTAATGAATAAAACAAAGTTTTTTTTTAAATCAACTGAATTATACACTATTAGCTAAATTAACAAGAATACTGAGGAGAACCAAATTAACAAAATCAAACTGAGAAAGGAATTGAAAATAAATGGTAAAAGAATAAAGGAAATTAATAAAGAATAATCCACACAAATATATGCCAACAAAACTGATACTGGAAAAGAAACGATTAATGTATTTGTTTACATGTCCTATTCCTGCTCCCACTATACCTCCATTACTATGTAATCTCCTTAAAAGCAGGAAATGGTTTTTGTTTTGCTTTTGTGTTCCCGGCACCTAGCACAATGAATTCTTTTAAAAACATATAACATCCAAATTGATAGAATAAGAAACAGACAACAGAAATAAACCAACATTAGAAAAATGGATCAGGCAGGTCTCCTGGCCCCACTAAAAAAGCAAATGCATACCAGGAGTTAAATATTTCTCTTGCAGATGATACCTATGATTTATTTCAAAGACCCAAAAGAATCAACAAAAACAACAGTCAAAAACACAAAGCTAGATGTGAAGTCAAAAGGATGAGGCCATTACTAAAAGGGGGAATCATGGAAGAAGTGGCATTTCAATGAGCTCTAAAGGATGAGTAGAAAAGAAGAGGCATAAGAAGTATGAATAAGTCACAGAGCTAGTGGGTATATTTGGGAGAGCTGCCCTTCTCTTAATACACCTTCTCTTGGTGCTCTTGTTATCTTTCACAGATTCATACTATTATTATCACTAACAACAACAATAATAAAGCATTTGTACAGCACTTTAAGGTTAGCAAAGCACTCATTTTCTCATTTGATCCTCACAACTCTGGGAGTTAGGTGCTATTTTTATCTCCATTTCGCAGATGAAGAAACTGAGGCAGAAAGAAGTTAAAGGATTTGTCCAGGGTTACACAGCTGGTAATCCATCTGAGGCTGGATTTGAACTCAAATCTTTCTGACTTCAGGCCCAGTGCTCTATCCACTGCCTCTATTTATCACCTCTATGTAGGTGATGTCTTATTCTCTTCCCTAAGCTCCACTTCCACATGACCAACAAGATATATACCAGATAAACTGGAGGCACTAAGATTAAGAAGCACTGGGAAAGGCTTCTTGCTGGGGACACTTGGAAGAAACCATGAGGAGGGAGAGTTTTCCAGGGGCGGTGGACCTGCCTTCCTTCAAGTCCCAGCTAAAACCGCATCCTCTGTAAGAAGCCCAGGCCTCAGTTCTAGTGCTTTCTCTCTGTTAATTATTTCCGTTTATTCTGTATATAGTTGGTTTGTACATGGTTGTATACAAATTTCCTCCCCCATTGGACTGCGAGTTTCTCCAGGGCAGGAACTGTCTCTTGACTCAATTCGGCCTCCACAATAACTCTCAAATTCATTTCTTTCTCTACCCCTGTGGCACCACCCCAGGTCAGGCCCTCAGAACATCTTCCCTAGTCACTGAAATGGCCTAATTTGCTTCCCTGCTACTAAGTCTCTGCCATCTCTAATCTATCCTCCATATATTTGCCAAAATAATCTTCCAAAAATAGAAGTTTACTTTGTCAGTCCCCTAATCAAAAGTGTTCAATGGCTCCCTAACATCTATAGGATGAAATACAAACTATTCAGGTTGCCACTTAAAGTCCTTTATAATCTGACTCTACTTTACCTTTCCACACTTCTATAATGCCTCTTCTGAAGGAAGAAAGAATGGCCTGGCGCACACAGATCTCTGGGATTTGGAAACATTACCCTTATGTTATATTCCTCCCTCCCTGCCTTAGCAAAATCTAACCCTTCTTCCTAGAATGGATTGCCTCATTGCCTCTGTCCTTGGCTTCCTTCAAGGGTCAGTTTATGTGCAACCTCTATGAGATTCCTTTCCTCATCCCTGTGCCAGTTTATGCTCTCTCATCATGGATTTCTTATTTGTTCTTGTGCTTAAGTCTCCTCACCCCCTCCCAACCCACCCCCAGGACTATGGAAGCTCTTTGAAGACAGGAACTAGGGGCAGCTAGATGGCATAGTGTATAGAGCACCAGCCCTGGAGTTAGGAGAACCCAAATTCAAATCTGGCCTCAGATACTTACTAGCTGTGTGACCCTAGGCAAGTCACTTAACCCCAATTGCCTTAACAAAAGAAGAAGAAGAAGAAGAAGAAGAAGAAGACAGGAACTATTCATCACTTTGTTTTTATGTCCTTAGCACAATACCTTGAATATAAGAAAGGGGGTTGGATAGCAGAAATTCTCAGCTGAGGAAAGTCTTTCTTCCAATATAGTTCAGTATCTTCTCAGCAATTTATACTCTTAGAGAACTGCCTAGAACAGCAGTGTCAAACTCAAATAGAAATGAATCCTTGACCCACACAGGCCATGAATTTGACACCTCAGGCCTAGACCTCTGAGAGGTTAAGTGACTGGTCCAGGATCCTATAGCCAATATAAGTTATGACTTCAACTTATATCTTCCTACCTTCATGGCCAGCTATCTACCATGCTATACTGCCTCTTGTATATTTAATGCAGATATTTAATAAATGGTCATTGAATTGGATTGGATCAGGAGTAAAATAAGTTTGCAAAGTTAGAATGACACCAGATTAGAACATCATGATATTTTAGAGGTAAGAACCTTGACATCACCTAGTCCAAACCCCATATTTCATAAAATAACTGGGCCCAAAGGAATAAAATGACTTTCCCAAGACTGTGTAAGAAGAAGCTGAAATGTCTCTCTTAATCACAATGTGAGATCAATACTAAGTAAGTCAGCAGAGTTATAGATTTGTTCGTTGAGTTTTTTTTTTTCATAAAGGTTCTATTTGGGTAGATGACTTTAGAAAGTTTTAATTAACATTTGCAGAAGACTCTGATATCTTCAGAAGTGCACCATGGAAACATAAAACATTAGCAGTAAATTTATTATCAGTAGATCCATGGAGTCTGCCAAATAACTATACTTAATTAAATATGATAAAGTGAAATATGCCAGAATGATTCAGTTCTGAGCAATGGTGAAGTTTAAATCTCACACAGTTGTTAAGTATGTATACAAGTTTAAATTTGTACAATTTAGGATAAACTTACATTTCTTTTTCCACATTTTTGAATAAGAAAAATACCTTCTCAATGTGTTTCTAATCTAGGATTGATAACCATAAAAAGACAACAGCACTGGGGTGGCATGATAAATTGATCAGAAAGCCTAGGTTTGAGTGGGCTTCACTCAGCTAAATAACTGGTGAAAACAAAAGTAGCAACTAATTTAGAGGCTATAATTCTCAAGGTGAGAAGATTTTGTTATTTCTTAGGGTTTATCAGAGCATTCATTTCATTCCTGCATTCTAGGTTTCCATTGAACTGTATGAAAGGACAAATATCTACCAGGGTTGACAAATATCTATCCTTCCCCCCAGAACATGAGTTAGGCTGGGGAGGGGAGCAGGTTGTTTCGTGTTTTTTCTCTAGAAGGCAACAAAGCCTTGATTGACCCCAGGGTCAAGGCTCCCTTGATGAGGGTAGCTTCTGGTCACATCAACATGACTTCTTGGTCACTAAAGGTCATAAAAAAAATCCCACACGTGTGGAGTTCAAGACTCTTCTGACTTGGCAAATATCCCAAAGGTTCGCAAATCATTACACTATGCCTTGCTGACTGGAAGCATTTCCATATAGAGATGAGTGGGGGTGGAGGGAGTGGGGTGTCTACCAAAGCTAATTGCTAGAGAATCTTTGTTGAATATCTTTTCTATGCTATTGGCAAGTAAATCTTATTTAGAAAACTATTGGATGACCTACAAATGCCTTATTTCATCTCATCATCAAACTTGAATTAATAGGGCACCAACCAGGCTGAATCAGGTCCCTCCCTAGCCAGCCAAGGAGTTGTGTATAGACAGGGTTTGAAAGACCAATTGTGAAACTAAGGAAGTTTGGGTAAGTATAAGGAATTTGACTGCCCTATGCTATTATTTCTCAAGAATGCCCTTTAAGGTTGTCACGTGGAAAAGGAATTACAAAATTACAAAAACCACAGAATTTTATGTTGGTGACATATTTCAGCTGTCATCTAGTCCAATTCATTCAGAGAAAGGAGTCTCCACCATAACATATCTGCCAACTAGTATCTAGCCTCCATTAAAGACCTCAAATGGGGAGGGAGTAGAGGATACATCCTCTCCTCAGCTAGTCCATTCCATTTTTAAATTGCTCTGTTAGGAAATTTTTCCTGACATCAAGCTTAAATTTGCCTCTTTTGCAACTTCTTCCCATTGCTCCTGGCTCTATCCTCTGGGACAAATGAAACAAGTATGACACCTCTTCCTCATGACAATTCTTCAGATACTTGAAAATAGTTATCATGTCTCCCCTGAGTCTTCTCCAGGCTAAACACCACCAGTTCTTTTAACCAAACCTCTTAAACACAAATGCTCTCCAGCTTGCTAACGTCCTTTAATTATGGCACCCACAACTGAACAAGTGCTCCAGATGTGGCCTAATCATGGCAAACTGTTCATTACCCAGACTTTATATATTTTCAGGTAAAATTATGGGACCATAGATTTATTACTCATTCATTTTTTTAAAACCTCTAATTTACCACATGAAGGTAGTTAGAACAGAGACTAGATTTGAACACAGATCCTGATTTCAATTCCAGTACTAGACTCACTACACCACAGTCTGATTCCAGGACTATCTGAAAAGCCACAACCTTCTTCGCATGACCCAAGGCACTCCAACAAACCAAAAGTAGAGTCTAGAAATAGAGGGGAATGGAAGCGTGAAGCTGAGAAAGAATAGACTGTTAAGTGAATCTGACTCTATTCTTTTTCCTTTGGGGAGGTAATGTGAGAAACAGTAGTGATAAGCTTGGAGTTTGCATACAGTAGAATACATACTTTACCAGGTAAGAACTATAGCAGAAAAGCAAAAATTACATGGCCATGCCATCTTAATTAAATAGGTGTCTAGCTTCTATAATATCTATCTAGCCCCCGTAATAACAATTTAAAAAAACTTATAAGTCAGTACCGGCCAGGTACACGATGCAGTAGCTAGAGTGCTGGGTCTGGGGTTAGGAAGGCCTGAGTTCAAATACAGCCTCAGACACTTATTAGCTGTGTGACCCTGAGCAAGTCACTTAACTCTATTTGCCTCAGTTTCCTCATCTGTAAAATGAGCTGAAGAAGGAAATGGCAAACTACTTCAGTATCTTTGCCAAGAAAAAACCCAAATAGGGTCAACAAAGAATCAGACAATTGAACAAAAACAACACAAATCAAGACAACTGCAGTGCAATCACTGATGCTTATGTATGCCTTTATAAATAGCTTCTGTTTCTGCCTCCATCAATCTTTATCTAAATGTTCTCTATCATTTTCCCTCCATCTAGTTACTGGATTTTCTCACAATACATCTTCACCCACACATGCAATGTGCGTGCGCGCACACGCACACACACACACACACACACACACACACACACATACACATTTTTTACCTATTCTGTTCCTTTGAGGGTATATCTTTCAAAAGCCATATTCTACTATATATAGTTCATCATGCTAGTTACCTTTACTTTATATATTTGTGTAAAAAATTCTGAGGCCATAGATTTATCATAAATCCTTTTTTAAAAAAATTCTATTAATTTCATATATGTAGTTAGAACAGGTGTAACTGTGTGAGTGCCTTTTATGGGAAAAGCTTCATTAAAAACAAATAAAACTGAGTATGAAAGTGGGTACCTTTTAGACCTATGGTTTGCAGAAAATTCATAACCAAAGGATAAGAGAGATTATGAAAGCAAAAATAAGCAATTTTATTTGATTATATGAACAAAATCAATGTAATAAATGAAAAAATAAACTGTCAATTGAAGGGGAAAACACCATTACATCAAATCTCTCTGGTAAAAGTCTGATATTCAACATATAGAGAGAACATTGATACAAATATGCAAGCTTAAGATCCATTCTCCAATAAATGAGCATTTTTCAAAAGGTGAAATATAAATAATTAACAACCACATGAAATATTGCTCTAAATCACAAAGGGGACCATATGAGAGGAACATAAATTAATGGAATTAATCATAAAGTTTTCTCTGATACTTACCTAATTAGAAAAGATAATAGAGGGTAATAATGTTGGTAGGACTACATAAAGATATGTGTATTAGCACATGCTTGAGTTGAGTTATAAGTCAGTCCAACTATTCTGAACAACAATTTGGAAGTATGCTAGGAAAGAAACTAAACTTTTTATGCCCACTGTTACAGTGATAACATTCCTAATCATCTACCCCCAGGAAGGTTAAAGATAAAGGAAAATGTCCCATATGAGTTAAAAAAATATATATATATATGTATATATGGCAGCATATGTAATAGAAAGAAATTGGAAATAAAGTAGATACCAATCTTTTGAAAAATGGCCGAACAAATTGTGGCATATGGATAGAAAAGAATATTAATAAATATAAAAAAAATAAAAAGAATACAGGGGAACTTGGGAAGAACTGTATGAAGTAATACAGAATGAAATAAACAGAACCAAGAGAACAAAGCATACAATTTACACGTTAATGTAAAACAAAATAACACAAAAATACATCAAAACTCAGAGAAATGCATTAACCTATCTTAACACCACAGGACTATGACTATGACTATGACAGTGAGGCATACCTCCCTCCTCTTGATAGAGAGGTAGTAAACTGTAGTTTAAAAATGAGGTATATACTGTCAGACATGGTCAAAATTTTAGTTTATTTGACCCAACTGTACTGTGTTAGAAGAAAGGTTGCTGTTGGGAAGGGATGGATATTAGGAAATGTCAGGGACATAAATAAAAAGCATCAATAAAAGGTGTTTTTTTAAAAAATGCAATATTTTTTAAAAATGCAATATATTGGTGTTTAAATTCCATCACTGGCACTTCTAGCTTTATGACTTCAGTTTCCTTATCTGTAAAATGAAAATGACATCTGTAGTAGCTTCTTCACAAGGTGGTTATGTGGATCAAATGAGATAACGCATGTAAAATAGTTTCAAAATCTTAAAGCACTGTTTAAATATCAGTTATTATTGTTATTTTGTTTTATTTGGGCAGAACTGAAGGGTCATAGAAACAGTTGAGACATCATGCTCATTTTTCATCTCAAATTGAGGCCCAACAAGGAGTAATCACAGAGATTATAAGAAAATTTGTGAGGTTCTTTGAATAGACATAATATTCTATTTTTAAAGACTTTCCCCAGCAACCAGTTGCAGTGTTTATCAGCCTTCACTATTATAAAATTTTTCACATACTATATAACCTAAATCTCTTATGCTTTCAATAAAGGCCTTTTCTTCTTGCCTTGTCCTTAGGCAACTTGAAGAACTAGTTGTGGTCCGGGTTTAAATCTGAAGAATTATAATTCACCTCCAACACCTCCACTTTTCTGTTCTAAATAATCTCTTCTACTTAACCTTTTACCTACTTATTTCTAACCACTTGATCATTTTGTGGCTAACCTCTGAACCTCCTCAAACTTTCCATGCACTACTGTTGTGAGCCCAGCATCCTCTTAGTTCAAGGTCAATAATGGGACTGAAATGAGACACTGGAAAGTCACTAAACATTTAAACAGGAGGTTTGCTTTGACCTAATAAAGCAAGAATATGCAGAAAGGATACAGTGGTACATCGCTTCTCTGGCCACAGTCCCTCTGTCTCTTATACCCCAAGTCTGAGAAACCCCAATTATACACAACTGGGACTTTTTATGCTCTCAAACCAGGAAGCTTTGGTAGGGGAGCTGGAGCCAATGGGGAAGAGGAAAAATGTCAGGAAAACATTGGTCCTAGCACAACTATGAAAACGAGAATCAGAATCCAACAAGGATCTTACCAGATAATGGAATCTGAAGTAATGCTACGTTTCCTTTCTGTGGGGCCAGTCCTAAACATAATAAAAGCAATAGACTGTTGTTTATTTCATTATTTTCCCTTATTTCTGTACTTCTCAAGAATCATAGGATTTCAGTGCTGAGAGGGACTTTATTGATCATCTTGCCTTGTCTCTTCACTTTATAAGTAAGGAAACAGATATAGAGGGGTGAAGTAATTTTCCCAAGGTTACACAGCTAGTTAATGGTGGAGCTAAGATGAAAGCCCACATCTCCTGAATCCCCAAACCAGTGTTCTCTCTGCTATGTTGCACTAAAACTAGCACTAAAGAAAGCAACTATCTTGAAAAAAAAATTTTAAGTTCTTAGATTTAATCTTAAGACTAAATTAAGTCAAATTAAATGAATAATGAATTAATTAAATTTAAGTCTTAAGACTAAATCTAAGAACTTGAGATTTTTTCAAGTTTGTTGCATTCTTAGGTGCTTGCTCACTGCAATACATTCTCCCAGATTTCTCTCTTCTTTGGGACACTATCATTCATGATATTAATGAATCAATATTAATGAGTCAATATTAACGAATCAAGCAGTGTCTAAATGTCTTTGTTCCAGGTTCTGTGCTAAGCACTGGGCATACAAATCCATAAAAGCAAAACAGTGCTGACCCTGAATAAATTCATATTTTGTTAGGGTAAACAATCTGTACACATATAAGTAGATACAAAATATATAAAAAGTAAAATACAAGATAATTTTGGAAGACATTACTAACACCAGGAGGAATCAGGAAAAGCTTCTTGCAGGGGTACAGATGAAGAGAACTTTGAAGGACATTAGAAATACTAAGAGGCAAAGGTGAAAGAGCTCATTTCAGGCATAGTGGGTTGCCTGTGGCTATCTAAAGACATGAAGATGGGTGATGAATATTGAGGGTAAGTGGCAGCACATAAGCCAGTTTGACTAGAGTGCAGAAGGCAAAAAATGTGTTTTAAGTCTAGAAAGGCAAGTTGGAGCCATACTGTGAAAGGTGTTAAATGCCAAACAGAGGAGTGGGTATTTGACATTATAGGCAACAAGGAAGCCACTAGAGCTTCTTGAGGAGGGAAGTTACATGTTCGTAACTATGTATTAGGGATACCACTTTGACAAACAAATGAAAGATGGCATAACTGTGCAAAGTGAATAATTCATTTTTGTAGGGAAGGGAATCAAGGAAGCTTTTTTTATTAGTTTCTAATAAATGAATTTTGTTTTTCTTAATTACCTCTTTGTTTATGTGAATATTAAAAGGATTAATGACAATTATTTTATTGATCACAGAATTTGAAAGTTGGAAGGGAACAAGAAAAATAAACAACTTATGTAAGTATCTATATATCTTTACCTATCTTGGAATAAGAATTTCGGTACAGTTGAAAATGCTCATAGAAATTATCTTACCCAACTCTCCCATTTCTTTTATAGATGAAAAAACAGAGGCCCAAAGAGGTGAGGTGACTTGCCTGAGGTCATGAAGTGAGTTAATGGCAGAGCTAGAACTAGAATCCAAGTATCCTGATTCCTAATCCAGTGCACTCCTCATACATTCTATGACTGGGTCAAAAAAAATCTGACTATATACTTTTCATAACAAATTGAATTATAATCTTTCAATCTATCTTTCTAGGTTAGATAAGTTGTAAAGTACCCACATCATTGTATATTTTTATATTCTATTTTTATAAGCTCAATTTTTCATGCTCAAAAAAAGGATTACATAATTTACACCTATTTAATAAATAGTAAGATCAAAAGTTATTTATTTCATAATAAACAATGAATCATAGATGAACTTAAAAATAACTTCACTGTTGACTACTTTGCAAAATTCCCACTCAAAGTCCTTATATAAGGTGTCCCAAAAGATTTAGTGCAGTCTTAAGTTTTAAAACTACACTGAGGCTTTTGGGACACCCTGTATTTAGTAGCTACCAAAAGGGTATAGTGTTAAGAATTTATAAGGTATTTTAAAATAGAATGAGAGCATATGTAGTGAGAACAAGTTTTAGCACCTTAAGATAACAGTAATAAGTTTATCAACTTAGCATAACTGATTCCATTTTGTCTTAAGCCTACATTTTGTGATTGAATTGTTTTGAGTAAGTAGCTTTTCTATAAATTGTTTTTCAATAATAAGATAAGCATTTGTGTGGTATGATATATTAAACAATGTGTGCACTATTAAGGAACTGATAAACATATGTGGATGCTCTGATAAGACACACCACCAATGAAAACTAAATAACTTTATCATTAATTAATGTAGTTAACTATCAATCAAATTATGTGGCAAACAACTTAGGAACACTCACAGCTAGAAGTTAAAAAAAACTGGATGCCATAGCCATTATCTGATATAACAGTGACTAGAGTCCACATTTGAGACTGAAGCAGCCTGTAATGTCTTAAGGACAGTGCTGATTGATGGAAACTTGGCAGATGACAACCTTGGAGAGAAGTGTTTGGCCTCCAGTTGGCATTGAAGGAACTTTATCAAAATCCAGTATGAAAGAAACTTATCAGAACCTCTAAAAATCAGTTCGTTCTTAGAGGAAGGTATTTTTTGCACACTTTGATTAATAAAGTTTAATTGTAATACACTGAGAAGTCTAAGTGTAATTACTGTTTCCATCTCATTAGTTAGCACAGAAGCAGCAAGATGGCACAGTGGATAGAGCATTGGACTTTGAGTCAGAAAGACACAAATCTAGCCTCATATACTTACTAGCTGTGTGACCCTGGGCATGTCACACAGTTTCTTCCTCAGTTTCCTCATCTGTAAAATGGGGGTAAAAGTAGCACTTACCTCCCAGGGTTGTGGTGAGGCTAAGATGAGATAAGATTTGTAAAGCGGTTTGCAAATCATAAAATTTTATATAAATGCCAGTTATAATTATTATTATTATTATTATTATTTAATAAAAGCATTACATATCTTTTTTTAAAGAATTTAAAGGGGATTTTAATCATTAGTACAAAGTTGCTGGATTTTCATCCCCTCTTTATGAAAAACGAGACTATGTTTTCCAGCTCTTTCTCTTTACACCAAGAGGTAATGTTGGTGAAGTGACTAAATCTAGGAAAACCTTGTGTTGTGTAACTCTGGGTAAGTCACAACCTCTTAGTGCTCTAGGCAACTCTCTAAGACTGTATGTTGCAGAAAAGCTTTCAACAAGCATCAACAGTGTGAGTTTACTCACTGGTCCCTGTACCAATGAAATCATAAGTTGAGTACCTATCTCTTTAGCACACAACAAAAAGCATACATATGCCTTAGGTAAGGGATGGCAAATTAATATCATACCTCGGAAACTTCATCCAATATAAACCATCCAATGTAAATCAAAGTGACATCAGAATCACTGTACTTCATACTGCATCACGTTGTTGATAAAGCTAATTTTGTGACCATGCTTTATAAAAAATCACTGTACTTTTAAAAAATTAAATGGAAAGAGCATTTACTTTATCAAGAATTTCTATCAGTTGAAAAAAATTCCCTTTTTTGTTTCATCTTATGTTGCACTAGATTTTCAAAACTAACGATCAGCATAATTGATAAATTATAAAAAAATCTTTCAAATGTATAGTTTAAAAGGAGCTGATTTCAAGTAAGTGGATTAAATCATGAATAATTATTTTTGGCAGCTTCTTAAATGAGTTTGTGAATAGACAAACTTTTAAAATCTACAATTAGATATGAATCTAAGTGAAACCAAATGGCAGAATTCTTTTGAATGAACAAAAGGTTAAGACTCTCAAAGGAAATAATGGTGGGAAAATGGGAAGGAAGAGGACCTAGCAGTACCAAATCTACAAAGCAATAATCATCAACATAATTTTAAATTGCTTTAAAAATAGCAAATTTTGTTAGTGAAATAAATTAGGTATAAAATAGGCAGAAGTAAATAAACATAGCAGCAAGGTGATCAGTGTTACCCAAAGACTCCCAACTACTGGAATAAGAATTTGCTATTTAACAAAACCTGCTTGGGAAAACTGGAAAACACCTTGATAGAAACCAGATATAGTCTAATATTTACCACCATATACAAAAAAAAAATGAGCTCCAAATAGAAACATGACTTAGATATATAAAAGATCACATCATAAAGAAATTAACGGAGCAAGGGAGAAAATACCTTTTGTATACATGAAGAAGAAAAGAGTTCACGATAAATTAAGGATAGAGAGAAAGACAGAAATCACAGAAGACCAAATGGACAATTTCAGTTACATAAAATTAAAGTTTTGTTCAAATAAAATAAACTCAATTAAAATTTGAAGGGAAGCAATTAACTAGGGAGAAAAAACCCTTGCAATAATTGTCTGATAAAGTTATCACATCCAAGATATATGAGAAACTGATTCAAATTTATAAGAATAAGAACCACTCTTCAATAGATGGTCAAAGGATATGAAGTCAGTTTTTAAAAGAAGAAATACAAGCTATTAATTAGAGGAATGTGTATGCACATGAAAGCAACTCTGAGGTACCTCAACAAAGAAGGAGAATGGGTGGAGCAAAGATTGTGGATTAGCAGGAAGAAGTACAATTTGGTTCTCCAACAAACAAAGATCTACAAAACAAGCCAGACTGAGTCATGATCAGGAAATCCAAGGGGAAAAAACCATACAGAATCATATTTCTAGTGCAGATGTGCATAGAGAGCTTGAGAGGTCTATGGATACTGACACAGTTTAGCCCAGGGTACACGAGCACAGAGCATTCCAGCACAAAAGCAACTGAAAGATAACTGACTGTGATTGTGCACCGGGGAAAGAATGGTCCCAGATGCCACCAGAAGGACCTTGACCTTGTTCAGGAGGAAAGAAAAGGTGTCAAGTGACAAATTTATCATTCACCACTTAGTTCAAGGTCACAGGTACAGCACAAACTGAGGTAGGGACCTATGCCTAGGGCTAGAGTCCTAATAAGAGGGGCAGTCACAGGTCCTGGGCTGTGTAATGACAGGATTAAGTTCAGAAGCAAACAATAGGTATGTGGTTCTGGCCCCAGGAACTAAAAATTCCAATCTCCAACCCAGTCTGAAGCCTGCAGAAAAATAATCCGAGCAGGAATCCAAGACCAAAGAGGTACATGTAGTTTTGTCATTCTGAACATGCAGAGTTTCCCAATAGCTAATAATACCTGAGTCCAACAGCAGCCTAGTGGAACTTTCAACCAGTGGTAAGCACACAAAAGTGCTGTGTAAATCTAAAACCAGGTCAGGAAATTGTAGAATCTATTCAAGAAGGGCTGTGATCAGACTTTGCCCTGGATCTTTGGGTGCACTGAACACTTGCAAGTCTTTAGCACGAGCTGTTCCTGTGATCTTGGAATAAAACAAAAATCAGTATCTCCCCAAAAAGCAGCAGAAAAACCTTAGAGAAAAAAGTCAAATCCAGAAATTTCCCCCAGAAGTGTCCAGAACCTAGTGCACATAAAGTCTGAAATCAAGAAGTAGGTTGAAAGAATGAAAAGAAAAGGAAATAAAAAGAATACTATCATAAAGAGCTATTATGATATCAGGGACACTCAAGACACAAACCTAGAAAAGTTTCAAAAAAAAAATACACCTTATATACAAAGCCATCCAGAATTCCTGGGAGATGAAGTAATTTAGCAAAAATATAAAGCAAGGGCAGCTAGGTGGAGCAGTGGATAGAACACCGGCCCTGAAGTCAGGAGGACCTGAGTTCAAATCCGACCTCAGACCAAACACTTGACACTTACTTAGCTGTCTGACCCTGGGCAAGTCACTTAACCCCAATTGCCTAATATATATATATATATATATACACACACATATATATAAAGCAAATTTAAATTATTTAAAAAAATGAGTTAAAAACAATTTTTAAAATCAAATTAGAGCCTTAGAGGATAAAAATGGGAAAAGAAATAAGAACTATGGGAAAAGATTTGGGTAAAAAATGAACAATTATGAAAAAGATGTCTAAAACTTTACCCAAAGAAAAAAACTCCCTGAAAACTAAAATTGACCAAATAGAAGGTAATGACTCCATGATAAAACAAGAAATGTTGAAGACAAAAGACTGAAAAATAGAGATGCAGAGAGGAATGTAAGGTATCTCAGAGCAAAAAATAAACTGACCTGGAAAATAGATCAAAGGGAGACAATTTAAGAATTACCTAATTTAATTTAATTACCTAATTTGAGGATTACCTAAAAGCTATGGCTTAAAAAAAAAAACCATCCTAGACATCATATTTCAACAAATCATAAAAGGAAACTGCCAAGATTTCTCAGAAGCAAAAAGCAAAACAGAAAAAATTCACTGGTAACCTCCTGAAAGAAACCCCCAAATAAAAATTCCCAGGAATATTACAGCCAAAATCTAGAGCTTCCAGGTCAAAGAAAAATATTATAAATAGCCAGAAAGAAAGAAGTCAAGCATGTAGAAGATACATTAAGGATTACAAAAGATTTGAGAGTCACAATTCCAAAAGAGAGAAGAGCTTAGATGATATTCCAAGAAGCAAATGATCTATGCCTATAACCAAGAATAACTTACCTGGCAAAATATAGGACAATCCTACAAGGGGAAAAATGTAGCTTTAATAAAATAGAGAACTTACACACATTCCTGATGAAAAGATCAGAGTTGCACTTTAAAATACAAACTCAGGAGTCAGGAGAAATACAAAAAGATAAACATGAAAAGCAATCATAAGGGACTGAACAGTTTACATTTTAATATGGGGAGGTGAAACATATAGTTCCTCAGAACTCTATCAGTATCAGTGGTCACAAAAGGAGTCTTATTAGACAGAGGGCTTGAGAGTGACTCTGTTATATTTTGATTATCTTAAGAGAAGAATGGAAAGGGCAGGAAGAGTGAGTCTTCTTGGCACAAAATTACTAATATGGAAATGTTTTACATGATTGCACATGTATAACCTACATAAGATTGCTTACTGTCTCAGGGAGGGGAGAAATGAAGGAGAGAAAAGATTTGGAACTCAAAACTTTAAAAAATGTTTAAAATTGTTTTTACATGTAATGGGGAAGAATAAAATAAAAGGAGTGAATTCCAACCAATGAAGAAACAAAAGAAATTATTTGAAACTACTTCCCTTATTATGTGCCAATAAAACTGACAATCTAAATGAAACGGATGCAAACTTACAAAAATATAAAATGTTCATGTTAATAGAATTGAAAGTAGAGTACTTAAATAACCCAACATTAGGAAAAGAAATTGAATAAGCCATAAAGAAACTCATGAAGGGAAAAAAAAACAGGATAGATGCGTTTACAAGTAAATTTTATCAAACATTTAAAGAATGATTAATCCCCCACGATGAAAATTGTGAAAAATTAGGAAAAGAAAAGGTTCTAATACTATCTTTTATGACAAATATGATTCTGATACTTAAACCAGAAAATCAAAACAAAGAAAGAAAACTATAGTCTCATATCCCTAATGAATGTTGATGTAAAAATTTTTAATAAAACAATAACAAGAAGTCTATGTCAATATATCACACAGATTATACACCATGATCAAGCAGACTTATACCGAAAGTAGAGGACTGGTTCAACATTAGGAAAACTATTAAAAATAACTGAATATATAAATCACAAGAACAAAAAAATATGGCTGTATTAAAAGATGCAAAAAGGCTCTTTATAAGATGAAGGAACTATTCTTGTTAAGAAAAAAAAACACTAGAAAACATAAAAATAAACTTATCTTGCCTTAATTTGATAAGTAGTATCTATCTATAACTAAAAGACAACAATAGCTGTAATAGAAATAAACTAGACACCTTTCCAATAAGATCAGGGGTAAAGCAAAGTAAAGATGTCTATTCATCATCACCATTCAACATAGGCTAAAAATGCATTCTATAGCAATAAGACAAGAAAAAGAAATTGACAATCTGGCCTCGGACCAAACACTTACTAGCTGTGTGACCCTGGGCAAGTCACTTAACCCCAATTGCCTAAAAAAAAGAAAGAAAAAGAAATTGACATAATAAGTATAGGAAAATTTGAGATGTCCAAAAGGTGTCCAAAGCACATACTTCAAAGATGCAAAAAAGTAGATCATGAGAAGAACTTTTGGTAGATAAATAGCTTTTGGAATCACCTGCAGAAAGAAAATATTTGAATTCATGGGTGCTGATGAGATTTCTAAGTAAGATAGTATTAGGAGAAGAAAAGAAAGCCCAAGACAGAGCCTTTAGGGTACTCATAATTACTGGATGCTACCTGGATGAAGATACAGCAATACAGACTGAGAAACTGTCATACAGGTAGGAAGAAAACTAGGAGACAGCAGTGTCATGAAAATCTAGAAAAGAGAGAGTATCCTGCAGAAAGGAGAGATCAGCAGTGTCAAAGGCTGCAGAAAAGTTAAGAAAAATGGAGATTTGTCAAATAAGAGATCTTTAGTGACTTTGGAGAGAGCAGTTTCACTTTAATGATGAGGTCAGAAACTAGATTATGAAGAATTTAGAAGCAAGTGAGAAGAAAGTGGAGGTATCTAGTGTAGCTGGCTTCCTAGCAAGGATAGCCTTTAAAAAAAAAAAACCCTATACACTAATTATTGATTTACTATTTGTAGCTATCTTGTTTTTAGTACTTTGGCTGTTAATACTATTGGTATGGCTCAGCATTGTATGAAACAAGAATAAAAGAAAAAGTTAACATTGTTTTAAAGGGAAAAATATTGAAAGTATAGTTTTCTATGTTCTCAAAAGTAAAGGACAACTGAACCAGAAATGCCATAAATTCAACTGTTTTTAATCATATGTTAATTAAATCATAAGATCATAAGATTTAAAACTGGAAGGGATTTTGGAGATCATCTAGTCCCATTTGTGTGTTTTACATATGAAGAAAATAATATAAGACTAAATGCTTTGACTAAAGTAGCAAGTATCAGAGTCAGCTTGAACCTAGTTATTCTGAACTCTTTAGGAGATTTTCCACTACTCCACAACGATGCATATCTAGAAATCTTTTCCAATGTATAATTTAAACATAGTGTGATTTATTTAAAATTATAATTATATTAGTATTCTTAGAATAATCCACTCTGGTATTAACTTTTAAACTAAGGTCAAAATGTATGCCTATTTTATTATTCAAGTTATATAATTATTCTATATAAAATAAATTTAATCAAAAATATTTAATTTCAAAAGTTATCATCTGCCTGTTTTATGATGAAATGCCATTGGTACCAAAACAGAGTGATTCATTTTCAGATATAATAATAATACATTTTAATATAAAACTCAAAATAGTAAGAAAAAATATATTTGCAATACCCAAACAGTTGGGTTTTAGAGAAAACTGTTTTGTCCATACCTGATTCAAAAAGTAATTCCTTCAATATTTTTGGCCCTCAAAAATAATCATAACAAAGACCCTGTTTTGTAATAAAGAAGTCATGCAAACTGAAATTTGAAGTAGCCTATTCTAAACTATATTCAGCCATCACTTAGGAACAAATATCCTACTGGTTTCTCAATGTCATATATAGTAGAGAGACAAATTATTTTCATTCCCTTTCAAATAAAAATCAGTACCTTGGAATAACAACACTTTAGTATTTTTTTCAACCTGGATTTTTAATCAAGATTTATTTAGAATGCATTTTAGGAAATTTTGCTGGAATGGCTAAACTGTTAAGAATTAGATTGTGCTCTTATAGCTATTCCACTGGAAAATGAAAACTAGACTCTTCTGCCAGCTTTCCTAAGCCTCACTCCTTCCAATCTATTTAAACCAGGCTTTTAAATGCTTTCTGAAGATAATAGCTGCAAAAATTCATCCCACATTCAAGTTTAGCTGTTCTGAACACAAAACATAAGTGCTCAAATGAAATACACACACACGCTACGAAAAATCCTGCTATTTGAGAAACTCAATCTCTCATTTAAAGCATTTTGCTCCACTAAGCAAAGATAATAATTCTCTTTATGAGGAAAAAAATAAAAGCACCAACTGACTTGGCAAACCATAACTGATTACAGTGACAATATGTTTTATTCCATTTCATTCAAAATGATTACCATAATTATTTCTTTATAGATATTTTTTATTTTAAAACCTGCTAGATAACAAATAAGTTCTCTTTATATGCAAAGGTAGGTCTGCTCCTTGATGAGAAATTTTAGCAGACATACTGAATAACTATGTGACAATGAGATATAAAAATAAACTACATTAAATTAAAAGCTTGGATTTAATGAAACAGCTATATATGTAAATATATGCATATACAACATATGTGCGTCTGTGTATTTGAGAAGACACCTCTGCATTTCTCCCAACACCGCTGCAAAAACATGCTGACTGCTAAGAGTTAAAGTACATGTTTCTCCTTCCTTAATGTGACAATTAATGGTAATTTTCCTAAGTCTGCTTTTTTTTACTTCTAACCTGTGCAGCACATATGGGAAAATAATAGGTAAAGACTGACTATTGCAGCCTCACCAATCTATCCTGGAAACTAGCATGGACATTTTCATTGATAAAAAGGGAGAATGGAAAGAAAGCAAACCAACCTTCACTTCAAACGTCACACCAGGTCCCAGGATCTTTTCATTTGAATGCAGCCACCCTCCAGAAGGCTTATTGACAAAAATGCTATTTGAATTGCAGACTTCACCTCCTAGTTGCATCTCCTCTGACTGAAATTTTTTCCCTGTGCTCATCTTGCTTGTGTTCTGCTGAGAACACAGAGTGGCAGAGACAAGGTTACATGTGTTGTCTGAAGCGCCTGATGCTGAGCTAGAAACACTCAAGCTGCCTGGCAACTTGGAAACAGCAAGGTCCTTCACTGCAGAAGGCAGGCTTTTGATGCCCAAAAGGTTGCTGGAGCTGGAGAATTTCAAGTGAGATACTTTATGTTTGAGAGTACAAAGCGTGGTGGGTCCATCCTCCTGGTCTTTATGGAGAACCTTGGTTGAAACCACATATGAGGATGATATTGCTGAGGTTGTGGCAATTGTTGAGACCTTGCTGGTGTTCGTGGACAAATTGAGGATAAGTTCATCAACTGATGTCACTGAATCATTCCTGAAGCGGTTATACTTGGTATGTTGACGCATGCCCTTCTATCTGGTTTCCTGTATATGTTTTGGCAGAGCTGATGCCAACCCAGAAAACACCTGTTCTCTCATAGCAGACAATACATAATAATTGAGTAAGGACAATAAAATTGGGATGCTTCCCCCCCGCAAAAGTCTTTAAAGGAAGGAAGAAAAGGAGAAGAAAATTGTTCCACACTCCTTCAAAAATAAAACAAAAGCAAAACTGCCTATGGTTCCATAGACTAGCAAAAGTAATAGTTTTCTGATAGAGATTCCAATCCTGCTTAGCTGCCAAGTCTCTCACAGTAAAAGCATGACTCACACAAATGAGGAGACCCTCTTCAACAAAGGCTCAGTGAACACAGCAAATCACTTACAACTTCCTGTAGCAAAAAAAAAAAAAAAAAGCATATCCACCCACTTACAGCACACCAGAACCAATCAATTCTCAAAATTCTCCAATTTCCTTTTTCCTATTTTTCTCAAAAGATATTTCCTTCCTTTTTTTTATTTCTCACCTTCCTTGAACCCTGATTGTTTTGATAACAGAAGTAAAGCCAGTACCTCAGTGAAACATGCCCACCCAGAGATCATATCATATTAGAACAATTAAATTTGTTGAATTAACTTCCTAAAAATCTGTAATTCTGCCTCGGGAGTTAAAACTATCCCACTCAACTCATCTTTATAAGTCTTTGACGTATTCAACAGTATACTTCAGAATATGAAAAGTACTTTTAAGAAAAAAGACCTTCCTCAAGCCCTGATGATTTAGAATCACAGTTTTAAAATAAAAGTAAGGAAAAATGCTCCTCTAGGTAAAAAGAAAATACTAATTTCCTTCTCCCCACCATACCACACCCCAAAACAGCAGAGCAGCCATAACAAGTGTCTTGTGGCAATGCAGTTTCTTAAGAAAATGTCTGCATCTGACCTTTGCACAGCACTTATCTCTCTCAATAAGCTATAATAGTCCCTTTTTCCTTATCCAGTAAATTAAGTACATATATCGAAAGAAAAACATTTCCTAAACATGGCAACAAGCTTCAGAAATAATATGCCTTTTCTCCACAGAAATTCATCCCAAAGAAAGAACTTTATGTGGAGCTCAATACCACTTGAATGTTTCTGTTGTTTAGACCATAAAAATTACTAGGAAACAGAATTTTTAAAAATCAAATTTCTTTCAGTTGTATCTTGATGTCCTGTAGTCAGTAAGGAGGAAAAATGTTCTTGCTTTCATTATGCATATAATCCACAGGAAAATCCTTTCTCTTGAAAAGTCAGATGTCAGGTTTGAGATAAAAATTTGCATTCCTTCTCCCATCTGATAAAAACAAATGGGAAATTCCCTCTACTAGAAAGGTCCAGTGCAGATTCAAAAAATTCCCCAGTAATTTCTAACGTGGAATTAGCTTTACTAATTTTGAGCATGCAGAGTACAGGCAAAAAAATAAAAATAGTCTTAAAAATGAGCAATTTCCTTTTAAAATAAGTGAGACTCACCACAGCATGTTATTAAGTCATTTTGAGGGTCTCCTCAATAACTGTGAGCAAAAAGCTGCAGTATATAAGCCATTTAAACAGTTTTAAATAATTGTATTTAATTAGAGTAATTTGTAGCACAGTAAAGGAAGCCAACAAGTCTGATTCCAGGATTGATGAATAATAGAAATGTCCTATTCAACCTAAAAGCAAGTTTCTAGTGAGCTGCAGAATCACCTTTCATCATCATGTCGCAAACCTCCTACAGCATAGGCACAGAATTCATTTTTTCCTTCCCCTTGCTATCATAGCAACAGCAAATACACACACACGATAGATTATTTCTACTGTTATCCAAAGGGAAAACAAAATTCCCTGTCATTCCCAAACAGTTCTCTTCATTAGAAGCAGATAAAAACAACAAAATGTGAATGAAATTCTGTTTCTATGAATGAAAGGGCTAGCTAGCAAGCCAATATTTCTGTGAATGAAGCAGGGTCTTGCAGCCTCTGCCAGGCAATCCCTTGGGAACTAACCACCTCAGCCAATAAGAGGCAGCTTGGATGACTCATTCAACAAAGACTTGATAAATAGTGGAAGATTCCATTTCAATCAAAGGCAGAATCTGCTCTCCAACAGCAACAACAATAAAAAAAAAAAAAACAGACCAATTTAAAGGATCCACAGATTAATATTGCAGCATTTTATGGGAAATCATTTCACAGGCAAATTCAAAGTCATGTATAAGGTGAATATAAGGAAAATCATTTTACCCAAGGTGTGCTCTGCCCTCACACTTTCATTCAGCTGATTCATTTACATCAAAGAGACAAACAAGACTGTTCATTTGGTTAAATGTATATCATGAATATGCACATATATAGATCCAAAAAATGTAATTAATATAGTTTTCGGTAAATTCTATTTTATATAAGAAAAATGTAGCATGGGTTCAGGTTTATTGGTTCTACCCAAAAAAAAAAAAAAAAAGAAAGTGATACAGTTAACTCTTGGCCAAACAGGTGATTTTTTTTAAATTAATAAAACTTGAAGCAAATTGTGAATTGTATCTGTAAACTGCTATTTAATTACAACTGTTATATGATGAAAGAAATATATTTGAAAGAAATTATTAGTGAGGATTGCTATAGTCTGAAAATACTATTATGAAAATCCTCCTTTTGTCTAGAGGTCTCTAACATGACAACCACAACAATGAAGAACATAACAGAACCATAAAGTAGGTAGAAAAGGCTTTTAAATAGTCCAAATTGATGTAACAAAGATAAGACATTAAAACTCGTGTACTAATATTCAAAGGAAACCTGCCTTCCTTCTCCAGGCTCTTGATTAGAGAAATAACATGCTATAGTGGAAAGACCACTGGTTCTGGAGGCAGGGTACTAGGAGCTTAAATTCTAGACTTAATGTTCACTGTCTGTGCAACAGTGGGAAAGTTGATTAGCTTTCCTGGGCCTCAATTTCTTCATATGTATAACATGCAGGCTGTAGTACATAGCCTGAAAGAACTCTTCAAGTCCTATCAGGGTTCCTTGAACTGTTTTTTTCTATCCCTTGTAATCTTACATAATTGATAAAAGAAAACTGATTTTTTTTAAATTGTGGGAATATCTTTTGCATAATTATATAAATCTATAACAGATTTTATTTTTCTTGCCTTCTTAATGGATAAAGGAATGGAAGAAGAGGGAGAGAGAGAATTAAAAACTGCAAATAAAATAAAACTGAACTTTTTGTAATCCTCTGTATTTTACTTTTTACATTTTAAAATCATTATTCTGAAAAGAGGTCCACAGACTTCACCAGGCTGCCAAAGGGGTCCATGATACAAAAAAAGGTTAAGAACTCCTGCTCTATATGTATTAGTTTACCCACCAAATCTTTGGTTAAGAGAAGAATATATGACCAAACGAGAGAGAGAGCATTACAGGATATAAAATGAATAATTTTGATTACATTAAATTAAAAAGGCTTTGCACAAACAAAATCAATGCAGCTAAGATTAAAAGGAAAGCAGGATACTGAGGGAAAAAATTTACATCAAGTTTCTCTGATAAAGGTCTCATTTCTTAAATATATAAAGAATTGAGTCAAATTTATAAGAATACGAGTCATTCCACAATTGATATTTGGTCAAAAGATATGAACAGGCTGTTTTCAGATGAGGAAATCAAAGCTATCTATAGACATAAGAACTCTTGCTCTAGAGCAATAATCCTACTTTTATTTGAGACATCGTTTCAACCAATATTATTATCTGAGTGCCTAGCCTACCTTAATTAAAATAAGGTACAAGAAAATAGAAATGCTCTGCCTTGGGCAACAGCCTACTGCACTGCATCAGTGTTCAGCCTGAGAATTAAGGAACAGCAGATACTACAGCAGGTTGCTCACATTTGAATGGAGCTACAATAGACCTGAAGGAAAGGAAACTGATATCTGGATAACACCAATGCTGTCCCTTCCCCCAAACCCCCCCTCCCTGCCAAACGTCTCTTGAGGCAGAAACAGGCTGATGAAAAGTGAATTTCCCAAAATGAGAAGATGTCCGTCCTTTGATGATCCACCATTAAAGGGTAAAGAATCAGAAAGCCAGGGGAAAAGACCAGAATAACTAAAGATCTCAGAAGAAAGAAAACTCAGTTAAAAACTTAGAACATAAGCAAATAATCCTGTGAGAATGATATTAATAACAGAAGGGAAGATGGTCTCTCCAAGACCTTATTTCTCAAATATATAAAGAAGTGAGACAAATTTATAAAAAATAAGAGCCATTCTTCAATTGATAAAAGGTCAAAGGATATAAACAGGCAGTTTTCAGAAGAAGAGATCAAAACTATCAAGAATCACACACAAAAGATGCTCTAAATCACTATTGATGAGAGAAAGGCAAATTAAAACAACTCTGAGGTACTCCCTCACACCTATCAGATTGGCTAAGATAGATACTCTAATGCACTGTTGGTGGAATCATAAACTTACCATTCTGGAGAATAACTTGGAACTATGTCCAAAGGGCTATAAAATTGCATATCCTTTGACCCAGAAACATCACCAGTAGGTCTGTATCCCAAAGAGATTTTTTTAAAAAAGGAAAAAGACTGTACAAAAATATTTATACCATGTCTTTTTGTGGTGGCAAAGAATTGGATATTGAAAAGATGTTCATCAATTGGGTATTGGCTGAACAAGTTGTACTGTATGATTATGATGAAATATTATTGTGCTATAAGAAATTACAAACAGGATGCTTTCAGGAAAACCTGGGGAGACTTATATGAAC
This sequence comes from Vombatus ursinus, assembly GCF_900497805.2. Taxonomy (NCBI): domain Eukaryota; kingdom Metazoa; phylum Chordata; class Mammalia; order Diprotodontia; family Vombatidae; genus Vombatus; species Vombatus ursinus. The sequence continues at coordinate 35,744,059 of NW_020954585.1, forward strand.
CAATGCAAAGTGAAGTTAGCAGAATCAAAACACTGCACACAGTAATAGCCATATCATAATGATGATCAACTGTGAAAGATTTAGCTACTCTAATTATTACAATGATCTAAGACAATTTCAAAGGATCCATGATGAAAAAAGGCTATCCACTTCCAGAGAGACGACTGATGAACTCTGAGTGCAGATTGAAGCTATCTTTTTTCACTTTATTTTTCTTGCTTTTTTGGTAACATGGTTAATACGGATATATGTTTTGTATGACTCCACATATAAAATCAATATATTGTTTGCTTTCTCAATGGGTGGGCGAAGGGCTAGAGAGAGAGAATTTGGAACTCAAATTTTTTTAAATGTTAAAAATAAATTTTAAAATTTCTAAAAGAAAATGTAATTGGAATGCTTAAGAAAAATAAATAAAAATTCAATTCAACATAGATTTTTAAAAATAGTCTAAGCATTTCAGAGTAAATATTGCTAGACAAAGGAAAATGAATTAACACCTGATGAGGCAGACAACGCAGTTAATTTCCAAAAACAATATGATGTTCTTGATTGGATCAAGAGAGAAATAAGTGTAAGAATTCTTGGCCTTGCACAAGCCTAGAACACCTAAGAGGGAAGAATTTGTTTCAGCAAAAGGATATTCAGCATTCTGCTACCATATTGGTGGAAGCAGTCTCTTTCTATTGGCTGTGTAACCTAAACAATATTTGTCTTTAAAACTACTAGCCTGGAACAGTTTTGCTCTATCCCCATCCCATACTCAGCATACAGCGGGGTGAACCGTTCACTCACACCATGAACTGAGCTGAGTAGGGAGAAGAACTACCTCTCCCTCTTCTGTTTAGTCTCTGTGGCCCCAAGATTCAGACTTGGGGTTTTGGTCTGTTTCTTTTGTCTTTTTCTTTTCAGTGGTAGGTACAGATGGCAGAATCCTTTGATGTGGGAACTTGAGCCATGGTGATCTTGGAGGCAGGATTCAGTCAATCAGTTAGTCAATAAACATCTATTAAGTTCCTAACATGTGCCAGGCACTGTACTATGTACCAGGGATATGAGAAGAGGCAAAAAAATAGTCTCTGCCCTCATGGAGCTCACATTACTACCAAGCCACATGTTACTATCAATTCAACTGGGAAGTCTTGAGAAGCCAGGGTGTCAGGACTCAAGCCTACCAGTGGGGTATTAGACTTGGAACTTGGTGGAACCACATTGTATAAGAACTGAGTTAAGCTATGAACCTGATTCCTCTGCCCTCTCCAGGGACTGAGGTAGTCTCACTTCAGTCCCCTTCACATATTGGGTGGGGAAGGAGGGAAGGATTTTTATATATTTGCTCTTATACTTTTAGAGTAAATATCCCTTTGTGAAAGATAATCTGACTAATGGTTAAATGAAACTGGATGCAGGAAATCCCTAAAATTGTGGTAACACCATTGGTTGGGGCTTGAATCAATCACAGAGAGACTAGATACCCCTCAACCCTTTTAATGGTACCAGAAAACTCTGGAGGAGGTGTAAAATGTAACATACCTGGTCTTCAGGTATTGGGAGCCATAAGAATCATGAAAGCAAAGTTTATGCCTTGCATAGTAGAAATAATTGGCAGAATGGAAATATTTAAATCCATGGTGGCAAATCTTCCTCAAGAAATAAGAGAGAACAGCTGATTAGAAATTCCAATACACAGGAGTGGTAATCTGGAAGAAGAGAAGCAAAAAGCAGTAACATTCATAGAAAACATAACGACTATACAAGCAAAACATATTGATCTGAAAGACAGGGTGCATAGAGACATCTTTAAGTTATAGATCTCCCAGAACATTGCAAATCAAAAGCCTGAATACCATAATGAAAAAAAAACTGCTCAGAATTTCTGAACACTAAAAACAAAGTGTCAATTGAAACAATTCACAGATCACTTCCATAAAAAAATTAATTAATTAAAAACGGTTTTTTAATATGCTGGGACTATGCTGCATACTTCAAGATGGTTAAATTTAACAATTCAAATAACAAACAACAAATTCTGAAGCAACTAGGAGAATGACATCACAATGTCATGGTCAATATACTGCATGACTGGCTGTGGCTAATCATATCAATAGGAGCTCAGAAGGCTCCACCACAGGTCAGACACAAATATTCTATATGACCATTTGAGAGGGAGATGTCTCTAAACGTGTGCATCTTTTGAGCTACCACAATTTACTTTGCTCAGAGCACAGTGCTTTCATTGATGTAGGTACACCTTGTTGGACAATCTTGTAGCAGTATCTTTCATGTCTTACAATAGATTCCAAAGTTCTTCAGAGAAACCTTGAGAGTGCCCTTGTATTGCTTCTTGCCTTGTGAGTTCTCCATAAAATAGTCCTTTAGGTAAATGTACTTTTGGCTTTAGAATAATGTGGCCAAACCATCAGAGTTATGCTCTCTGCAATGGAATTTGAATGCTTAGCAGTTCAGCTCAAGAAAAGACATCAGTGTCCAGTAACTTATCTTGCCAGATAACCTTCAGAATCTTCCTAAGACATTCAAACAGAAGTGATTCAATTTCCTGGCAAGGCACTAGTAGACTGTCCAGGTTTCACAGGTATACAACAATAAGGTCAGCACAACTGCTCTGTAGACCTTCAGTTTGGTAGGCAGCCTAATACCACTTCTCTCCCACACTTTCCTTCAGAAACTCCTAAACATTGAGCTAGCTCTGGCAATGTGTGCATCAATTTCATCATCTATGTGCATATCCCTGGAAAGGATACTACTAAGATAAGTGAACTTATTCTTAGTATTCAAATTTTCTCCATTTGTTTCAACCAATGGTTCCACATATGGATGGTGTGGTGCTGCCTGGTAGAGAATCCGCATTTTCTTGGTATTAATTGTCAGGCCAAAATTAGCACAAGAAGCAGAGAATTGATCTGTACTCTGTTGCATCTCAGCTCAGAGACTGCATTGAGCGCAATCATCTGTGAATAAAAAGTCATGCACCAATTCTCCCTCCACTTTAGTCTTGGCTTGTACCCTTTTCAAGTAAAATAATTTACTGTCAGTGTGGTTAGCTGATCTTGATGCCAATCATCCATTATCCAGAACCCATGCAAGCATGTCATCATGGAATTTGCATACAATACTGATGAACTTCTCCAGGCAACCAAATTTTGCCATGATCTTCCACAAGTCTTCATGACTGAGAGTATCAAACGCCTTGGTCAGATAAATGAATGTTATGTACAGTCTCCTGCTCCACTCCTGGCATTTCTCCTGTAGTTGTCGGGTAGCAAACACCATATTAACTATTCCTCAGCCCCCTCTGAAGCTGCACTGGCTCTCAGGTAGATGACCATCTTCCAGATGAAGGATCAGCCTATTAAGGAGGAGCATGGCAAGAACCTTGACAGCAATGACTAAGACCACTCACTGTAGTTGTCACAGGGCAACCTATTTCCTTTTCCTTTGTATAGATGGACAATAGAGACATCATTGAACTCCAAGGGGATAAACTCCACTTGCCATATAACCTGGAAAATTTCAGTCAGCTTTTGTATGAGCAATGAATCCCCTGCCTTATAAATCTCTGCTGAGATGGAAGCAGCACTAGACACTTCACCACATGAGAGAAGCCTAATGGCATTCAAAGCCTATTCTTTAGTTGGAAATTCAGCTAGAGAGGGATTAATTCAACCTGAGGTATATGGTCAATGGCTTCAGCATTGGTTGATGACAGTCTACTGTGAACACTATGGAAGTATTCAGTCCATCTCTCCAGGATCATGTCATTATCACTCATCAATGTGGCTCCATCAGCACTGAGTAATTGAGATGTACCATAAGTCTTTGGCCCATGAATGGCCTTTAGGGAATCACAAAAGCACTTTGGATTGTTACCATCAGTGTAAAACTGAATTTCATCTGTCTTCTTATTGAGCCAAGAATCTTGCATCTCTCTAATCTTGGTTTGCACTTTACTTTTGATGGAGTTAAATGCTGCCTTTTTGGAGATGGACAAAGTATCTGCTGGTAGACTCTGTAGAGTTCTCATTTTTCATTTAGTAGCTTCTGAATTTCCTCATCATTTTCATCAAACCAAGCTTAATATTTCCAAATGTTCTGGCCCAGATGAGTAAATGCAGTGCTGCACGCCAAATCTCTGAAAGCTGCCGACTCCTTTTCTGCTCTACTGTTACCAACAGTGAATTGGTTCAGTTTTCCCTCCAAGTTAGCAATAAAATGTTCATGCACAGATAAGTGCTCTAATCTGTTGATGTTTCTGATAATTATTACACCTTGATTGTTGTCTATAATCAGTCCAGTAGTTTGTTCCACACATTACCTTCATCACTCTCAAAGCCTGTCTATCTCTTCTCCTTACAATGACATAGTCTATTACAACCAAAGTTAGGGGGCAGCTAGGTGGTACAGTGGATAGAGCACCAGCCCTTGAAGTCAGGAGGACCTGATTTCAAATCCCAACTCAGACCAAACACTTGACACTTACTAGCTGTGTGACCCTGGGCAAGTCACTTAACCCCAATTGCCTAAAATTTAAAAAAAAAAAGAATAAAAAAATGTTTACTGTGAGGGTGCATCCATGAAGTTTTGCTGTGTAGGTAAACAGAAGAGAGTGTTGGTGATGAGAAGATCACGAGATACACAAGTCCTCAATAGTAAGTGCTATTGCTATTTCTGACTCTATTCCTCCCAAGGACTCCCTATCATGTCTGATAGTCTGTACCCATTCTGGCATTAAAGTCACTCATAATTACAAGCTTGTCCTCTTTTGGCACATTGGTAATGAGGGTCTCCAGGTCTTCACAAAATTTTTCTTTTGCCTCATCAGTGTTCATCATAGTGGGAGTATACACACTAATGATGGTGTTATACTTTCTTCTAAGTGGCAACTGCACTAGATTAAATTTCATTGCGAAACCTATGCCACCTTCATAGCACTCCCCATCATTGGGACCATGCCAGAAAAAGTGTATCCAGCTTTGACTTTGGTTAGTTGGCCTTCATTTGCCAGCCTTCTTTCACTCAGAGCTGTTATTTGTATGTGATACCTGCTGAGTTTTCTCCCAAGAACTGTTTGTTAGGAAACAGATCCACATGTAAAAAATATTTATAGCCACTCTTTTTGTGATGGCAAAGAATTGGAAATTTAGTAGATGCCCATCAGTTGGGGAATGACTGAACAAGTTGTGGTATAGGAATGTAATGGAATACTATTGCACTATAAGAAATGATGAGGAGGCAGATTTCAGAAAAACCTGGAAAGACTTACATGAACTGATGCTGAGTGAAGTGAGTAAAACCAGGAGAACATTGTACACAGTAACAACAACATTGTGCATACCCAGAGAACGAACCTTTCTTTGCCTATTTTTGCAAACAGTTCATATAATATTAGAATTAATTGCTCTTTAAATGTTTAATATAATTTGCCTGTAAATCCTTCTATTCCTGGGTTTGGGGTGTTTTGTTTTGTTTTTTGTATTCTTGGAGAGGGATTATTCACTTATGGCTTATTCAATTTCATTTTCTGTTTTACCTCAATTTATTCTGTTAATCTAAGTACTTTACATTATTGTAAATATTCGTCTATTTCATTTAAATTGTCACTTTTAAAAGCATATATTTGAGCAAAATATTTTCTGATCATTTCCTTTATTTAAGTTCTTTTTATTTTTGATACAATTTGGTCTTCCTAGTTTTAAAAATCAAATTAGTTGATAATTTGTTTATTGTGTTGTTTGTGCTTAATAAACCAGCCTTAGTTTAAAAAAAATTGAAATACCTGACTAGCTTGGTCTACTTTAATACCCTAGGCCAGGAAAATTTAGTGATGCCTGAAAACATAATTTGGACAATTCAACCTCAAGTCAGCTTTACTGCTGGTCTTATCATAACCTTGTATGTCAGTTCTAATAATCTGGCTCTTGCCTTTCTCTTTATGACAAGTAGAACAAGAACAAGGTATTTGTGTGTCCCCAGACAAGTTGTTAAAATATCTTCCATCTATGTTGCCATTAACCACAGGCTTTGTCCCTTTTCTGTAATAAGTACACTTTGATGTATCACAAAATAAACACCTATGAATCATAGAGAACCAAATTTTCTGAAACTAAAAATATTTGCATTTTTTTCAAGTATAGGTATTTTTCTACCTCTACCCCAACATTTTTCTTATTCTGGAAATTCCTCTGCTCCTGCAATTCCATTCTCTGATTGATAATTGGTCCTGCCCAGGACTGTGATTTAAGGAAGTACCCAGGCTATTAATACTAACTTCTCTCAGTTCTGCTCCTCACACTCCAAATGTTCCCACCTTGCCCTACCCTGCATCTTGTGCCCTTAGAAGCTCCCACTGTGACCTCTGTGATCAATCTTCAACTCTGTATCACAGTTTCCAGGCCTCTCTTCTTCCTACATACCAGAGTCCTTGTCTTGTTTCCCTGTCTGGGACACTAGTTTCTTCAGACATAAAATTCTGCTTGTTACCCCAGTTTCCTGGAGGCCTAGAGGTGGAATTCCATTTCCTATGGGTTATATCCCTACTATCCTCTTCCAGACCTCCTGACACTACCTATCTGCCTTCCCATTCTACTTCTCAACTACTGCCAGATTTCCCTCATACCCTGCTCAGCTGCCTACTACTGTACTCACTGAACTCTAACACCTCTTAAATTTCTGCTTGTCATTGCTTCTGTAACCTACCCTACTCAACTATACTGGTACTCACAGATCTGCCAACTTTAGTCAGACCTATTCCACTAGGGACAGAGCCCAGGTTCCAACATTTTGCCACAGTTAATTTGAGTTCTATTGGAAAAGATGACCTCTTAGGACCCATCTTACCCTATTGTTCTATGATGTGTCAGTTGCTTAGACAAAGCCATTAGGAAGATCTGATAACAATTGAAATGTTCTTCCCAAAAGGCCTGATAATGTAAATGTTCTAAAATAGAAAAGAGTCACAATTTAGAATAAATTTGAAAGACTAAAAAATGTACTTTGAAGGTTCAAGGCAGCAAAGAAATAATGCATTAAAATTTTAGGTGTATAATTTATTGGTAATATGTCTGCTACTGTTGCTATTAATGTTTCTGATGTAGCTGTGCCTCATTCATGCAGGAATATCACAATTCCAAAAAAAAATAAATACCTTTCTGACCATAAAAACTATGATGTCTACAGATTTGAGACCAGTATTTATATGCCCTTTAACTGATGCATGAATTATGTGCCCCTTGATCTATACATGTAATCTTCAGTGTAAGGAACATGCCAATCTCCTGCATATGATTGGTTCTGACAGAATGACTCCTAGGGTCTCCTTCCATTCTGAGTTGGTCTCCCTGGCAACAAGCTCCCTACTCAACTCATTACCCTAAAACATACACCACAGTCCCGTGCCCTCACCAGCATAGCCAGACAATCTTCACCTATTTCCCAAAGGAGAATATGAAGTTCACAGAAATATTAAAACAAATATATGCATGTATATAGATGTTTACAAAGTACTTTCCCTACAAAAATGTAATATGGGTGGTGCAAGTATTATTATTGTTATTATCATCATCCAGAAGTATTAGGATGTTAAGTGACTTGTTCATAGTCATACAGCCAAGTGTCAGAGGTGAAATTTGAATCCATGTCTCCTGACTCCAATTCTAATACTCTTTGCACTACAACATGCTATTGTGATATAATGCTCTTAATCTCTGGTACAGTGTTTACTCTATTGGTGCTTCAATCATTTATTATTATATATAAATTATTATATTTTATATTATAGTATATATTATATATTAAATAACTCCTCATTACTATTTCAATACTTACATGATTATTTCCAAATTTCTCTTCATTTATTCCCCTTTGTTTCTATCTTTTTATTTTAATAAAATTTCCCAGGAAGTTGGTTTTCCTTGTTTTTGCTCATACAGAAAACCAATATTCTTTAGAGTATAAAAGGCTTTCAAGAAGTCATTTGATAAAAATCCCATTTGCAAACAGGTCTCTGCTTAAATCATCCAAGAGAGATAGCTATCTACCCTTTTTTGAAAGTCTTCCTCAGATGAAAATTTCTACAACTTCTGTTTGTTTATCTGTTTTATTGGCAACTTTTTTTATTCCAATATCTTCTCATAGTCAAAAAATTCTTCATAACAAAATGTTACTGCAATTTAAGAATATTTAAGGGTAAACTAAATGCTATTTACTTGATTCTGCTTTTTATATGAGTCAGTATTTCCTCAATCCATATCAACATTTCCTATAGTATAGAAGGAATATCTTAGTTTCCAATTCAAGTGACCAAGTGACCAATGAAATGCTACTGAGTTTCTGACCTGATCAAACCAGAGCAAAACTGAACATTAGGGAAGCAATCAATCAAATAAAAGTGATGATATACACATGAGGATCATGGGATCATAAAATCATAGATTTAGAGATTAAATGTCCCCTAAATGGTAATGGTGCATCATTATTTAATTAACATAAAATATTCTTGACAAAACTATTATGAAAATAAACTGCCATATAACATAATACACAAATTCCTTCTGAAAGGACTGAAATAATTGATGTAGGGCAGGGACTATTTTGATTTTGTCTTCGCATCACTAGTTCCTACCACAGTGCTACATAGCAGGCATTTAAAACTTATTGATTGAAGCAAGTCCTAGTTAATAAGTATCAAAAGAAATACTTGGCCACTGTGTTCCTCTGTCAAAACCTACATTCATATGCTGCCAAATGTTTCTAATTGGTTGCATAAAGTCACAATGCTAGGCAAATACACACACGCGCACGCACACACACACACACACGACAGTCCTATAAAAACTATGTTATAAGTGGGCAATTAGCCAAATGTTGCTACAGCAGGATTTCATGGCTTCATTGTAAGGTTTGATTAAATGTATTATTGAAATTATGGCAAAATTATATTGTTCTAAGCAACCTTATGCAGGGGATACCTGTACATATTTAAAGCATACAGTGAGTTCTCATCATTTCAACTGTAAAATACAGGGTATTTGAGTCAGACTTGAGGGTTGTGGCACTGCAATACATTTTTTAAGGAAAGGAGAAAAAGCCAGTGTATTTTTTTCTTTAACACAATGACAACCAATTATTTCAGTAAAAAATTTCTGCAAACTCTCCTTCTCCTTGCTTTATCTCTCTTAGTAAGTAAGTCACAGTGTGTTTCCATGGCAATACTGTTGCTAAGGGTGTACCCTGAAAGCACATCAATATGTTATCTGTAGCTCCTTGAAGTTGCTACTACCAAAGGCCCTGTTCACTGGACTATTGTATTTTAAAGTAGAATTAATTGCATTCTTTTTTCTATACAGTCATATCATATTGACTAGGAATACATAATAGTCAATGATACTTTTATCCCTTAAAGGATAGTGAATTCTGGGGCATTTCCTGGAATATCCTATGAGAATTATAACTGCATTTGTGCCATTTTTAAATTTTGTTTCTGCCCTACTATTTTTAATGTGAGAATTTTATGAATGACTACAATTTCAAATGTAAATAAAATGCCATGAGACTGATTTTTTCGAATTGTTTATAAGTGAAAAACATAAGCCAAAATCTTAAGTTGTTAGGGAGAAACATAAAATAGTAAGTCATCAATTTTTTTTATTCTTAAAGTATTTAAACAATAAATGTTTAAGAAGATCAAATGATGAAAATTGAAATACTTGTGAAATTTTCATGATTAATGTCCCTAAAATTATATTTTGATAAACGTATGCTCATTAGAAATCAAGGCAAATTCAGAATCTTTTAGCAAAACAACTTTAATTGGAATACTTTTTTTCATAGAATTGACTTTAATATTGCAAGTACATTTCTTCAAGAAGGCATTGAAGTTTCAAGATCCTCTTTTCTTCCTATTTATTTCATCTTCATAAGGATAGGAACCATGCTTATTTTATTCCCTTTGTGCCTATCTCTGAATGCAGATAGCTGTTTGGTAAATGTATTTCGTTCCAGTGATTAATAGTTGTTATTTGCTGAAGGGACTCACTTGGCAAATACAGTTAGCCAGACATATAAAATGAATATGAATTAAGGTGATTTGCACCTCACTAGCCATGTTCTCCAAGGCACCTGACTGGGTGAAAGTCACCTGACTACATGAAAGGCTAAATGAAGCAGAAAAGTGAGAAGAGAACATTGTTTTGTGGTAAGAGCATCAGACTTAGAGCCAAAATAACTAAGTTTAAGCCCCAGCTCTTCTGTTTACTAGCTATGTGACTATGGACAGGTCACTTAATCTCTCCAGGCCTCACTATAAAATGAGGAGATGAGTTCATTAGATGAACTTTAAAGCTTCCTTCAGCTCTTTATTTGTTAAGTTTATGGTTCTAAGTTGAATGTGAAAGATAACCCATCTGCTAGGTGCCCTGAATCCTTGGTAGGGATCTGCTAAATCCAATAGTATTATGGTAATGATTATAGGAAGGAAGGATTTAAATGCAAAAGTAAGGGACAAGGGAAACAGAAACTTGTATGATATTTGAAATTTTGCCAGATAAAGGAAATGATTTAGATTTGCAGTGTCCAACAGCATATCAAATGTTATGCAATTGCCCACACTGTAAGCCAATCCTAAAACTGCAAATTGAAGGCAGGGAATTCCAGGGGAATGATTCCTCACCAGTTAGCTCAGTGTGGCCCCAGAAAACTTACAACAGTCTTGAGTAATTTCAGAACAAATATGAGAAATAGGTCCATATTTAATTTAGCATCATGGGATTTATCCCGATTTTCCTGAGAATAGAAGTCTGATACTTTTCTCTTCTTAGTTCTATTCTTGCAACCCCAATAGGCCACATTTGGACTAGTATTTAGGTAAGAAGAGGGAAGGTAGAAAATTCACTACGCAAATGCTTTCCTGTTCATAGCATTTGTTTCTATGTTATATTTGTGATACCCATGCACCTTGCCTATTGATTTCTTTTTGCTATGCTTGTGTTTTCACCTGGGAGTACTATCTAAAGATAAAGATTACATTTTATTTATATTTATTTTCACAACCAAAAAAGAACAGGAAGCAAATGGTAAGAAATAAGGCAGGGGTATGGGTATGTGGAGTCAGGAGTATCACCTGATGCCAGGTGATGCAAGTTTCCACAGGACTGATCTTCTGTGGTGTGGTGGATCTCTGCTAGCAGTTTCTTTCTTTTCCCTCTAATTTCAATTTAAAGGCCTCCTGACTAGCTTCACAAGGCTATAAGCAAATATATATATATATATATATATATATATATATATATTATCCACCCTTGTTAGTTATATAGTGGCTCGTGTGCTGTGCCTAAAGTCAGAAGGATCTGGATTTGAATCCTCTTTGAACTAGCTATGTGACCTAGAGCAAGTCACTTACATTCTCTGAACCTCTGTTTCCTTATCTGCAAAGTGAGGAGATTGGACTCAATGACCCCTAAGGTCCTTTCGAACTCTAAATTTATGATCTTATCAGTCCTATATTTTAAGCCATCGTCTATAAATCTAAATCCTATTGTGAAACACCATATTCTTTATCATCCAGTCACTTCCTTATCTTTACCTTTCTCTTCTCAATCCCCAACCTTCAATCAACAGCAGTGAAAAAAATATCACCCAGACTTAAATTCCTTGGTCTTATGCCCAGGATATCATTATTCTTAACAATGTTTTCTAGGTTCCTTCTGACAGTAGCTAGAAAATTTCAACATGAATATAGGATAATGGGAAGTGCCAAGGGAATTAATAAATAGCTTAAGACTCCCACTTTGAACTGGGAGACTATGACTATTGGAATACATACGTTTATAAGATGCTACCTTGCCCATTTCATCCCTTTTATAATATCACTACCAAGTGGTCATCCTACCTCCACTTAAAAACCTCCAGTGAGGGGGAATCTATTACCTTTGTAAGATCTGCATTCCACATTTGGACATCTCTAATTACTGAGAAATTTGTCCTTACATTTCCTTTTCATCGACTTGATGACTTAAGTTGTTACAGTAGACCAGATTGTTGAGAACATTACACAGAAAAAAAGAGTCCAGGACAGAACACTGGAAAATATCAAACATTCCTGTCACTTATTTGCTTTATGTATATGTCCCTTAATGAGCAAAGGGCAGCTTGCCTCATACAAACTATAACATAGTTTCCAAGAATGTATCACATCATCAGTCTGACTTTGCAAAATAACTGTCAGAAACTTGCTCCACTTCCCCCTTTCCTGTTGATTGTGTCTTATCATATCATTCTTCCTTCCAGCCATTATTCAACAACAAAAGCCCCAGCCCCTGTGGGCCAGTAAAAGAATCTCTTCTTTCCAACATTCCCATGATACTCTTAGAGAAGCACCTAAAAACTGAGATCCTTCCTACAGGCAGTCTCAAACAGGCAAGTAACTTCTATGACAAATACAGATGATTCACAAATAAATATTGTGAAGGAAGGCAGGCTGATTCCTGACTCATTGTAAATGTATATTCACTACTTGGCATGACTGCATAGACTTAAAGTTGACAAGTGTAAGCCTAATGCAGTCAGTCCCTACACAACTCACCTTTCAAGACTCAGTTAAATACATCTACTCCATTAAGGTTTCCCCAATCCATTCTTGTTTCTATTATCTTGGAGCTTTGTTGTGTTTATAGTTGGTAATCGTTGTTGTTATTCATTCTTTTTCTAAGAGGACCAGTGACATCACAATGTTGGAGTAAAACGGTGGACGACAGGTGATGTTTTCACTTGCATGTGAATTGAAGTGAGGCAGAGTTGCACAGAGTCATCAGCCTCACTCTCTCTTCTAGAGTCATCAAAGTCCAGTGGTAGAACAAAAGTGAAGATAACTGGCCATGGTCTAGGGTGCAGCAGATGACCTTGGCGTCTTTGATGTCTAAACAAGCTCGAAGCACTGCAAAGCACCTGCTTCAGTCGTCTTTGTGGGCATTAGAACAAATTGTTCTCATCTGCCCATTCCATCAGCGCAAGTCTTTACATGCTTGGGGTAAACATCCCCCTAACTCACCAATGGGTTAGAGGCCTGTCAGTTACCCTCAACTGGTTTAGCCTGTCTGCCAAGATAGTTTTACCAGGGCGTGGCCACTGCACATGCTATAGCTTCTTGGAGCCATAGGTGAGAATTGGATGAAAATGGACACCAAAGTTGGATAATCAGCCCTGAAAGGGGCTTGGCAAGCCCTCACACCAGAAGTGCTAATCCTCCCTAAACATCCTATATACCCAAATCAGAAATTATATAGTTTAGTTATTAGAATCAATTAGTTTGCATGTTTGCATAATCCTACTTCTCCTGATGTCTAGTTTGTCCTCTCTCAGCTCCTGGTTAGATCATTTGCTTGTTACTGGTTCAATCTTTTTCATGACATGGTCAGTAGGGGGTGGGGCTGGGATGTGACTCACTCTCTTGGCTCACTGACCCCACTACCCTCACTCCCATTCAGTACAAGCACAATGGGTTTGCCTTCTCAAACTCCCAAAACTTGACTATTGAAGCAGTTGTTGGAATAATGCTCTTGTTGGAATCTCTTTCATATTTACATATATATATATGTATGTATGCATGTATATATGTGTGTGTGTGTATATATATATGTGTGTGTGTGTGTGTGTGTGTGTGTGTGTGTATAATATATATATATATGTAGGCCCAGAGATATGTTTAATTCTTTCAACTGATTCCAGTATATTTCCTTCATCATCCTATTTTATCCAAATATACATTTCATTCCTTCCAAATTGATTAAGGACTTTTTCCACAACTAGTTTATGCCTTTGATGGAATGATTCTATAACTCAATGAAAGAGTCACTCTCATCTGATAAAGGTATTAGGGCTTAGAGCATCTTGTTATTTACATTAATTCAGGTTGAGAGGACAAACACTACTCTTACTTTATGGAGAACTATAATGACTGATTAAGAGATGGCTATGTACAATTAAAATGTCCTATTTACTATAGCTTCTTCAAATCTCATCTATCTTCCAGATGGAATCTGCAGTCTGGAAGAAACTAGAGAGAAATCTAATTCAAACCCTTCCTTTTAGGGGCAGCTAGGTAGCGCAGTACATAGAGCACCAGCCCTGGACTCAGGAGGACCTGAGTTCAAGTCTGGCCTTTGACACTTGACACTAGCTGTGTGACCCTGGGCAAGGCACTTAACCCCAATTGCCTCCCCCCCCTCCAAAAAAAAAAAACCCTTCATTTTATAGATGAGGTAATTGAAACCCAAAAATGGTAAGTGGGTTGTCCAAGTTCACATAGGTAATAAGTAACAGATTTAAATCAAAGTTCCAAGACTCCAAATCCAGCACTCTTTTGATAACACCACATTACTTGTGGAGTACAACCTTGAACCCTGAAGTGAAAAAAAAAATTGAGCAGCCTTGTATGGCATACAAAATTAAGCATTTGAACTATTAATTTCAAGTTCCATAAGACACAATAAACTAGAAGCAGAAAAGAAGCTACATTAAAAGCATTAAGAAGTGATCCTTAATAAAGAGGACAGAAGAGAGCAGATAGGCCAATTGGAAATGGAATCTTCATTCCTCAACAATACCTGAAAAGACTACTATATCTACAACACAACACAACATAATCTGTAACACAACATAGTAACTGATGTTCATAATGAAGACACTTAGTCACCACGGAAAAGTCAATTGATCGACATATGCAATTTATCAAAGTTAAGTTGTTATTTATTATATTGTATTATTAAATTAACTTAAGTAATTTTATGAGGTAATTATTTCCTCCCTTCCTTCATACAGGTCTCTAACAGATAAATAACTCAAATGATAAACTATATATGACTCACAAGTAGGTATTTTGAAGGAAGTGAGCCTATCTGGTAGTATATCAGAAAGATTTCTAACAAAAATTTTTTGTAATTGTAAAGTTTTAGGTCTTAAACAGATAAACTTCAGTTATCAAGAAAAATCACCCTTCCGGAATACCTAATGATGCTAGGTTAAATACATACATGGCATCTCTTCAGAAATAGGTGTCTGATTAAGTTAGGAGGTAGGGATGGGAGAATAATTAGGAAATGACTGAGATTCTAAAAAAAAGAGTATCGATAGAATAATTAAAGTGGAAAAAACAAGAAGAAATAAGACGCTAAGGTTTTTGTTGTTGTTTTTATAAAGAAGATGCTCTTTTTTCTAATATGGTAAAGGCAGATGAGTTCCTAGAATTAGGAAAGAGAAAGCTGTTAAAATATAGAGGTCACCCATAATCAAGTGGACCACTCCCAGAAAGGGGGCTCCTATTCTAGGATTTATACATATCAGTTTTAGTCTTGAAGGTGTCTGCTCCCAAAGAAAAGGGAAAAGGCTTGTCTTACATTTTCTAATTCATTATGCCCCCCCTTCCCAGAGTTTTGGGAAAAATATCTTTAACAAAGCCCAGGTAAGGTTCATGGCGAGGGTCTCCCTTAAAGCAGATTAATAGAGTCCCTCCTAGAAGTATTCCATGTACAAAATAAATATCAGACATACCTTCTCTGAAATACTTCCCCAATTTCATTTGCACTTGTAGGTTAGGCCAATGGAGCAATTAACTTCTATTCTCAGGCTGTCATATAAGTTTAGTTGAGTCTCATGTAAAGGTCTCCACACATAAATGTGTTTGGGCATGTAGGGTTGGATTTGCTTGTGGATTGCCTTCCTGTAACATATATCAAGGGACAGACACAGCTCTCACATATTGAATCTAATGAAAGTCACCACATGCAAAGAATAAGTGGGGAAGTAAGAGAATTATCCCCTGGCATTGTGTTTTTCAAGGGCACATGTGTCCCAGTTGCAGATTTAATAACAAGAGACCCACGTGTAAGTTCTGGTTTCTAGCATATTAGTCACTACATGTAAAGAACAAAGGTTTAATTGACTTCCTCAGGGTCACATAGCTAGTAAGTGTCTGAGGCAAGATTTTAATTCAGATCTTCCCAACTCCTGGCTCAGTGCTTTATCCACTATACCACCTACAGTGACTACACCAATGTAAATGGAAAGAATAATCAAATGAAATTGAATTCTGTGAAATTATAATGACCAAGTTTGACCCTGGATAATAATTGAGGGAATGCACTCCACCTTCTTTCTAGAGCAAAGTGGAAAGTAATGGGGATATTGTATATACTATCAGACACTGACAACATTTTGGCTAGTTTTATTTATTTTCCCTTTCTTTCTTTTTCTTTATCTTTGTTGAAAGGGAAAATTCAATGGCTAGGGGAGGGCAGAGAGATATTTATTCAGAAATGAATGCCATGTGAAAACAAAAGGCATCATCAATAAAATAAGATTTTTTTTAAATGAGATACAAAGCAAAGCTATAAAATGGGCACCTCAATTACACAGAGAGTACCAGAAAGAAAATTAAAATTGCCTACCAAAAATTCCACAGGTAAAAATACTTTGGAGCTATGCTTTGCTTTCAGGCAAAGTTTGCATTATCATACAATGCCAGAAAAGCAATCTTTGAATTCAAAGTCCTTAACCATTTTGTCAGAAGAAAATATAAATGAAGTCTAAGTAAACTGCCTTTCTTTTGGAAAAATACTGCTTTGCTGCAAGAAACATTTTTCTAAAATTCTAATAGAGCTTTAAGTATCTGCACCTCTTAGTTACCAAAAAAAAAAAAGCAATATATTAATGGCATCATAGGATTTAGAGGGAGAAGGAAATTTAAAGATCATCTAGTCAAACTTCCCTCTCCTTCATTTTACAGATAAGGAAACTGAGCCTGAGAGAGGTTGTTACTTGCCCAAGATCATTGAGGAAGCATATCTGAGATCTGAATCCATGATTACCTTATTCCAAACCCTCTATCTCCAGATGTTATGGTTAAGAAGCTAAAAAAACCTAGCAAACAAAAAACAATTTAATTATTTTAAAGATAAGGAATATTGCCAAAATGAGGAATATTTGAATTTATAAGATATCAGAATTTGGAATTCAAATTAAAGAGAATAGTTCCTATAATATTTCTACATTACTTACTGATATTTTCAAAATTACTTCAGAATGTTGCCTACTAATTTTATCTGAAACATTCTTCCATAAGAATTAAAAAGTCCCCTTGTATTCTGAGCAAGCAAAAAGGTAAGCTTAAGTCATCTATGGAGAAAATTTATCTTCAACAGGTTAAATACAGGTTAAAAAAAATGAAAATGAAGGGGCTAGTTACCCCTTTATAGTCTCTATAAAAGTTGCATTTTGTGCTAATTATGTTAAACATTTTCCCCTAAATTACCATAATGAATGAAATGAAACTCTGGTTCAATTCAAAAAGCTACAAAGATGGGGCAGCTAGGTGGCAGCTGAGTGGCTCAGTAGATAGAGCACCAGCCCTGTAGTCAGGAAGATCTGAGTTTGAAAAACCAGTCTCAGACACTTACTAGATGTGTGACCCTGGGCAAGACATTTAACTCTGATTGCCTCCAAAATAAAAAAAAAAGAACCCAAAAGCTATAAAGTCAAACATTGAATATTACATATATATTTTAAAAGGCAACCATATAAATGACTAGAAAGCAAAACATTTATGTTATTTACTGATGCCCTGCCACTTCTTTTTCCATAAAAATAGAGACTGACAAAATATTGTTTTTTATTTGAAAGGAATTTGAATTTTTTCATTTTATCATGTTTATACTATTTTTCATTCAGTCAGTAAATAATCACTTATTAATCACCTATTATATGCCAGGCATTATGCCAAGCACTGGAGTGCAAGAAAAGCTTTAAAAAAAATAGCACTTACCCTCAAGAAGATCACAATCTAATGGGGAAACAACATGCAAATAACTATGTCCAAACAAGCTACATACAGAATAAATTTGAAATAATCAACAGAAGGAAAGTAATAGAATTAAGCGAGATGGAGAAAGATTTTCTGTAGATGAGATTTTAGCTGGCACTTGCAAGCCAGGAAGCCAGAAGACAGAGATGAGGAGGGAGAACCATTCCATACACAGGGAATAGCAAGTGAAAATGCTTGAGGTTGGGAGATGGGCTAGTGTCACTGGATCTGTTTTTTTATCATCTTTTTTTTTATAACAGATATACAATTTTCAATTTAACTAAGATAATTTTATTATAAATATTACATTTCTCAAGAGAAAATTAGCAAACTTTCATTTCTATATTATTTCTATCCTCGTTAATATGTAACATGTTATGACAGGCAATCGGTTGCCTATTTCAGTACACAAACTTAACTGTTTTTCCTTTCATATTATGATAATCTTCTTCAAATGCATGTGTGCTATGGAGGCCCACATCAATATTTGAAACAAAACTAAAATATCCAAAATCTACAAATTAAAAATTGTAAAAATATTAAATCAATCTGAATTTCTCAAAAAGCATCCACTCAGCTTATAAAACTTTAGTCCTGTTTTATTTTCATTTTAATTTAGGATTGCTGTTACTTCAAAATTAAGGCTTCATCCTAGGAGCCAGTTGAGCTGTGATTATGGAAATGGAGTTCTGAATTTATAGGGTTAACTTTCTGAGTCGTGACTACTTGTAACTGTCAAATTCTCTCCAAGATAAATAATGAAAGCTTCAGGAAGAATAATCACCCACGAAGCAGTGAAGAATGGTTGAACGTAGGTGTTGAGGGCATTCATTTTTATCCAATAGCTGAATAAGAGAACAATATTCATGCAATCTTGTTCATTCACTGCTACGTGATCTGCACCATGATGGAGGACTGCAGCAGACCTTTGAAAGACGCTGCTTTTAAAGACGAGCAAGATGCAGAGCTGTAACAGTAATCACCACTATATTTCAGAAATAAAAGCAAAATTCAGCCTCGTAGATATATACACATCCTGTGGTTAATATTATCCACTGAGACAAGTTGTGCTTCTCATGGATAACACTTGAAATATTTCCTAAAAGAAATTTTTTTTTATTTTTTATTCAGCAGATAGACTTTCAATTCTTTCATCTTTCTTAAATAATACCTGTGATTAAATGTACTATTACAACCTCTTTTTTTAAAAGTCTCTGATCAAAGTCCAGTATATAATAACTAGCCTTAAAAAAGATGAATGTGATCTGTGCATAACATAACACGAGCTCCTCTGTATATTAAAATTGCACATGTCCAATTGTAAAACATTTACCAAAAAATAAAGGATGATAATCTAATAAGACTTACTTTGAGATAATGAACAAGAGAGTCTTATCTTCAGAGGATGAAAAGAAAATCTATTTTCTTTTTAAAGAGAAAAGGGAGAGAAAAAAAGAGAATTGTGGAAAGGAGGGAAGATATGGAGAAGGAAAGACTTCCTTTTCTTTAAATAGATTTCAGTCTTTCTCTATTCCTCTTGGGACACTTACTATTTTCATAATAAGCACACCTCAAGCCATACTTGTCTTTATAGTTCATCTTTGTTAAGAGTCCTTATGTGGCCTTTCTAACATAGTTACCCATTTAAATGTTATGTTTTATACAAGCAATTTTTAAAGCCCACAAAATAATTATAATTTCTTTATGGCATGAATAATATAACATTATAATTTCATCATGGCAAGAAAGCAAAATGTGACTAAAAATAATGAGGTTAATTTCTTCTGTCTTATAAACTTCCATCTCATGAATTTATAATTATGCCATGTACACCTATGTCATCTTACCCATTAATTTATATTAAGACAAGTAAGTTATCAATCAACAAGCATTTATCAAGCACTTCCTATATGTCAGACACAGTACAAGGCACTGAGAATACAATAACAAAAATAAAACTGTTCCTGCCCTTAAAGAGCTTGCATTCTATTATGTGTATATATTGAGAAGGGGGGGGTTAACATAGGTACTCAGCATCCCCCAAGTTCCAGTAGTCTGATCCCTGACATTGAACTTGAAAGGACTTAAGAGAAGAAGAATTGGAAGGAGTCTTTGAGCACAACTTCTATGAAGCCATTGCCAGTGGCTAAGACGAAACCAAGAGATATGGACGGGGTACCTTTCAGGTTTTATGCTGAAACCTTAAGTGCCTTATGAATGGAAGAATTTGGCTTTACTCATGACCTTCCCCTTGGGTCAGGAGGTATATCTGGGACTTCTGATTTTTTTTCCTTCTTTCATTTACTTGTCCTTAACAGAATTATTCACTGACTACACAAGAGGTCCCTCATTATGAAAATAAAATAATAAAGATCCTTTTTTCCTAGTTTGAATAGAATTTCAGCCTGGCATTTCTGGATAGTTTTTAAAAGAACATTTTCCTTACAATGCCTTTTTTAAAGATGTTGATATTTAACATTTTAAAAACATTTATGTTTATTCACTGAGTTTTTCCAGCCCTGAATTTTTCCTAATAAATTATTTTCTAGTTTTTTAATTTTGCTTTTGTTTCATTTTATTTCCTTTTTGATCTTTTATATACTGTTTTAAAATATTTGCCTTATGTTTTACTGTACTCTCATCTATGAGTGAGGGCAGCTAGGTGGCACAGTGGTACTGAGCCTGGATTCAGGAAGACTTGTCTTTCTAAGTTCAAATCTAGCCTCAGACACTTACTAGCTATGTGACCCTAGGCAAGTCACTTAACTCTGTTGGCCTCAATTCCTCTATAAAACAAGCTGAAGAAGGAAATAGCAAACCACCCCAGCATCTTTGCCAAAAAAAACCCCAAATGGGGTCACAAAGAGTTGGACGTGACTGAAACAACTGAACAACAACAAATGAGTGAGCCCCTTTCTCATGATCAATCTGCTGCATTCATAATGAATATGTTCGTGGGGCAGCTAGGTGGCGCAGTGGATAGAGCACTGGCCCTGGAGTCAGGAGGATCTGAGTCCAAATCTAGCCTCAGACACAGAACACTTACTAGTTGTGTGACCCTGGGCAAGTCACTTAACCCCAATTGCCTCACCAAAAAAAAAAAAAATTTAAATAAAAAAAAATGAATATGTTCCTGTTCCTGTTTGATGCTGCTAATTATTGTACTAAGTATGTGTTGATGATGTAACACGAATATGAAATTTTTTTTTATTAATTGGGTGTTATTGCCTAGTTACACACAGATTACTGGTATGTCAGCATAGTTACTGTTGATACTTTCCTATAATCCTATGTATATCAACATCACTTTGTGTCCTCGTTTTATTGTTTTATTTGCTATATATTGTGATTGAAGCACTGCCTCATTATATTGTTATGATATACTCTAACATTTGTTTAGTTGTTTTTCTGTCATATCCAACTGTTCATGGCTTGGGGTTTTCTTGGCAAAAATACTAGAATGGTTTGCAGTTTCATTCTCCAGCTCATTTTACAGATGAGGAAATTAAGGCAAACAGGGTTAAGTGACTTGCCAAGGGTCACATAGCTATTAAATGGTCTGAGGTCATATTTGAATTCCAGTCTTCCTGTCTCCAGGCCCAGAACTCCATCCACTTCACCACCTAGCTGACCTATATGCTAACATGTTGGGTGTTAATTTATTTCTATTGATTTTCTGAATGCCATAATCACTGAACAAGCTATTGAAAAGGAAGCTAATTTTTTTGAAACAAATTGTCATAGTATAGGTGTTGAAATTGACAGAGGTCTTCTGATATCAAGAAAGGACACAAAGAATAACAATAAGGATATTTGGAGAGTATTGAGAAGAAAGGTGAAATATTTGGAGAATTACAAGATAATTTACAGTAAAGTTAAGACTGAGGAGAACATTCAGTAAGTACTTTGTGAGTGACCCAAAGATAGTAGCTGGCAACTAATCTTCAAACTTGCCCCCTACCACCACCCCAGGAAGGAGGAATTGGTCAAGAAAATAAAAGTCATAATGACCAAAAGCAACTTGCCAGCAGAGAGATAAAGAAGATTATTTAAGTCAGAAAAAAAAAGTTCACCTGTGCATAGGACTTCCCCATGTATAGGTCTGAATACCCTTCCTCATCCAAACTTTGAGGAAGACATTCTCCATAACAGTAGTGGCAAACTACCCAACTAAATACATATCTTTCCATCTTATCCCTCATTTGTTCCTGATGATAAATGTACTATTTAGGAAGGTTATTTTGTGACTTGACTCTATAAAGAGCTTATATCTGATATGTATATGCATGAGAGATTCTTGTTAGTGGAAAGCTTTAAAGACTATTTTGCTTCATTGAGTTAACATTTTTCCCATAATTAACAAATAAAAATTCTCTACACCTCTTAGTCAATTGTGTTACTAAAAATTTGGTCTGTTGTAGAGTATCATCTGCAAAAATCTTCCTGTCCTTTTCTCATATTTTCATCAAGGACACCTTCAGTATACACATAGCTCATTCAAACAAACACTTTATAGAAAGTAGGTATATGGATTTGCAGTTAACCAACATCTTTCCAGTCATCATTTAAGATATCTTAAAAATCAATCCCTAAGTGCCTTTGAAGTTATATTGACTCAAGCATGGTTTTCCACTATATACATATATACATATATATATATATATGTATAGACAGAAAGAGAGACAGAGAAAGAAAGAGAGAGAAAGAGAGAGAGAGAGGAAGAGAGAGAGAGAAATGCAAGCACACACAGTCTTATGAATGACTTTTGCCATTTTCATTTTCTTGAGTTTCGTGTCCACTTCTCCTAATAGTGCAATTGTTATTGAGATATAAGAATCCAATGTTTCTTGTTTATTAATATCAAAAATAGAACACTACAAAAATTCTACCAAATCTATTCCATTTCATATCCACCTGTTATCTTTCCAGCTTCATCTTACAAATGTTCTCAATCTCATCTGGCTTAGTTGGGTCATGTGCTGAGTATTCTTCAGTTTCAATTTCCCCTATGCTGTTTTGCTAATTTATGAGACAATATTGTTCATAATCTCTCATCATTGTTCTCATAATATTTTGCAAATGAACTTGTATTCTAAATAAGTTTTACCCTTGGCTCCTTGCCAAAAAGGCAAAGTGCTTGCTGAATGAAGTAGTTTCTTGGTTTTAATAGCCTCTTCTTTGTGGTGCTTACTTTATATGAATTTAGCTTCTCTGAGAAATGGCAATAATTAGAGTCAATGTCTTTACATGGCTACCACTCCAACATTAAACCACCAGTGATGCTGTATTTCTAAAGATTACATTAAATGTATTAATATAGCACTGGAGCCATCAACACCTTACCAAAGGGAAGAAGTCTCAGCTGTTTGTTGCATTGCTTGCTACGGGATAGCTATACTAAGCAATCAGTCAATCAGTCAATGAAAAAAAGTTATTATATGCTAGGCAGTGGGAACATAAAGATAAAAATTAGAGTCTCTTCATTCATGGAGTTACATTCTACAAGGGAAACAACATATAAAACATATACAATCTGTAAACATATAAGTATTTATAAAATAATACACAAATATACACATACATATTGATGAAGTTACAAGGTCACAGTATAATTATTAGGTTCAAGTTGCAGCTGGGGCTATAATCTTCTTCTAGTTTCATTTAATTCCACTCAACTGAACCTTTAGTGAAACCAGAAAGATTACATATTCTTACCAATAATTACCTATTTCAGATTTAATACATAGGCAAAAGAGAAGAAAAAGTTATTGGAAGAGGGAGAATGGAATGAGAAATGAAGAGAGAGATAAAGAAAAAAGACGAGAGGAGGAAAAAAGATACATGGTAGGTAATGCAGTTCACTTCAACCAATTTACTAAGTACTTGCTTCATGCAGAACGTAGAGCTAAGTGTTAGGAGAAGCAAGAAATTTAGATAAGATGTGGTACCTACCTTTGCAGAGCTTAGAGACTAGCAGAAGGATATGACATGCAAAAATACTAATAATACTTGATAAGTACATGGCAGGTACCATGTAGTTAAAAATATGTATAATACTTATGAAGGGCTACAATAATGATTTACATTTACATGAAATTTTACAGTGTATAAAACACTTTACGTGTATCATTAGTTCATTTGATCATCGTAACACCCCTGTAAGGTAAGTAAAGTATTATTTTATCACTTTATAGACATGGAAACTCAAAGTTGAAATTACTTGCCCAAGTTCACTGTCAGTAAGTAGCAGACCCACTCCTCCAAAATCTATTTCTGGTTTTCTTTGCATCATACCATGCTGCTATAATGGTCGGAAGAGTTAAATGTTATTACCACCTGGTAGAACCAAAGGGAAGATATTCCAAGGATAAAGATAAGTATGTGCAAAGACAGATAAGCAGGCATTCACACTGTGTTCAGCAAGCAAAATTGTCTAGTTTTGTTCGAGCATAAAGTACATGGAAAGAAAATACGATTAAGCCTTGCATAATAGATTGTGAAAGAACCTGAGTGTGAAGCAAAGGAAAATGAACTTTACTCAGCAGACAATAAAGAATCCCTGAATATTTTTGAGCATAAGGAAGATAACTCTGACAGTGTTAATCTAGAAACATGACTAAGAGGTCAACTGGTCTAAACTCTCCATTTTATAGATGAGGAGACAGGGGCAAAAAACACAGGTTTATAAATTACAGTCCTGAGATTCACACTCAGACCTTAGGATAACAAACGGAACATTGCTCTTCTTTGCTCCTGCTGCAGTTAATGATTTTTCTTAAGGTCACAAAGGTAATAAAGAGAATTGAGATGCCCTTTCCATTATACTTCTTTTCTCAATATATATTCAGCTAAATTATGGTTAGAGAGACTATATCTATAAATATGTTATATACATATACATATATATATCTGTATTTGGTCTTGAAACATCAAAATAGAGGTCGGATGGACTAGAGAAATAAGCAGGTAATATTTTCCTCAGATACTGATTGAGATTCTCATAGTTCAGTTTGGGGCACATTGAATTTGAGATGGCAGGTGAACATCCAAGTAGAGATATAACGTAGATTATTGGACTTGTAGGCTGAGGCTAGAAATTAGTCACTTAGCACAACTGTTATTAAGATATAAAATAAATAAAATATAAATATAAATAAATAAATTTCCTGTTTACTAATAGTGAAAATAGAACACCACAAACATTCTAGTAAATCTGTTCCATTTCATATCTACCCGTTATCCTTCCAGTTTCATATAAGGTGTATAAGGTGTATTCAGGGAGGACTACTACCTTTGATGTGAGGGCTACCAAAGCCTTTTTAGGGCTGTTTTCAACCTTTCATATCCACCTGATTCACCCAACTCTCACCTGTGGCTCCAAGAAGCTGTAGCATGTTCAGTGGCCTCCACCAGTAAACCATTTTGGCAGATGGGCTAAAAACATTTGAGGGTAACTGAGGAGTCTCAAACCTTTCAGTGAAGTGGGGGTGGGGTGTCTACCCCAAGCATGTGAAGACTTCCTCCAGTGGAATAGGCAGATGAGAACAATTTGTTCCATTGGCCATGAAAGTGGTTGAAGCAGGCCACAATTTAGAGCTTGGTTAGACATCAAAGACACCAAAGTCATTCACTGCATCCCAAGCTATTACCGATTGTCTTGACTTGCTACTGGACTCTGATGACTCTGGAAGAGAGAGGGAGGTCAACAAATTCCCGCAACTCTGCCTCACTTAAATCCAATTTATGTACAAATCAAAAGACAACACCCATACCATTTTACCTTTTTTTACCTAACCCAAAGTTCTCTGACAACAGGCAAGTGATGAAGCAGCAGGTGTAGATACACTGGGAGTTGTGGTCCCAACTCTGCACACAGATGGCTCAGGTTATAGGGTCATCTTCTCACTGGAAGCAGCAGTGGGATTTGTCAACCGCCTGGGTATCTGAGCAGCCTTTCAAGGACCACACTGCTCACCTCCTGATGTGAGGAAGGGGCTAGAAAAGGTGCCCTAAAAATTGTCTGCTTCACCCAATCCTGGCCTGCTTACCATCACAAGAGGAGATTCCACCCTGAGGTCAAAGCACAAAAAGGTAGACAAAAACTTTTGCAAAGATGATTCCAACCACCATCGATACATGGAATATGTACACACTTAATAGAAAACACAAAATCCAGCAGACCTGAAAGACGAACACTTCTTGTTGTGAGAGAACTAAGCAGGTATCACATCCAAATAACAGCCCTGAGTGAAACAAGGCTGGCAAATGAAGGCCAGCTTACTGAAGTCAAAGCTGAATGCATGTTTTTCTGGACTGAACACAGTGAAGGAGAGTACCACGAAGCTGGTGTAGGTTTTGCAATCACAACTAATCTAGTCAACAAGTTTGTATGCCTATCAAAAGGAGTGAACAACAGACTCATGACAATGCGATTGCCACTTGCAGAAAAGCACCATGCCACCATTATCAGTGCATATGCTTCCACCATGAAGAACCCTGATAAGGTCAAAGAAAAATGTTATGAAGACCTGGAGACTCTCATCTTCAATGTGCCAAAGGAAGACAAGCTTATAATTCTGGGTAACTTTAATGCAAAAGTAGGCACAGACTACCAGACATGGTAGGGAGTCCTTAGGAAAAATGGAGTTGGAAACAGTCACTGACTACTGAGGACTTGTGCACCTCATGATCTTCTCATCACCAACACTGTCATCTGTTTACCTAAATGCAATAAAACTTTACTGATGCACCCTCACAGCAAACATTGGCATTTAATAGACTATGTCATTGTAAATAGAAGAGACAGACAGGATGTGAGAATTATGAAGGCAATGTTTGGTACAAGGTACTGGACTAATCATAGACTTATCCTCTCCAAGCTAAACATTTGCATTCAACAAAACCAGTGGCTCTAAGGAAAGATGACTACCGGAAGACTTAATATCAACAGATTAGAGTGCTTCTCTGAGTGGGAAAAGTTCACTGCTAACATAGAGGGAAAGCTGAGCCAACACATGGTTGGCAACAGTGGAGCAGAAAAGGAGTCGGCAGCTTTCTGAGATTTGCTGTACAGCATTGCATTTACTCACCCGGACCACAACACTTGCAAACATCAAGACTGGTTTGATGAAAATGATGGGGAAATTCAGAAGCTGCTAAATGAAAAATGAGAACTATTCAGAGTTTACCAGCAAGATAATTCATCCATCTCTAAGAAAGTAATATTTAATTCTATCAAAAATAAAGTGCAAACAAAGCTTAGAGAGTTGCAGGATTTTTGGCTCAGTAAGAAAGCTGATGAAATTCAGTTTTACACTGATAGTAACAACCCAAAGTGCTTTTGTGATGCCCTGAAGGGTATTTATGGGCCAAAGACCTATGACTCATCTTAACTACTCAGTGCTGATGGAGCCACATTGATTAGTGATAAGGACATGATCCTGCAGAGATGGGCTGAATACACTTCCATAGTGTTTTCAGCAGAGTGTCATTAATCAATGCTGAACCCATTGACCATATGTTTCAGGTAGAAGTCAACCCAATTTCTATAAAGGTAAAGGAAATAAATTGTCCTTTGACAGCCATGGGGTAAGGGTGAGGGTGTAGGAAGAGGTGGTTTCTCTCTTAGTCACTGCTGGCAAGATTCATGCAAGAGTTGTCATTAATTGGCTGGTCCTTCACCTGGAAGAGCCAGTATGGCTTCAGAAAGGGCTGAGGAATAGTTTATGTGGTATTTGCTGGTTGACAACTCCAGGAGAAATGCCAGGACCAGAACAGAAGTCTGTACACCGTATTCATAAAACTGACCAAGGCTTCTGATATGGTCAGTTGTGAGGGCTTATGGAAAATTATATCAAAATTTGGTTGCCTGGAGACATTCATCAGTATGGCATGTCAACTTCATGATGGCATACTTGCCTGGATTCTAGATAATGGAAGATGCTCTCACACTTTCCCAGCCATCAATGGAGTGAAATAAGCCTGTGTGCCTGTTTCCATGCTTTTTAGTGTGATGTTTCCAGCAATGTTGTCTGAAGCCTTCAACAAGTATGAAAATGGCATCAAGGTCAGCTACCACACTGATGGTAAACTATTTAACTTGAAAGGGCTACAAGCCAAAACTAAAGTGGAGGAGAATTGGTGAACAACTTTTTGTTCACAGATGCACTCAATGCAGCCTCTGAAGCTGAGACATGACAAAGTATGAATCAATTCTCTGCTGTTTGTATTAATTTTGTCCTAACAATACCAAGAAAATAAAGATTCTCCAGCAGCCAGCACCACACCATCCACACTTAGAATCATCAGTTACAGCAAATGGAGAAATTTTGAATACTGTTGATAAGTTCACTTACCTTAGCAGTATACTTTCCAGGAATGTACATAGATGATGAGGTTAATGCACACATTGCCAGAGCTAGCTTGGTATTTGGGAAGCTATGAAGGAAAGAGTAGAAAGAAGAGATGTAAGATTGCCTGCCAAATTGAAGGTCTACAGAGCTGTTGTGCTAACTTCATTGTTGTATGCCTATGAAATCTGTAGAGTCTACAAGCACCATGCCAGGAAAATGAACTGCTTCCATTTGAATTGTTTTAGAAATATTCTGAAGATGAGCTGGCAAGATAAGGTAATAGACACTGAGGTCCTTTCTCAAGCTAAACTGCCAAGCATTCAAACTCTACTACAGAGAAAGCAACTCCAATGGGCTGGCCATCTTGTTTGAATCCCAAACTTCCATTTGCCTAAAAGATTATTTTACAGAGAACTCATGCAAGGCAGGTGCTCACATAGAGGTCAGAAGAAGTGATACAAGGATACTCTCAAGGTCTCTCTGAAGAACTTCAGCATCTCTTGTGAGACATGGGAGACACTGGCAAAGGACAGTCTGGCATGGCATGCCCTCATCAAAAAAGGTGCTATGCTCTATGAGCGAAGCAGAATTGCAGCAGCTCAAAAGAAATGTGAGATGCAAAAATTTAGAGACATCTCCACTCCAAATGTTCATATGGACTATTTGTCCCCAACCTGTGGTAGAGCGTTCCAACCTCATATTGGTCTGATCAACCACAGTCACATACACTGTATCTTGATTCCAATATACTGATGTCATTTTGGTCTTCCTTGAGAATGAAGGACAACAACCAAACAACAAACCAACAGATGTTCTCACTGTCATCTGGCTGAGTTGGGTCATGTACTGAGTATTTTCCAGGTTCAATTTCCCTAAACTACTTTTTGCTGATTTATGAGACAATGTGTTTATAGTCTCTCATCATCCTCACCATAATATTTTGCAAATGAACTTGTTGCCCTTGGGGGGCTGAGCCAAGATGGCAGAGTAAAAGCAGTGACTTGCTTGAGCTCTCCCCCAAACTCCTCCAAATACCTATAAAAATAACTCTAAACAAATTCTAGAGCAGTAGAACCCACAAAATAACAGAGTGATACAAATTTCCAGCCCAAGACAACCTAGATAGTTGATAGGAAAGGTCTGTTGCACCAGGTTGAGAGAGGAGCACAGTTCAGTGTGGGTACCACAGGCAAAGACAGGGCCCCTGTAAATCTGGAGCAATTTCCAGGAGACTGAATCACTGGCAACTGTGGTGTTTTTCAGACTTCTCAATCTACAAATGCCAAAGACAACCTAGAAGGTCAGTAGGAATGATCTGTCAGACCTGGGTGAGAAAGAAGCGTGGTCCCGACCCTAGCTGTGGCACAGCCCCAGGATGGCAGCTGCTTCTGGAACTCTCAGCCAACACAGATGGTGGGGGGACTGACTGGCTGATCAGAGGGGCATTGCAGGGATCTCTTCACTGGCACTGAGGCAGGATTCTCTTGTTTTGCCTGTGCTTGGATTTGGGTCGCAGTCCTGGGTGGCAGTCCTGGGATGAGGAGGAGTGCTGGTGTGGTAGAGTTTGTGGCTATGGTGGAGAGGGAATCCTCCTCACAGTTCCAAGGCAGAAAAGAGTGCCTATGGTCACTCATAGCCCGGAGCACAGACCAGGAAAGGAAGAAACACCTCGCCCTTGATCGTACCACTTTGGAGTAACTGAAAATTTACAAGTCCTTAGCAGTATCTCTTAAAATAGCTGCATAAAACCGCTGAAGTTTAGGACAGTACACCCTCCACACTGGAAGCAGAACCCTACCTTAACAAAGAATTAAAAAGTCAAGTAATTGGCTAGGAACATGAGCAAACAGCAGAAAAAATTCAGATTATAGAATCTTACTTTGGTGACAAAGATCAAAGCACACAATCAGAAGACAACAAAGTCAAAGCTCCTACATCCAAAGCTTCCAAGAAAAAGTGGTAGTGTTGCTGTTTTAGTACCAATAGTTCTTCTCGTTCTGCTTACCTCACTCTGCATCAGTTCACACACATCTTTCCAGATTTCACTGAATCCATCACTTTAATTTTTGTAGCAAAATTATATTCTATACCTGACTTTAGGTATATAGTTTCAAAGTGCTCAAGACAATGGTATAACTCCATCAACCATGCATAGCATGTTTGTCCTCCCACAGCTCCTCTCCTAATTATTGTTTTCCTTTATTGTCATCTTTGATAATATGATGGCTATGTGGTAGAACCTCAGAGTTATTTCTTAACATATTCTTCTGACACCTGCAAGACAAAATATAAATAAATTATTGATTTCTAAAAGTCTACAACTATTTAAAAATAAACTAGTGAGCCCTTCATTGGCTCTTTTAGGTATTGACTCAGATGAGGAAAAATGTTATAAAATAATATTTTAGATGCAATTTTAGAATCAGAGGCCCAGATTCTATTTCCCATGACTCAGAAGAAGACTGTATTCTATGTCAGAAAATAACTACCCATTTATCAAGAATCTGAAGAGGAGATTCTGTCAGTTAGCTAATAACATTTACAAAGCATGAAGAACTATACCAGTTAGATACTAAAAGGAAGAGAAAACAAGATTCTTGAATACACCTTTGGCAGCCAGACTTGATCCACTAGCACTTCTGGCTTCAGGATGATCAAGTTAGTGGTCATCTACTTCTCTTAAAAGCATACTATTATAGGAATCATTTACCCTGGGCAGATGGCTCCAACTCCAAAACGACCAAACTCCCAAATTAGGCATTAGGAAGTTGAAACACCCATTTCTCAGAATCATGATTTGCTGATCTGTGCTCAGGAAAAGAAACAGAAAGCCAGCCAATACAGCCCTTGGTAAGTTCAAGATACTTGACTGAACTTTCAGTACTTGTCAGCTGATAAAGCAGCCAAAATATGAATTGGTCTCAGGCTATAGAAGAGCTCAGAAAGGATTTTGAAAAGCAAGTAAAAGAAGTAGAATAAGTCTTGCCCTTGGCTCCTTGACAAAAAGGTAAAGTACTTTAGGTAGAAACTTAAAGACAACAGGTAGATATAACAGTTAAAATCTTAGGTAGAGGTGATACTTAAAACCATGAGTGGGAGTGAGGCTATCTAGAAATCAATCAATCAAATATTAATTAAGAGTTGTGTTCCAGGTACTGTGCCAGGCAATGAAGATACAAAGAAAAAATAAATAAAATAGTATCTACCCAACATTCCATCAAGGGAGACAACAGGTAAATATATAAGTATGTACAAAATAGATACAGAATAAATACAAATAGTTTTAGGCGGCACTTTGTTTCAGTTTTGATGGAAACTTGGTATTCTAAAGAATTAAGGTAAAGAGGGAATGTATTCCAGACACTGGGCATGCCAATACAAAAGGACAGAGATAGCAAGGTGTCATCTATGAGAAAGTATAGGTAGATCAGGTTAGATGTCCAATAGTCAGTCAATAAATATTTATGAAGTCCCAACCAACCAACCAGTTAAGCTCCTACTACATGTGAGGCACTGTGCTAAGGACTAGGGATACAAAGATGCAAAAGATATTCCCTGGCAACAACTTGAATATGGGGTGTGAAAGATAACGAGAAGTCAAGGATGACATCTAGGTTGTAAGCCTAAGGGATTGGGAAGATGGTGATACCCTTAAGGTCACAGGGAAATTTGGAAGGAGGGCTTAGGGAGAAAAATAATGAATTCTGTTTTGGATATGCTTAATTTAATCCTTGAGAGCTAATGAGATCATCAAGTGAAGTAATTGAGGGAGAAGAGAAGAGCGCCCAGGACAAAGCCCTGTGGAACACTCATGGTGAGTAGGCATGACTAGATGAGGATCCAGCAAAGAAGACTGAGGAGTCAGATACATAAGAGGAGAATTAGGAGAGTAGTGCCCTGAAAAACCTCTTGCACTTTAGGGTGCATGATGAAGCTAGAAAGATAGGTTGAGGCCAAGTTGTGAAGTGACTTAAATGCCAAACAGAGGAGTTTATTTTTATCTAGAGGTAATAGGGAGCTTCTAGACTGAATAGGCAAGTGACGTGATCAGACCTCTCTAAGAAAATCACTTTAGAAGCTGAGTGGTAGAAGGCTTGGTGAAGGGAGATACATGAGCCAGGGAAACCAGAATATAAGAGGGTGTGAGATGGTGATAGTCTTCACTAAAGTGGTTGCCATGTGAGTGATATAAAGACAACAGGTGCAAGAAATTTTGTGGGTACAGAAGTGACCAAATTTGGCAACTGATGTGGAATGAGTTAGGTGAAAAGTGAAGGATGTCACTGAGGCTGTGAACCTGAGTGACTGGAAGGATGGTGGTGCCCTTAACAAAAATAGAGAAGTTTGGAAAAGACACTGGTTTTCAGAGACACATGAAATCTTATTTGTAACAAGTTGTATTATAGTATTTATAGGAGTCTTGAACAAGGATAAGATCATAAAATATTAAAACACATTTTGGGGTTAACATTACAGAAAATAGTTACTATTCAGTTCCTTCCTAGACAATTTCCCCTTAAGAATTCCTTCCTGTGACCAGTATCTTAACCTTGAATTTCAAAAGAGAAAATACTGTCTCCAGGTGGATCACAGTGCCAATCACTCCAGGTGTGTTTGAAGGCTATCTCAGCTAAACAAGAGTTAAGTTTGATTACTGCTCTTACTCCATTTCAAAGGAAGTCCCTAGCCTTTGTTCTTCCCACTTTCCTAAAGGGAAAGGTTAGAAAGGTTTTAGGCCACAGAAACAGTATTTCTAGGGGTGGCTAGGTGGCACAGTGGATAGAGCA
Organism: Vombatus ursinus; assembly: GCF_900497805.2. NCBI lineage: Eukaryota > Metazoa > Chordata > Mammalia > Diprotodontia > Vombatidae > Vombatus > Vombatus ursinus. Next base: position 35,777,064 of record NW_020954585.1, read on the forward strand.
CCCAGCCCTGGAGTCAGGAGGACCTGAGTTCAAACATGACCTCCGACACATAACACTCACTAGCTTGTGACTCTGGGCAAGGTCCTTAATCCCAATTGCCTCACCAAAAGAAAGAAATATTATTTCTTAGTGTTTCTAGAAAAACTAAAAAAGAAGTTTTTAAAATACTTCCACTATGCATATTTTTCCCTAGGAATTTTTATGACAAAGGGAGAATAGAAATAGGAAAAAAAGGGAGTTGAGGGAGTGGTAGGATACAATGAGGACTTTTTTAAAGAAAGATAAGACTTGGACATGTTTGTAAACAGCTGGGAGGGAATCAGTAGATAGGAGAACATTGAAGGTTGGGGTATTGGGGAATGATCAAAAAGTCAATTTGCTAGTAAGATGGAAGGAAATTAAATCAAGGCTACAAATAGAAGGATTGGCCTTGAAGAGGAGAAGGACCACCTCTTCACCAGATACTGGAGTGAAGTTGCTGTAGTGAATAGGATCAGTTAAGGAGGCATGCAAGGACTGTCTAGCTGCAATGAGGGTCTAATGAGATTAAATTACATGAATTTGTATTGTACTCATAACTATTCTGTGAATTCCTCCATCTCCGTTCAGCTATGACTGGTATAGTATAGAGATCATTGGGCCTGGAATCAGGAAGACTTGAGTTCAGGCCTTAGAAACTTACTAGCTGTGTGACTCTGTCAATTAAACATTCGCCTCAGTTTCCTCAACTACAAAATAGGGGTCAGCAAAGCATACAACATGAGCCTCTCTGGAACTAGCTTGACTTTAATGCAGCACCTAATGAAAAGTCTACAAAGAATAGACAAAAGCCTATAAAGCAGAGGGCAACAAGGGCCCATTTACCAAGGGTGGCTACCAGGCCATTTCTCTGCAGCCAAGTGAACCAAGAAAAGGGATCCCACCAGCAGTCACCTGGGGAGGATAGTTGTGTTTTTGCTATAACTTGCTGAGTCTACTGAAGGCTAGCCACAATTTCCCCTGATCAGTTAACATAGGAACAAACAAGACTGACTGATCATAGCACAGGCCCCTCCTTGTGAAGCTGTAAGAATGTCTAAGACCATGCAATTTTATAAGACCATTTGTGCTAACAAATTTACCTCGATTTGGAGGGAGGAGATGGACTCGCTTGTGGCTTGTGTGAATGTCTCAATTTCAAGAGAGAGGTTCCTGCTCCAATGCAGAGACCCTAATATATGGAATAAGGGACCAGAGGAATTTCATCCCCTTTCCATGTTGTTTTACAAGGTTTTGGATTGCAGTCATGCTCCCACTAGCTAGAGTATTTTTTTCTTTTTTCACATTTAAACCACCATGCCTCAGAGTTTCTGGTAGACTTTTTTTTCTACTAGTTCCATGGTGTGATTAAAAACTGATACTGAAAAAAATTTTAAATAAAAATTTAAAAAACTGATACTGGTGAGACTAATAGGTGACCATCCCACATGTCCCAAACCAATTAGGGGGAAGGAAAGAATAAGCCTCATTATTACAAAGAACTATCAAGTAACCACTAGTCCTCAAGGGGCTTAAGATGGAGTAGAGAGCCATTTTGCAGATAGTTTAAGTGGACCTGACCATCCCAGCAGGCTCTTTGAAGGATGATATCTAAACTCCAAGTGTCTTCACTAATGGTGCCAGCTATGAAGTCATTAAAGGTCAGGTTGCCAAGAAAAACATAAATCGGAGTGGTCTTGGTATGAGGTTGAGATGGTACTATACACTGGTGCAGTGAAACAGAAACAGAAAAGGATCTCCTTTAGTGACACTGGGGAAATGGACAATTTGAATACAATTCACTATATCACCCAGGGCCAAAGTAGAATTAATCCCTGGCACATACAGACAGTTAGTGCTTTATGTAAATTTGCATCATGCAAATTTAACTTTATGTAAAGAATTCTGAAAGAAATCCACATTCAAAAAAAAAACTGTTAACCTTACTATATGGTACTGTGCTTTCTCTCTCTGCTTCTGCCCCCCAGCTCTATGCTCTGCAGTCTCCTAATCCCCACTCGCACAAATAAAATAAAATAACTTTTTAAAAAGCTTCCAAGTTAAAGCAGAAGAACAGACTCATGGAGAGACTACCACTGTAACCACCACAGGATCAGGAGCTTGTCTTGAGACCTCTGACATACACAGAGGAGACCTTTGCCCTGTTCCACCCACCCACCTGTGTACAGCCCCCACTTCTGTCTTCCATCTTTCTACACTTGGGTAGCACATGTCTGTCCCTGGCCCTGAATGTCACCTGTCTTCTCTCTGTGTCTCTATCTGGCCCTCACATGTCTGCCCCCCACATGTTCTTCCTCCTGATTCTGGCCAGGCCTCCACATAGCTGGCTCTTGCATGTTCCTTCTCCTGCTCTCACTTCTCTGTCCCCAGCCCCCTTGTGTCCTTGAACCATATACTGAGCCCCTCCCTCCATGGGCACTTGACCCCCTTCCTGACTCCCTTCCCCACTTCCCCAGGTCTACAGAATGGTATACTTATGTATAGCAATAACTGTCTATATAGGGAATGCAAGGCAAGGGGGTCATTACAAGTAGTTTAACATTCTGACTCATAAGCTGTGGTGGAATCATTAAATAATATAAGATAGCTACTATTTTCTAATTAGCAAAGGTAATAGCTGTCCAGCTGAGTTTTTACTCTGGGTGTATTATAAAGCATTTAGGCAGTATGAAAGGAGAAAAGGAGCCCCTGAGTCAAGGGGGTCTATCATTCCCTCCATATACCTGCAAACCAAATCCAGCAACCCTAGTGGGTTGAGAATGGTCTCAGTCTCTATAATGGGAAGAATCATCCATGGGTCACAGTCCCCTTGATATATATGACAGCAAACCTAACACCTGTGAGGTCCAATAACTTTGAGGTGATATAAAGCATTACCTACCCCACCATGAACATTATTCACAGCATTAAGACTTTTCCAGTCCTCCATGAGGGGTGGACAAGAGAACACTATCTTAAATAGAACACATAAAAGGAGTAATGAGTAATTAGTTAGGATAAGGCCAGGGAAGAAAGCAGGGTGATATTGCATCAAGGTAAATACTTACTCCTTGGTATGAAGGGCAGACTTCACTTGGGAAAAATGTATCCAGGACTCCTTTTCCCCAATCTCGATTGCTGCTAGAGTGGTTGGTAGCACTTGGAATGGGCATTCCCAAGCTGGCTGGGTCCCATTGGTTTAAAAGAAAAGAAAGAAAAGAGTCCTGTGATTGGGCTTTGAGTGCAAGAAAGAAAGGAAGAGTAGGTGAAAAGAGATGCACTCTGTAGTGCATGAAACCTGGAATACTGGAATGCTCCTTCCCTCTAACCACCTATTTCTTTATAAAGGGGGTGGGAGGGACAAAGAGAAAGAAAAAGGTAAGAAAATTGGATAGAGGATATTACAGAAAAGAAAAATGATAAATGTTGGAAGGCGTGTGGAACGCTAATGCACAGTGGAGTTCTGCACTGATCCAAACATTCTGGAGATCAATATAGAACTATGCCCAAAGGACAATCAAACTGTGTATATCTCTACTAGGTCTGTATCCCAAAGAGATTTAAAAAGAGTGGGGTGGGGGGAGAGGACCTATTTGTATAAAAATATTTATAGCAGTTCTTTTTGTGGTAGCAAACAGTTGGACATTGAGGGAATGCCTATCAATTGGGGAATGGCTGGACAAGTTATAGTATATGGGTGTAATGGAATACTATCGTGCTATAAGAAATCACAAGCAAGCAGATTTCAGAAAAATCTGGAAAGACTTACATGAACTGATGCAAAGTGAAACGAGTAGAACCAGGAGAAGAACGTACGATGAAACTGCAACATTGCGCAAAGATCAACTATGAATGATTAAGCTATTCTCAGCAATACGATTCAAAACAATTCCAAAGGACTCATGAGTAAAAATGTTGCAAATTGAAGCATACTATTTTTCACTTTCTTTATTTTTCCACATTGTTGGTTTTTTTTTTTCCTTTTGGTCTGTTTCTTCTTTCACAACATGACTAATATGGAAATATGTTTTACATGATTGAACACATATAACCTATATCAAATTACTTACCATCTCAGGGAGGGAGGAAGTGAGGGAAGGAGGGAGAAAATTTGGAACTCAAAAGTTTTTTAAATGAATGTTTAAAATTGTCTTTACACATAGTTGGGAAAAATAAAATGTTATTTAAAAAAAGAAAGAAAATATAACAGAGAGAAATACACAACTAATGATAACTGTGAATGTGAATGGGATGAACTCACCAAAAACAGAAGATTGTAGAATGAATTAGAAAGCAGAACTCAAAAATATTTTGTTCATAAAAATATACTTGAAGCAGAAATATGCATACAGAGTTAAAATAAAGGAAAAAATATTATATTTTAGTTGAAGTGAAAAAGGTAGTGGTGGCAATCATAATCTCACTCAAAACAACAGCAAAATTAAACTTAATCAAAAGACATTAAACAGAAAAATTATATTTTGCTGAAAGATTACATAAGCAATGAATTAATATCAATACTAAATATATAGCACTAAATAGCACAGCAAAAGAAAAGTTAAATGAGTTATAGGAAGAAACAGACAGTAAAACTATAGTAATGAAAGATTTAAATTTATTCCTTCCTGATCTAGATAAATCTAGCCTAATTGATTAATTAGCTAACAAATATATGGATAAATGAATAAATATATAAATAAGAAGTTAAGGACCTGAACAGAATTTTAGAAAAATTTAGATAGACTTCTAAAGATTACTGAATGAGAATAGAAAGGTGCATGCATATTTTGCAAGTGTATATGAAATATTTACAAAAATTGACCATGAATTACTGTATAAAAACCTAAAACGATTGTAGAAAAGCAGAAATATTAAATGTATTTCTCATGGACCACAATATTAAAAACTACATTCAATAATGGACTATTGGAGAAATTATTAAAATTAATTATAAATTGAATAACAATGCTAAAGAATGGGTGGATCCCAGAACAAATAATAGAATCAATAAATAATTTCATTAAAGATAATGGCAACCACAAGAAAACACACTAAAATTTTGGGGATGCAGCTAAAGCAGTTCTAGGGGAAATTTCATATCTCTGAACACTTTCATCAATGAAGGAGAGAAAGATCCAATAAAGAAAACAGGCACGTGACTAAAAAAAACAAACTAGAAAATCAACAAATGAAATAAAAGACCCCAATTAAAGACGAAAATAGAAATCATGAAAATCAATGATGAAAATAATAAACTTTAAAGAAAACAAATACCACGGCACATAGGTGGCACAGTGGATACAGTACCGGCCCTGAAGTCAGGAGGTCCTGAGTTCAAATCCAGTCTCAGATCAGACTCTTGACAGTTACTAGCTATGTGACCCTGGGCAAGTCACTTAACCCCAATTGCCTCACCAAAAAAAAAAAAAACAAAACCCAAAAAAACCAAATACTGAATTAAAATTATGAACTATTTTCAAAGAACAATAAAATAGGTAAACCATGATTACAAAAACAGAAAAATAAAATTACCAATATCAAAAATGAAAAAGGTGAATTCACAACCAATGAAGAAAAAGAAAATATTAGAAACTATTTTATCTAATCATATACCAATAAAATTGACCATCTATGTGAAATGGATGAATATTTATAGAAATATAAAATCTCCAGCTTAACAAAATAAGAAATAGAAGACATATATTCAATTTCATAAAATGAAATTGAACAAATAATAAATGAACTTCAAGAAAAAAAAAACCTATGACCTATAATGGTTTTACAAGTTAATTCTATCAAACATCACAAAAAATTAATCCCAATATTATATAAACAGAAAATAAAGGAAAAAGTCCTACAAAATGCCTAGTGATATAAATATAGCCTTGACGCAGTGAGTCAAAAAGAGAAAAAAAACAACTGTAGATCAATATCCCTGATATATATCTATGCAATTTTTAAAAAATTTTATCTAAGTGGTTATTGATGTAGTTTTTTAAATTAGTATAATTTCTCCTACTTCCCCTCCCAGAGAACCATCTCATATAACAAATAGTATTTCTAAGACAAAAAAAGAAAGAGGAAAAAAATCAGCATAACTAATAAGTATAATTAAAAAAGACTGAAACCGTGTACAATGCACAATTGTGAAGTTCTCATATCATCAGAGGGGTTGAGTGTGAGTTTTTTTCAAATGAATATATATTCATTTGAAACATGTTTGTTCTTTACAGTTTTTCAACATTAACTTTGGATTTTTTTTTCAGTTGTTCCTTCTGTTCATGTTGTTATAGTCATGGGGGGGGTTACTCTGCTTATTTGACTCTGAATAAGTTTATATACATATTTCCATGTTTCTCTGATTTCATCACATTTGTCATTTCTTATAGCAAAATAATGTTCCATGACATTCATATATCACAATTAATTTAGCCCAGGGGTGAGGAACCTGTAGTCTCAAGGCCACATGTAGACCCCTAGGTCTTAGAGTGTGGTTTTTTGACTGAACCCAAACTTCACAAAACAAAGTCCCTTAATAAAAGAATTTGTTTTGTAAAACTTGGACTCAGTCAAAAGGCCACACCTAAGGACCTACAAGGCCACATGTGGTCCCACCCTGGTTTAGCCATTTCCCCTACTTTATTTCCAATTCTTTGCTATCACAAAAAGTGCATATAAATATCCTGGTGCATATGGGGACTTTCTTCTTAGAAAGTAATCTAGCAAAAGCTAGTTACAGACTAACACCTCACTGTCAACCAAAATAAGCTCCAAATGGATGCATGATGAACATAAAGGTTGACATCATAAACAAATTAGAGGAGTAAAGAAAAATTACTTGTCAGATTTATGGAAAGAGCAAGAATTCATGAACAAATAAGAGAAAGAGAAAATCCCAGAAATTAAAATGCACAATTTTGATCACATAAAATTTTAAAAGTTTGTGCACAAACAAAACCAATGCAGCTAAAATTAGAAGAGAAACAGGCAAATGGGAGAAAAAAACCTTTGCAGCAAGTTTCTCTTATAAAAGTCTCATTTCTAGAATATATAAAGAACTAATTCAAATTTATAATAATCAGAACTATTCTCCAATTGATCAATGGTCAATAGAAATGAAAAAAGTAGTTTTCAGAGGAAGAAATCCAAAATATCAAGCTATCTTATTTTCCCATTTAGCCTTCTCTTTCACCCTGTCCCTCCTCAAAAATGTTTTGCTTCTGACCACCACCTCCCAAAGTCCACCCTCCTCTTTCTTCTCTTATGCCCTTTCCCCCCTGCTTCCCTGTACAGAGAGAGATTTCTATAGCCAATTGAATACCTATATTATTCCCTCTTTGAGCCAATTCCAGTGAGAGTAAAGTTCAAGCATTTTCTGTCATCCCCCAGCTTCCCTTCCACTGTAAAAGTTCTTTTGCACCTCTTTTATGTGAGATAATTTATTCCATTCTATCTCTCCCTTCTCCTTTCTTCCAGTGCATCCCTCTTTCTCAACCCTCTAGATATCATCCCATCATAATCAACTCACACCTGTGCCCCCTGTATAAGTATATACCTTCTAATTGCCTTAATAATGAGAAAGTTCTTAGGAGTTACTAGTGTCATCTTACGTTGGAATGTAAACCATTTAACCTTATTGAATCCCTTACGAGTTCTCTTTCCTGTTTATCCTTTTATGCTTCTCTTGAGTCTCGAATTTGAAATTCAAATTTTCTACTCAGCTCTGGTCTTTTCATAAGGAATGCTTGAAAGTCCTCTATTTCATTTAATATCCATTTTTCCCACAAAAGAGTAATACTCAGTTTTGCTAGGTAGATGATTAAAATATTTTCTCCTTGACTGCTCTGGAATTTGGCTATAATATTCCTGGGAGTTTTCATTTTGGAATCTCATTCAGGAAGTAATTCATGGATTCTTTTGATTTCTATTCTACCCTCTGGTTTTAGGATGTCAGGACAGTCTTCTGTGATAATTTCTTGAAATATAATGTCTAGGCAATTTTTTTGATCATGGCTTTCAGGTAATCCAGTAATTCTTAAATTATCTCTCCTGGATCTATTTTTCAAGTCAATTGCTTTTCCAATGAGATATTTTACATTTTCTTTTTATTTTTTTCATTATTTTGATTTTGTTTTATTGTTTCTTGATATCTCATAAAATTATTAGCTTCTATTTGCCCAATTATAATTTTTAATTCTTTTTTTTTTTTGAGGCAGTTGGGGTTAAGTGACTTGCCCAGGTTTACACAGCTAGTAAGGGTCAAGTATTTGGTCTGAGGCCGGATTTGAACTCAGGTCCTCCTGACTTCAGGGCTGGTTCTCTATCCACTGTGCCACCTAGCTGCCCCTTAATTCTTTTTTTTCCCAATTATAATTTTTAAGAAATTATTTTCTTCAGTCTACCTACTTTTCCATTTGCCCAATTCTAATTTTTAAGGAGTTATCTTCAGTGGATTTTTGTGCCTCTTTTACCATTTGGCTATTCTTTTTTTTAAGGTGTTGGTTTGTTTCAGTATTTTTTGTGTCCTTTTTTTTTTTTTACCAAGTTGTTGACTCTTTTGTCATAATTATCTTGCATCACTCTCATTTCTTTTTCCAATTTTTCCTCTCTCTTACTTCTAGGAATTATTTCTGGGCCTGAGACCAATTCACATTTTTCTTTGAGGCTTTGAATATAGCTGTTTAACTTCATTGTCTTCTTCTGCATTTGTGTCTTGATTTTCCCTGTCATCACAGTAACTTTCTATGGTCAGGTTCTTTTTGTTGTTAATGTTTGCTCATTTTTCCTGCCTATTTCTTGACTTTTAACCTTATGGTAAAGTTGGTCTCCACTCCCAGAATAGAAGGGGGACTGTCCCAAGCTTCAGGTTTTTCACACTACTGTTTTCAGAGCTAGTTGTGGGGGGGAGGGGGCTTTAAGTTTTCAGTTCTTCCAAGGTTGTATGATGTAAGGAGAGGTATTGTCACTGCTCTCCTGACCTGCACTATGGTCTGTGAGCAACTACAATTACTCTTTTCCACCCTATAACTGTGACCAGGGTTCTTGTTCTCCTGAGGCTGTAAACTCTAGTGTGCTAGTGCTCCTCTTCACCCTGGGACTGTGACCCAGAACCACATATGCGCAATGCAACAGAGTCCTACAGCAAGTGCCAGCAAAGGGTGTCTCAACACCTTCACCATCTGTGGACTGAGGACTCTTTCTAATTTAGTTGCTCCCAAGCTTGCTGGGGCTTAGCCTGTGCTAGACTGCACTTCACTGTCAACCCCAGTTGAAACAGACCTTTCTTGCCATACTTCTTAGTTGTCTTGGGCTGGAAAATTGTTTTACCTTATCCTTTTGTTGGTTCTGTTGCTCCAGAATTCATTTTGAGGCACAAGTTTGACATTGTTTAGAAGGGAATTTGGAAGAGCTCAGGCTGCCTTTACTCCACCATCTTGGCTCCATCCCCTCTTATCCTATTCTTGCCCACTCCTACTCACATGCTACTAAATCACGCTCACAGAAGTCACAAAACTGTGTTTGCTGGGTCCACTAGTAATTTACATTAACTAAATTCCACTATGTTCTCACTACCATAAAGCACTCTTTTTCGCTCTTTCCTAACCAACTCTATCACCACAAAGGTTATTCCAAACCATTTCTTTTCTCTTCAAGCTTCCCACACCACCTCTTCACTCATTTCTTTCAGAAGGGGACTTTGTTTTACTAAAATAAAAAAAAGAGATTTTTACAGTGAACTGCCTTCTCTTCCCTATTTTAGTTATCAAAATTTCTTTATATTACTACATATTCATCTCATTTGCTCTTGTTGCTGATAAAGAGGTGGTCTTTCTCTTCATGTAGATAAGTCCTTCTCCTTATACCTTGGATCCTATTTCTACCAGCTCCTCCAATGGCTTGCCCCTACAATCTTGGCCCCCTCCTCTCTAATCTTCAATTTTCTTCTATCTACTATCATCTTCCCTTCTGCCTGAAAGCACACAGAAGTGTCCCACATCCTTTAAAAAAATACCTTCACTTGTGTGGCAGGGGAAATATTCACTAAGTCTTACTGGCTAGGCTAGTTTTTTTTTTTTTTTCTGAAAGTCACTGAAACCATCCTTGAGATTTCATCGGTCTAGGTGACAAAGGCTCAAACCACTGACATAGTTTCCCAGTCACCAAAATACAAAAATCCAAAAACATGAGAGGTTAGATAGTCTTAATACACTCTGGCAAATTCAGAGAAAGGAAAGCAGCATTCAACTAAACCAATGCTACAACTCTGCTGAATATCCTTTACACAATATTGTTAAGAAAACCTTTTTATTTTATAGATGTTAGATGTTTGTTTATTAAATTTAGATGATCTACAAGTGTCTCATTCTGTGACAGTCTCAAAAATGAACCATCTCACCTGCCTATTTCACATTTAGCACAGAACAATGTGACAGTTACCATTCTCTCAAGGTAATGTTCTATAGCTCACCTCCTTTTCTCAGATAAACTCCGAGAGAAAAGCCACTTACACTAGCTGCTACTGCTTCCCCTCTCTCACTCTTCAAAACCTTACAGCCTCATCACTCAACTGAAACTGCTCTCTCCAAATTTACCAATAGTCTAATTTCTTGATGGTTTTTCTCAGTCTTTATCATTTGGATGACTCTGTAGCATTTGACACTGCTGACCATCCTCTCCTCCTGGATCTTCCCTTCTTTCTGAATTTTCATGTCACTGCCTGTCTCAGGAAATGATAATTTTCTCAGTCTCTTTTGCTGGATCATTATCTATGTCCTACCAACATATGTGTCCCCCAAGGGTGTATCCTGAGCTCTCTTAGAGAAGAGGGCCTCAATCTACATTCTCTTTTGGTGGTCTCATCAACTTCTTTGGGTTCAATCACCATCCCTAATACAGAAGACTACCAGATCTAACTCTCAGCCCTAGCCTTTCTGTACCAAAGATATCTTAACTTGGGGTCCACAGAGCCCCAATAATTCCATGGATAGATTATAGGGGGTCTGTGAGCTTGGATAGGAAAATTATATTTGTTTTTACTGACCTTTAATTTACACCAATGATGTCACCATAAATCAAAACAATTCTGTAGTTCCCCTTTCAAAACTGTCTTCAGAGCTAGTTTATAGGCCATGCATAAAAATTAGTCTAATCACTTGAAAGTCAAACCCTGTTTTTTACTGAAGAACCACCTCTTTGGTCTCTCCCAACTCAAATCACAAGTTATATCTTCCATGGTCTGATTATTATAGGTTCAAGGCTATATATATCATTACTCCTAACTATGGTTCATGAGTCCCTACCTTAAGTTCTCAGCCAGTTTATACAATTATCTCAAAACAGAGGTGTTTACTGAAATGGAATAGTACAGGAGTTTTTAACTTGATATTCATGAACATGTCTTTTTTAATATTTTGCATAATGGGGCCCAAATAGAGGGAACCTGCTTCTCTGTTGCCCTACCACACCCCTGCAAGCCGGTTAAGCAGTTCAATTGACAAAAGCCCAAAAAACCATAATGAGAAGACCTCAAACTAAGAAATCAGAAAATTCTGAAACTGCAAAAATAAAATATTCTTTTCTGTGAACATTCAATAAAACTATGTAAACAGTTATACACCTATACGCCTAGGGTCTTCTCCCTACTCCTAACTCCCACTGAACCTGACCACTCAACCTGAAAGGAAATCTAGACGAAGCATTTTTATGAAGTGTTAAATATGTTCCAGACACTCTACTAAGCACTGGGGATATAAATACAAGAAGCGCTATAAAGCATTTGCCCCACCAAATTCACTTCTGAATTCAGCATAGCTAATGGATGAAGTGACTCACTTATTTGAAGAAACCAGGGTTTCAATGTTGATTCATAGCTAGGCAGGTTCCTCCCTAAAAAGAAATATAATTACCTGAGTGTACAAATGGGAGTAAGCAAAGTAGCTCCAGAACATATGCTGTGTCATGGACTCAAGGCCCTTCTCCAACCTGGCAGCCCTTCTCTAGAAGTTGTCCCACTTAACTAACATCCAGCTTAAACTGTGGTACACAGAACTGAACACAATACTCAGATGAAGTCTGTCAGGGCAGAATACAATGAAACTATCACTTCCCTAATACCTATTCCTTCTTTTTTTATTATTTTATTTTTAATTTCTGGAATAGAACAAGCATTTCCATAACATAGTATAATAAAAAAAGATGATTGCACATGAAACTGCAAATCTACCATGCACATCTTGCTATTCCTTTCAAATATACAACAACAAAATTATCATGTAAATTTCTTCTTCTCTTCCTCCCCACCACCCTAAAGATGGCTACCATTAGACACAAATAGGTACATATATATATACATATATATGTATGTATGTACATAAAATTATTCTATACATACTTCTATTAGTTCTTTCTTTACATGCAGATAGCATCTTTCTTTGTATATCCTTTATAGTTAATTTGGGTATTTATAGTATTCATAATAACTTATTCACTCAAAGTCATTCTTAAAACAATATTGCTGTTACTGTATACAATGTTTTCTTGGTTCTGCCCATTTCACTCTTTCTTGTTTCGTGCAAGTCCTTCCATGTTTTTCTAAAATCATTGAGCTCATCGTTTTTTTATAGCACTGTAGTATTTCATCACAATCATATACCACAACTTGTTCAGCCATTCCCCAATTGATGGGCATCCAGTTCTTTGCCACTGCAAAGAGAGCTGCTATCAACATTTTAGAACATATAGGTTCTTCTCCTTTTTCCCTATCTTCAGAAATAGACCAAGTAGTGGTATTTATGAGTCAAAGGGTATAGGTAGTTTAATAACTCTTTGGAAATAATTCCAGATTGCTCTCCAAAATGGTTGGATCATTACACAATTCCATCAATAATTTCCTCTTAATGCAGCCCAAGATCAAATTAGGCTTTTTTGACTTCCACATCACACTCTTATTTATATTGTGATTGTCTAATTATCTAAATATTTACAGCAATAATTTATATATTCATAAGTCAATTACCTTACTGATAATTCTCCACTATATATTCATTAGAATATTCACATTTTTCATAATTACTCAAAAATACTAAATTTCTACCCTTAATTTCAACTTGTCTTTTGTCTGTCAGATCTTCTCAAGATTAACAAAGTAGCCCTGTCTTTTACCATATTTGTTATCACTGAATTTCCTCACACATGATCAAATGGTTAACAATTAACTTTGTATAATACAGTAACTAATACACTGTTGTATTGTTGGCAAGAATTTATCATCAGCCTTAATTAAATGACAGGAGTTTTTGAAATTTGTTTCATTCTAGAATTAATTCTATTCCAAATTTCTGTAGCAGCAAGATCATTTCCTCTACATAGCTCCATCTGTTCAGTGAAATTTTGTTACAAGGAACCATAGTAACGCCTGTTATTTCATAACACATTGAAGGAATGGTTTTCAAATGTCTCTGGCAAAGACAAGGCACGTACAAAAAAGAGATGCTGTAATCCACTGGAAGAGGTACTTCTCATAGAAACTCAATGGATATTTCACGACAGCAATCGATGAAATGTCATAATAAAGTAGTTAGGAAATCATTGGGATGTCTTTTAAAAGAGAGTTTTCAAAACTATACTGAATCCCTTTTCTTATTCTGAACTTTAAAAGATATCAATAAACATGAGCATTTCCAAGAACAGAAAAAAAGAACTGTAGAAAAATCATAAATCTCTATTACATACAGCTTGAGTTGGGAGTTTGTGTGGATTTGGGGGTTTAGGGTTTTTTTGTATACAAACATTCAACATGCTAGTTTCAAAGCTGTGCTGCTTGTCTGTACCTCCCTCTGAATAATCTTCTATTCTCTTCTGTGCATTTTTAAGTGCTTCAATAACCATCTTTTTTCTTTCCCAGTTTGTTTGGGTTTTTTGGGAATCAATATCACTAGTCCCACTAACTTGCCCAAATCCTCTTCCCAAAATTAAGGAGGAAAATCCCTCTATTATAACAAATAACCATACTGATAAGCAAAACAAACCCACACATTGTCCAAGACTGAAGAAATCTTTCCTGTCCTACAACTTAATCCATCATCTCTCTGTGAGGAGGTGGAAAGCATGTACAGTTCATCATCAGACCTTTAAAATCATGGTTAGTCTTTGCATTGATGGAAGTTCATAAGACCTTCACCAATATTTTTCTTTACAATATCATAGCCATGGTATTAATTGTTCTGCTGGTTCTGCTCACCTTACTTTGGATCAGTTCCCACAAGTCTTCCAAGGTTTCACTGAATCTATCCCTTTCTTCATTTCTTATAGTAAAATATAATTCCATTGCATTCATATATCATTATGTGTTCAGTCATTCACCAATTTATGGGTGTCTCTTTAGTTTTCAGTGCTTTGATTTAAGAAAATGTGCTGCTATAAATATATTTGTATATATCCTTTGACCATCTACAAAAATGAGAAGGAAAACAGTAAATTGGAGGAAAATCTTTGCAAGAAATTTCTCTGATAAAGATCTGATATGCAAGATGTACAGGGAATTGATATAAACATATAATAGCAAGAAATATTCCCCAATTGGTAGATGGTCAAAGGATATACACAAGCATTTTTCAAAGGAAGAAACCCAAACTGTCATCAACTATGTAAAAAAGTGCTCCAGGTTATTACTAGTAAGAGAAATGCAAATTAAAATAACTCTTTTTTGTTTGTGCAAAAACTTTTCAATTTTATATTATCAAAATGGGCTATTTTCTCTACTATGAAACTCTCTATCCCTTGTTTGGTCCATTTCTCTTCCCCATCCAGAGTTCAGAAAAGCATCCCCTTACCTATTTCTCTAATTTGTTTATGATGTGACCTTTTATATCTAGATCATACATCTCTTTGGAGCTTATTATGTAATATAGTATAAGATATTAATCTAAATCTATTTCTGCAAAACTACTTTTCAGTTCTCCCAACAGTTTTTTGTAGAATAGTATGAACTTACCCCAGAATTGGGTCTTAGAGTTTATCAAAAATTTTGCTGCTATGTTCACTTGCTTCCTTATGCTATGTATTTGTTCCACTGATCAACATTTCTATTTTTTAACCAGTGCCAAATATTTTGATGATAATTGCTTTGTTATATACTTTTAAATCTGATGATGCTAGAACCAATTGCTTTTTTTTCATTATTTGCCCTAAGATTCTTGACCTTTTATTCCACCAGATGACTTTTGCTATCATTTTTCTAGCTTTGTGATGAAAACCATATTTTCTTGCCCCCTGCCATGTAGCCTGGGATAACTATTCCTAAGGCTCTACCCAGTGTAAGTTACCTAGTTCTTTTCCTTAAGAGGTATCAAAACTTTCTTTGATGTTTTATTGGCTCATGGAACTGGCTCAAGTGCTCCATGTAGCTTCCTGTTCTAAGTACCAAAGGCCACAAGTTCTATAAATCTTCTGACAATGGATTGACAACACTAGGCTCTGCTAGGCTGAATCAATGTGGTACCGTCACTTAATATTCTTGGTAAATGTACTTCTGCTACAGTCAAATAAATCTTTTGCTAATTGTTAAATGACAGTGATCTCTTAATTGCCAAATCCAATGGCCTTTACTCATTCCTTATCCTCCTCCACCTCTCTGAAATTGAGTACCTTCTCTTCTTTCATACTTTCTTCTGATTCTCCTCCAACCTATCTGACCTCTCCTCAGTATCCTTTGCTGGATCCTCATCTAGAACATACCCTTTAACCATAGGTGTCCCTCAGGGTTCTGTGCTGGGCCCTCTTCTCTTCTTTCTCTATACTCTATATTCAGTTGGTGATTTCATCAGCTCTCAAGGAATTAATTATCATTTCTATGTTGCTGACATTCAAATATGCCTTTCCTGCCCCAATTTCTCTCTTGACCTCTAATCTCATTTCTCTGCCTTTCTGACATCTCAAACCAGATGTACAGACATCTCAAACTCAATATGTCCAAAACAGAACTCACATATCTTTCCCCCTAAATCTTCCTCACTTCCTAACTTCGCAACATTATCCTTCCAGTCCCTCGGGCTTACATTCTAGTAGTGATCCATGACTCCTCATTATCTTAATTTTTATTGCATTATGGTCAGTAAAGAATGTGCTTGTTTAATACTCCCACTTTTTTGAGGCAGCTAGGTGAGGTAGTGGATAGACCACCAGCCCTGGAGTTAGGAGGACCTGAGTTCAAATCTGGCCTCAGATACTTGACACTTACTACCTGTGTGACCCTGGGCAAGTTGCTTAACCCCATTTCCTACCCAAATGTGTGTGTGTGTGTGTGTGTGTGTGTGTGTATACATACACATACTTCTGCTTTTTTGCATTTGTTTACGAGATTCTTATACCTCAACGTGTGATAATTTGAGCCCAGGACTAACCCAATCTTTTGGATGCCCAGACCAATGATGCTTTAAGTTTGGGCCAGAATATACCTTATGGCCTGACCCTGTTCTACTCAATCCCAGAGAGATGGTAAATTCTTTGTGGACAGGGATCATAACCTCCAAGATTCTAAGGATAATACTATTCATATATCTATAGTTGTCTTGTTATTAGACTACTAAACAGTATCAGGATTTAGAAGAGGTATAATTTCAGCCTGGCCAATGTTATTTATACTGAATAGTATTGTTCTGACTGTGTCCACTACAAATTTACATTATACAACTTCAACTGGGCCCTCACTGCTGCTAGGCAATCCTTCTATACCTGCCTAATTAATTCACTATTCCACTCACCACAGTGTTACTTCCCAACCTTTTCATCCCTCCTCAAACTTCTTAAGGCTCCTTCTCCTTCTCAGCTGAGAACCTTGCTTTATATTTTACTGAAAAAAATGAGGTCTGTTGATTTCACCTTTGAAACTCCCTCTTCTCCCCTCCTACTCATTTTTCATCACTCAGATGCCTTCCACCACTATCTCCTCCTTCACCTCTGTCTCAAATGAAGAAGTGGCCCTTGGCTCTTTGCCAAGGCAAACTCCTCTATCTAAATAAGTGATCCCATTCCATTATGTCCTCCAATAGATTGTCCCCTGTCATTCCTGATCTTTCATTTATCCCTAATCTCTCCCTCTCTACAGGCTGTTTTCCTACTATGCTGTTTACAAACATATCTATGTCTGCTCATCCTCCAAAAAGGCTCATTTGATTCTTCTATCCCCACTATAATCCAAGTCTCTCCTCTATTTTTTGGCTAAACTCCTTGAGAAGGCTGTCTACTAGATGTGCTTCCATTTCATTTCCTTCCACTCTCTTCTTAACCCTCTACAATATTAATTTCAACTTCATCATTCAACTGAAACTGCTCTCTCCAAAGTTACCAATGATCTCATAAATGCCATATCTAATGTCCTTTTCTCATCCTTCTTGATTTTTTTGCAAACTTTGATACTATCAATCATGCTCTTCTCCTTAATACTCTCTTCTCTCTAGGTTTTCAGGACACTACTCTCCTGGTTCTCCTTCTACCTATCAGGCCCTTCCTTTTCGGTATCTTTTTTTTTTTTTTTTTGCATCTTTCATGCAGGTCACCCCTGCTATCTTTGGCTGTTCAATGGGGTTCTGTACTATTTCATTTGGTGATCTCAATAGTTCCCAAGGATTCAATTATCATCTCTATGCTGATGATTCACAAATCTACTTAAACAGCTTAAACCACTCCGCTGACCTCCAGTCTTATATCTCCAACCGCCTATTAGACATTTTAGATTTAGAATTGGATGCCCTGTAGACATTTTAAATTCAACATGTTCAAAATGAAATTCGTTATCTTTTCCAAAAAAATCATGTCCATTCTAAATTTCTCTATTATTATTGAGGACACCACCACCTTCAGTCCCCACACTCACAACCTAGATGTCATTCTCTACTTTCTACTATCTGTGGAGTCTCACATGCTGAATAATTCTGTTTGGGATTTGAAGATAAGTGCACATGTTACTTTTGATATCAGAAATTAAAATAAGAAATAAGAATCCAAGATCATCTCTTCCTCCAGAACTTTTTAAGGAATTTAGTTGTTTGAGTAAAGGTAATATGCTGAGACCACTTCTGGAGATTTTTGTAGGATATCTCAATAACATACATACATACTGCAGTGTGACAAAAGTAACCTGAACAATTGGGAAAGGAGATTAGGAATATGAGGAGATGAACTCTGATAGAAAAGATTTTTGAATTGAATTAGAAATTATAACTCTGAGGTAACTAAACACTGAGCTGAAAGAAAAAAAATCAGCACATCTGCAAGTTGATAAAACCTGAACCTGTCTCAGTAACTATGGCAACTCCACCAATGTGTTGGTAAAAAGAAAGCAAAAGCATTAACTTTTAATACCTATATAAGGTAGTTGAAATAATTTTTGCCTGATTTTTGAACCACATACACACACACATACATACATACATATATGTGTATATATATATATATTTTTTTTTTCCTTAACTACCTTTTAAAGGAGTAATGAGTTATTTCATTCTCAGGCCACAAAGAAGAAAGAGACATAGACAGAAGACAGAAAGACAAAACACAAAGCACAGAACAGGGCAAAGAGGAGAGAGGAATTAGTAGGATAAGGGAAGATCCATCCTCTGATTGATGTAAAATACCAGTCTTCACCTTTGTCAACCATACTGGAACTGGTCTGTAACCAGTGGGTGGCCAGAGCCGAACAAAGCAGGCTAGAGATGAGAGAGTCAGGGATCAAACAGAAGTTTAATTTCAAAGTGAGAAAAATGCGTGCAAATGAAAGTCCACCTCCTGAGAAAGTGGGCTTGTGACTTGTGGAATGGGTAGGGTATTTAACTCTGAAATCCATAAGAAGGTGGGACCCAATACAGTCATTCTTAGATCTTAAATAAACAGTTCCCATGGCAGGCCCACATATGCAGGCATCTTTGGGACAATATAGGTGTTTCTGGGTCCTGTGGGTACAATCTCCAAGTTATTAGAATCATTGAACCTGGTAATTGTCTCAAGTTTTTAGGGTCATCAAGCCTTGTGATTTTGCAGTGGGGGTACATAACCAGAGTTATCTTGGTGGGAACAGGAATGCAGCCCCTGATTTGGTTCACTTAGTGGTTACAAGCATAGGAATTGTTAGCATGTCAAGAGGTTTGATCGATGGGTTTCTGCGGCAGCATGTCAGCTGCTTCTGGCTCTCAGGTCCCTGGAAAATAGGGAAGCTACTAAAATCATAAATCCCTCAAGGAACACCTGGTGTTTGGTCAAAGCAATACATTTTGCCAGAGAGTGTGATCATCCAAAAGGTGAGTGCAAAGGATTGTTGTTATGCCAAGCTCAGAGCACAGCTTGCTTGCTTGGCCTTAGCTCTGGAAAACAGGGTGTTTCCTAATATCTTGACACCTTAAATAGATAAGAATTTAATACCACTCAAAAAGGGGTAAAGCCCAGTAAATCAAGTGAATAAACATTTATGAAGCACTTACTATTTACCAGAAGTTGTGCTAAGCTCTGGAGACACAAAGAAAGGTATATACAGGCCTTGCCCTCAAAAGCTCACGTTCTAACTGGGGAGACAACATTGCAAACAACTATTTACATACAAGACATATACAGAATAATTTGGAGGTAATCTTAGATAGAAGGCACTAGTATGGAGAGAGTGGACACTAGGAAAGGCTCTTTGTAGAAGGTTAAGATTTTGAGCCGAGTCTTGAAGGAAGACAAGAAGCAGAGTTAAGGAGGAAGAGCATTCCAGGCATGAGGGACAGTCAGGGAAAAGGCATAGAGTCAGAAAATGCAATGTCATGTGGAAGGAAAAGCAAGGTTAGTGTTACTGGATTATAGTGTAAGTAGAAGATAGTATAATGTAAGAAGATTTGAAAGGTAAGAAGAGGCTTGGTCATAAAAGGCCTTAAAAACCAATCAGAAGATTTTGTATTTGATTCTGGAAGTAAAAAGGAGACATTTTTATTTATTGTCATGCCTTTTGCTCTAGTAAGATCAATTTGGCAAGAATGAAGGATAGCCTGGAATGGCAAGAGATTTGAGGAGTGACACCTAGTTAGTTTGAGTACTGAAAGAAGCACAGAGTTTTTATCCCCAGGGCTCTCTCTGACAAGTGGGACTAAACACTTAATTGAAGGAATTGATCATATTACTCCCTATGGTTTCACAAAATAATTTTTTAAAAATATGTTAGATGGGGGGGTGGAACCAAGATGGCAGAGTAAAAGTGACTTGCTTGAACTCTCCCCCAAATCCCTCCAAATACCTGTAAAAAAATGGCTCTAAATAAATTCCAGAGCAGCAGAACCCACAAGACAGAGTAAAACAAATTTCCAGCCCAAGACAACCTGGATGGTTGATCAGAAAGGTATATCACGCTGGGCTGTGAGAGGAACGCAGTTTGGCATGAGCATGCGCAGGCAAAGACCAGTCCTCAGCTAACCTGGAGCAGGCCTCAGAGGACTGAACTGCAGGCAGCTGTGGCAGTTTCCAGACTTCTCAACCCATGAATGCCAAAGACAACTTGGAAGGTCAGTAGGAAAAGTCTGTGTCTGCGGTGAGAGAGAAGCACGGCCCTAGGGGGAGGGGGTGGCCAACGGCTGCCTCCAGAGCTTCCGGCCCACAGACTGAGGGGAAATTGAGTGGCTGATCAGAGGGGGATTGCAGGGATCTCTCTGTTGGTGCAGGATTCTCTTGCTTTGCCTGTACTTGGATCTGGGTTACAGTTCTGGGTGGCAGTCCAGGGCAAGGAGGAGAGCTGGTGTGGTGGAATTTATAGTGGTGGTAGAGAGGGAATCCTCCTCACAGTTCCAAGACAGAAAAGAGTGCTTGTGCTCACTCACAGACCAGAGCACAGGCCAGGAAAGGAGTAAACACCTCACCCTTGATCATACCACCTTGGAAGAACTGAAAATTTACAGATCCCTAGAAGTATCTCTGAAAACAGCTGCACAAACCCCCTGAAGCTTGGGACAGTACATTCTCCACACTGGAAACAGACTCCTACCTTAACAAAGAGTTTATAACTCAAGTAATTGGCTGGGATCATGAGTAAGCGGCACAAAAAGAGTCAGACCATAGAAACTTACTTTGGTGATAAAAAAGATCAAAACATACAACCAAAAGAAGACAACAAAGTCAAAGCTCCTACATCCAAAGCCTCAAAGAAAAATATGAATTGGTCTCAGACCATGGTAGAGCTCAAAAAGGATTTTGAGAAGTAAGAGAAGTAGAGGAAAAACTGAGAATACAAGAAAACCATGAAAAACAAGTCAACAGCTTGCTAAAGGAGACCCAAAAAAATACTAAAGAAAATAACACCTTAAAAAATAGCCTAACCCAGATGACAAAAGAGGTCCAAAAAGCCAATGAGGAGAAGAATGCCTTAAAAAGCAAAATTGGCCAAATGGAAAAGGAAGTTCAAAAGCTTACTGAAGAAAATACTTCCTTAAAAATTAGAATGGAGCAACTGAAAGGTAGTGACTGTATGAGAAATCAAGACACTGTAAAACAAATTCAAAAGAACGAAAAAATAGAAAACAATGTGAAATGTCTCACTGGAAAAACAACTGACCTTGAAAACAGATCCAGGAGAGGTGATTTTAAAATTATTGGACTATCTGAAAGCCATGATCAAAAAAAGAGCCTAGACATCATCTTTCAACAAATTATCAAGGAAAACTGCCCTGATATTTTAGAACCAGAGGGCAAAAGAGAAATTGAAAGACTCCACCAATCACCTCCTGAAAGAGATCCCCAAAGGAAAACTCCTAGGAATATTGTAGCCAAATTCCAGAGTTCCCAGGTCAAGGAGAAAATATTGCAAGTGGCCAGAAAGAAACAATTCAAGTATTGTGGAAACACAATCAAGATAACACAAGATTTAGCAGCTTCACAGGGCTTGGAATATAATATTCTGGAGGGCAAAGTATATAGGATTACAACCAAGAATCACCCACCCAGCAAAACTGAGCACGATCCTTCAGGGGAAAAAATGGACATTAGTGAAATACAGGACTTTCAAGCATCCTTGATGAAAAGACCAGAGCTGAATAGAAAATTTGACTTTCAGATAAAGACTCAAGAGAAACATGACGAGGTAAACACAAAAGAGAAACCATAAGAGACTTATTAAGGTTGAACTGTTTACATTCTGCAAGGAAAGATGATATTTGTAACTCATGAGTCCTTTGTCAGTATTAGAGTAGTTGGAAGGGAAAAAAAATTATATGTATGTATGTAAACAGATAGAAAGAGAGAGAGAGAGATAAATAGAAGGTACAGGGTGAGTTGAAGATGAAGGGATGACATCTGGAGAATAAAATTAAAGGATGAGAGAGGATTATATGGAGAGAATAAGAAAGGGAGAGGTAGAATGGGGTAAATTATCTCACATAAAACAGATAAGAAAAGGCTTTTACAGTGGAGGGGAAATGGGGGAAAGTGAGAGGGAATGAGTGAATCTTATTCTCATCGGACTTGGTTCAATTGGGTATGGAAATCTATCTTACCCTACAGGAAAACAGAAGGGGAAGGGGACAAGAGAGATGGGAGATGATAGAGGGGAGGGCAGACTGGGGGAGGGGGTAATCAGAAGCAAACACTTCTGAGGAGGGACGGAGTCAGAAGAGAGAATAAAATAAACGGGGGGCAGGATAGGATTAAGGGAAATATACTTAGTTTTTCACAACATGACTACTATGGAAGTGTTTTGCATGACTATACATGTATAACCTGTATCGAGTCGCTTACCTTCTCAGTGAGGGTGGGTTGGGAGGGAGGAAGGGAGAAAATTTGGAACCCAAACTTTTAAAAACAAAAAATAAAAAAAAAATTTGTGTTCACATGCACTGGAAAATAAAATATACAGGAAATGGGGTATAGCAATCTATCCTGCCCTACAGGAAAATTGAAGGGGAAAGGGATAAGAGAAGGTGGGGAGAGACAGGAGGGAGGGCAGACTAGGAGAAGGGGTATTCAGAATGCATGCTATCTTGGGGTAGGGGGAGGGACAAGATGGGGAGAAAATTTGAAACTCAAAATCTTGTGGAAGTGAATGTTGAAAACTAAAAATTAATTAATTAATTTAAAAATATGTTAGATGATATTTCAGGTAGAACAAATAAATTTCAGTCTTTGTTCATCTAAGCTATCAACAGCCATTCTTTTTTTCTGTTTGTTTGGGTGAAGCAATTGGAGTTAAGTGTCTTGTCCAGAGTCACACAGCTAGTAAGTGTTATTTGTCTGAGGCCACATTTGAACTCAGGTCCTCCTGACTCCAGGGCTGGTACTTTATCCACTGTACCACTTAGCTGAACCAGCTGCATTTTGGTTTTTTTTTTTTTAATGCTCCAAAACACTAATTAAAGAAATGTAAATCAAAGGTAATAAAAAAAGAAAAGTGACAAATATTGTAGGCTGCGGGGAAAATAGATATATTAATGCCCTGTTAGTGGAGATGTGAATTGGTTTAGCCATCCTGAAATTTGAAATTGAGCAATTTGGAATATGTGCCAAAAGTAAGTCACTAAACTGTATACTTTACTAAGTAATACTTCTTCTAGGCCTATCAGTCAAAAAGAGCAAAGAATGAGGAAAAGGACCCATAGTGTGAAAATATTTGTATCACTTCTTTTATGTAGAGGCAAAGAATTGGACACTACTGAGTCAACAAGTAATAGAATATCAATGTGATGGAACATTATTGTGCAGAAATGATAAAAGGGATGGGTTTAGAGAAATCTGGAAAGATTTGATTTGACAGTGAATTTTATTAGCTATCTCCTGACAGAGACATGATGAATTCAAGATGCAGAATAAGCCAGACATTTTTGACATAATAAATATGAGAATTCTTTTTTTTTTTTGCTTTACCTTGAATATTTGTTACAAGTTAGTTTTTTTTTTTTCTTCTAAATTTGAGGGCTGAGAAAGGGAGAAAATAAATGCTTGGTAACTGTAAAAATGAATTTTTTTTAAAAGAAATTTAAGGTTCTTGTTCATACTCTAGTGTTTGACATCTGTGTAATATGATAAAATTGGGCAGAGGGTTTCATTTGGCATCATGCTGGAACCAACTTACACCAGCTCCTGAGAACTGACTGTTAAGTTTTCAATGTGACTATTGATACCTTAAAAATCAGCAAATGCTATAAATCAGGGTTTGATTTGTTTTGTTAGTTGTCTGGATTTAAGAAAGGGATGCAGAAAATGTTAATAATTCAAATTAAACGTAAAACTTTCGTATGTAAAGATGTACGTAAACGTACATCTTTTTTTCCAGAGAGCTGGTTGTTCAGTATTTACCAATTGTGCATGACCTATAGGCCTCAAACCCATCCGTGAGATAGGGGGATGTTCACTCCAAACATGTGAAGACTTCTCCCTGTAGAATGGGTGGATGAGAACAAGTTGTTCCAATAGCCATGAAAACTACTAAAGCAGGCGCTATGTAGCACTTAGAGTTTGGTCAGACATTGAAGATACCAAGGTCATCTACTGCATCCCAGGCCATCACCAATCATCTTAATTTTTGTCTTGCCACTGGACTGTGATGACTCTGGAAGAGAAAGTGGGGCTGATGATTCTGTGCAACTCTGGCTCACATAAATCCAATTTATTTGCATTGATCAGAGTTCTTAAGTGTCTCAAAGTTGTTTTCTTTACAATGTTGCTGTTTTAGTACCAATTGTTCTTCTGGTTCTGCTTACCTCACTCTGCATCAGTTCACACACATCTTTCCAGATCTCACTGAATCCATCACTTTAATTTTTGTAGCAAAATTATATTCTATACCTGACTTTAGGTATATAGTTTCAAAGTGCTCAAGACAATGGTATAACTCCATCAACCATGCATAGCATGTTTGTCCTCCCACAGCTCCTCTCCTAATTATTGTTTTCCTTTATTGTCATCTTTGATAATATGATGGCTATGTGGTAGAACCTCAGAGTTATTTCTTAACATATTCTTCTGACACCTGCAAGACAAAATATAAATAAATTGTTGATTTCTAAAAGTCTACAACTATTTAAAAGTAAACTAGTGAGCCCTTCATTGGCTCTTTTAGGTATTGACTCAGATGAGGAGAAATGTTATAAAGATTGATACTAAATTTTAATTATATTTTAGATGCAATTTTAGAATCAGAGGCCCAGTTATTTGATTCTATTTTCCATGACTCAAAAGAAGACTGTATTCCATGTCAGAAAATAACTACCCATTTATCAAGAATCTGAAGAGGAGATTCTGTCAGTTAGCTAATAACATTTACAAAGCATGAAGAACTATACCAGTTAGATACTAAAAGGAAGAGAAAACAAGATTCTTGAATACACCTTTGGCAGTCAGACTTGATCCACTAGCACTTCTGGCTTCTGGATGATCAAGTTAGTGGTCATCTACTTCTCTTAAAAGCATACTATTATAGGAATCATTTACCCTGGGCAGATGGCTCCAACTCCAAAACGACCAAACTCCCAAATTAGGCATTAGGAAGTTGAAACGCCCATTTCTCAGAATCATGATTTGCTGATCTGTGCTCAGGAAAAGAAACAGAAAGCCAGCCAATACAGCCTTTGGTAAGTTCAAGATACTTGACTGAACTTTCAGTACTTGTCAGCTGATAAAGCAGCCAAAATCAGGCCATGTTTCTTGTCAGTGGCCAACCCCTCTAATGCATAAGCATCATCAGTTTTTACCGGAATGCTCCTGCTGCTGATGCAACTATGGTTAGTTGGTATGGTTGTTGTTCTTTGTTCTCAAAGAGGACCAAAATGACATCATTAAGTTGGGGTTAAGGTACAGTGTGTCCAACTGTGGCTGATCAGACCAACACAAGCTTGGAACACTCTACCACAAGTCAAGGACAAATAGTTCATGTGACCATTTGGAGTGGAGATGTCTCTAAATTTACATATCTCACTTTTTTTGGAGCTACTACAATTCTGGGAGGTCATGTGCCAGTGTCTCCCATGTCTCCCAAGAGATACCAAAGTTCTTCAGAGAACCTTGAGAATGTCCTTGTACCACTTCTTCTGACTTCCATGTGAGCACTTGCCTTGTGTGAGTTCTCCATAAAATGGTCTTTTTGGCAAACATGTGTTTGGCATTCGAACAATGTGGCCAGCCCATCAGAGTTGGGCTTTCTGCAATAAAGTTTGAATGCTTGGCAGTTCAGCTCAAGAAAAGACCTCAAATGTCAAGTACCTTATCTTAACAGCTGATTTTCAGAATCTTCCCAAGACAATTCAAATGGAAGCCATTCAGTTTCCTGGCATGGCAATGGTATACTGTCAAAGTTTCACAGGCATACAACAGTGCAGTCAGCACAGTGGCTCTGTAGACCTTCAGTATGGTTGGCATTCTAATAACTCTTTTCTCCCACGCTTTTCTTCACAGCCTCCCAAACACTGAGCTAGCTCTGGCAATGTTTATGTCAACCTCATCATCTGTGTATATTCCTGGAAAGTATGCTCCCAAGGTAAGCAAACTTATCCATAGCATTAAAAATTTCTCCATTTTCTATAACTGATGATTCTACATATGGATGGTATAGTAGTGGCTAGTGGAGAGCCTGTGATCTCTTGGTATTAATTATCAGACCAAAATTAGCACAAGCAGCAGAGAACAGATCTGTACTCTGTTGCATCTCAGCCTCAGAAGCTGCACTGAGTGCACCATCATCTGCAAACAAAAAGTTGCACACCAACTCTCCCTCCACTTTAGTCTAGTCTTGTAGCCTTTTCAAGTTAATGTCAATGCAATAGCTGACCTTGATTCCATTTTCATCCTTGTTGAAAGCATCTGACAATATTGCTGAAAATATCATGTCAAAAAGCATGGGAACAAGCTCACAACCCTGTTTCATTCCATTAGTAACTAGGAAAGTGAGAGAGCATCATCCACTATCCAGAACCTATGCAAGCATGCTGTCATGAAATTGATGTACAATACAAATGAACTTCTTCAGGCAACCAAATTTTGCCATGACCTTCCACAAGCCCTCATAACTGACAATATCAAAAGCCAGATTGATGAATGCTGTGTACAGACCTCTGTTCTGCTCCTGGCATTTCTCTTGGCGTTGTTTGTCATATCAACTGTTTGTCAGCCCTTTTTAAAGCCATATTGGCTTCAGGTAGATGACCATGTCCCACATAAAGGATCAGCCTCTTAAAGAGGACTCTGGCAAGAATCTTGACAGCAATAACCAAGAGAGACACACCCTCTCTGTGACTGTCACAGGACAACGTCTATACTTTTCCTTTATAGAGATAGACAGTGGAGGCATACTTGAATTCCCGGAAGATAACCTCTTCTTTCCATATAACCTGGAAATTTTCAGTCAGCTTTTGTATGAGCAGTAGACCCCCCCTGCCTTGTAAATCTCAGCTGGAATAGAATTAGCACTAGGCACTTTGCCATATGAGGGAAGCCCAATGGCATTCAGTTAGAAGTTCAGCTAGAGAGGGATTGACTTCAACCTGAGGCATGCCTTCAGCATTGACTGAGGACTGTCGCTTGAGAACACTATGAAAATATTCAGCCCATCTCTTCAGGATCGTATTCTTAACACTGATCGATGTGGCTTCATCAGCACTAAGTAGTTGAGATGCACCATAGATCTTTAGCCCATAAATAGCCTTCAGAGCATTGTAAAAAAAAAAGATATTGGATTGTTATTACCCATGTAAAACTGAATTTCATCTGCCTTCTTACCGAGCCAAGAATCCTGCATCTTGCACTTTATTTTTGATGGAGTTAAATGATGCTTTCTTAGAGACAAATGAACTATCACACTGGTAAATCAGTGGAGTTCTCATTTTTCATTTATCAGCTTCTGAATTTCCCCATCACTTTTGTCAAACCAAACTTGATGTTTACAAATGTTCTGGCCCAGATGAGTAAATGCAGTTCTGTATACCACATCTCTGAAAGCTGCCCACTTTTCTGCTCCACTGTTGCCAACAATGTGTTGGCTCAGCTTTCCCTCCAAGCTAGCAACAAACTGTTTATGCTGGAAGAAGCCCTCTAATCTGTTGATAGTTATCTTGCCTTGGGCCACTGCTTTTGTTGAATGTGAATATTTAACTTGAAGAGGATAATTCTATGATCAGTCCAGCACTTTTTGCCACACATTGCCTTCATCATTCTCACATCCTGTTTCTTCTCCTTACAATGACATAGTCTATTAAGTGCCAATATTTGCTGCAATGGTGCATCCACAAAGTTTTATTTAGATAAACAGAAGACAGTGTTGGTGATGAGACATGAGACCCACAAGTCTTCAATAATAAGTGACCATTGTTGTTATTATTTCTGACTCCATTCCTCTGAAGGACTCCCTACTATGTCTGATAGTCAGTGCCTACTGTGGTGTTAAAGTCACCTAGGATTACAAACTTGTCCTCTTTTGGAACACCGATACTGAGGGTCTCCAGATCTTCATAAATTTTTTCTTGATGTCATCAGGGTTCATCATGGTGGGAGCATACACACTGATGAGGATGGAGTGGTGCTTTCCTACAAGTGGCAAGTGCACTGTCAAGAGCCTGCAGTTCATTCCTTTGGGGAGGCATATTAGCTTACTGGCTAGATTAGATTTGATTGTGAAACCTATACCAGCTTCATAACACTCCCCATCACTGGGACCACTCTAGAAAAAATATGTATCCAGCTCTGACTTTGATAAGCTGGCCTTCATTTGCCAGCATTGTTTCACTCAGGGCTGCTATTTGGATGTGATACCTACTGAGTTTTCTCACAAGAGCTGTTTGTCTTTCAGTTCTATTGGATTTCATGTTGTCCATAAGCATAGGCACATTCCACGTACCAATGGTGAGTGGAATTATCTTCACAAAAGTTTTTATACATTTTTTTTATGTTTTGACCACATAATGGGATCCCTGCTTGCCACAGTAAATAGGCTAAGGTTTGGTGAAGCAGACAACTTTTGGGGAACCTTTTCTAGCCCCTTCCTCATACCAGGAGATGAGAAGCATGATCTTTAAAAAAAAAAAAAGCTGCTCAGATACCCAAGGGGGCTGCCAAATCTCCCTGCTGCTTCTGTCTAGTGAGAAGATGACCGTTAAGTCCCCGGGCAGGTTATGACTGCAGCTCCCAGTCTATCCATACCTGCTGTTTCATCACTTGCCTGTTTCCACAAGACTCACAGGCAGATAAACTCATTTTTTTTAAAATTCATCCATATATTGGATTTTAG
The DNA here is from genome assembly GCF_900497805.2 of Vombatus ursinus. Classification (NCBI taxonomy): domain Eukaryota; kingdom Metazoa; phylum Chordata; class Mammalia; order Diprotodontia; family Vombatidae; genus Vombatus; species Vombatus ursinus. Next base: position 35,806,300 of record NW_020954585.1, read on the forward strand.
TAAGGCAGAGTTGCTCAAAGTCATAGGCCTCATTCTCTCTTCCAGAGTCATCAAAGTCCAGTAGCAAGACAAAAGTCAAGATGACTGGCAATGGCTCAGGATGCAGTGGATGACCTTGGCATTTTTAATGCCTGACTGAGCTCTAAGCACTCCGCAGTGCTTCCTTCAGTCAACTTCATGGCCATGGAAAAAATTTCTATCATCCTCCCTTTCTGCCAGGGGAAGTCTTTGCATTCTTGGGGTAGACACCCCTCCTAACTCATTCAACAGGTTTGAGGCCCATCACTTACCTTCAACCTGGTTTAGCCTTTCTGCTGAGATGGTTTTACCAGGGTGTATTAATATCATTATTAAAAACAAATAAAAAAACAAGGAGGACCTTCTCTAAATATTATAAAAAACTAACCTTGACATGGAACATTTCAAGTGAAATCAAGAAACACTATTTCCCTCTATTAAATTTCAATAGCAAATAATTTTGTCAAATATTGAAATATCAATTCTATTTTTAAAGATATTTGGTTATTAAATTGGTATCCTAAATGTAATCAGAGAAAAGGCTAATTTTAAATGAGAACAAAGATGTGTTTTTAAAATTACACGGTGATATTACATGGATTAATTTTTCAGGAATTCTGTCTTTTTGAAAACTGAAATGAAAACATTTTCTAAAATGATCATGAAATACCTAGAAATAAAAGTACTTTTACAAATCTACAATTATATATGAATATTAAAATCAGAAATTCCATTTTGATATTCTGGATAAAGGAAAATGATTCTAATTTGAAATTTTCATTTGTTTTAGCTGATATACATATGTACACATATATGTGTATATATGTAGCCCAAGTGGTAGAATTTTTAGGGGTCTGTCCTAATTCATGCCTTCCTATTGCATGTAACCTAGACCCAGAAAAATCAATTATTCTGGACAAGCTCCAAAATGTAATCTGTGGCCCAATATTATACCTCTGAGTTTATTCAAACCAGGTTTACTCTTTTCAATAATCATCTCTTTTTGGCTTATGACTCAGCCAAGAATTACACTAAGAACATCAGAGTTTAGATCCCATCTAGGTCACTACAAAAGAGAAAGAATCCTCAGCAACCATGAAGCATTCAGGTCAACAAAATATCAAATACAGAACAAGCTTTAACTCCATAGCAAACAGAAAAGACTTGAACTCAAAACCATACAAAGTCCAAACAACTCCAATTTCTGGTGGACCTCCACCTCTTAGAGGTATATAATGTTCTCCTGATTTATAGTATTCTCTGACTGAACTTCTTCTTCCCTTTCCCCCCAAAAAGAGTAAATGACTCAGAGATGACAAAGAATATAACAACTCTCTTCATGTGAGTCACATCTCACAAGACTTATGAAATGTTATAGACTCATTCCACATATGCATGCTCACTAAAAGCATTCAGGATTTCTAAAATCAAGAAATGATAATAAAAGGAAAAAAAGCATTCAGGATTTCTAAAGTCAAGAAATAATCTTAAAAGAAAAGAAATGGGAGGGGAGGAAGGGGTCCTATGACTATTTAGGATCAAATGAGATTATGCATACGCAAAGCACTTAGTAAACCTTTAAAGCACTACATAAATGCTAGCTGTTGTTGTTGTTGTTGTTATAGATCATGGTGTGGGTTAAAAAAAAAAAAAAGCTCATCCTATAGCCAATGATTAGTTAACCAGTGAGCTTGCATAGGAGCTGAAGGCTCTTTACTACCTTTCTTTGTGGAGAACTAGTCGGAGCCAAAATCTGATGTTCTCAGAGGAAAATCTAGGTGAAAGCACGAATTTAAAAGAGTAAGATTACTAAGAATCCTATAAATTGAAACTAATTTATATTAACCCTGAAGCTTTGTAAACCCTGGATCAGCTAAGATGTTTGAATTTTTTAGGCCTAGATTACCTACCATAGCAAAGCATGAGTTAGGACAGACTTCAAAATTGTACCAGTATTGGGTCAAAACTGGGGGAAGGTGATCATCTGGGATTTCCCCCCACTGTCTTTTCCCATAACAATTCTTGACTTGTTGATCAGAGCTGTAATACCATGATCACTGTCATCTCTGGCTCATCTCCTTACCCTTTCATGATCATAAAACTACAGTTGTCATACTTCTTTATGACTGAATCCTGGCATTCTCATGGCAATCAAGTACATTCTAGGAAATATTAGCTTTACTCAGATAAGCCTGTCACACAAATGTACACATAGTATATAGTATTTTGTGTGTGTGTGTTTACATATAGATATTATGGAAGATTTTTTTAAATATTGCATTTTATTCCATGAGCTTTTTTTATTTCAAATATATCATTAATAAGATCACATATCATAAAAAAACATGCATATGAACTATCTTAAAAGAAAATAAGGGGTGCTTGCTTCAGCAGCACATATACTAAAACTGGAATGATACGGAGAAGATTAGTAAAAGAGGATGAGACAACTAGTATTGTATGATGTTGAATACTTTCCATTTAAGATGTCTTCAATAATCTAAGTTTTCCTTATCTAATCAATCAATCAATAAGCATAGGAGTTAAAATAGAAAATAAGTACATATTATATGTCAAGCACTGTGCTAAGCACAGTGTATACAAAGATAAAAGTGAAATAGTCCTTGTCTTCAAGGAGTTTACATTTTCATGAAAAACAACCAGTACATAAATAGATACATACAAAGTAGATACAGGGTAACCTTAGAAGCATGCCAGTTATGGAGGACAGCCAATGGAAGGGCAGGAAGACAAAAAAGATGGAACATTACCTGTAAGGAACACCAAATAGGCCAGTACAGCTGGACCATCGTATTGGTGAAGGGAGTAATGTCAGTCACTTATTTAAAAAGCATGAATTACGTGTTTATTATGTGTCAAGCACTGAGCTATCCTTTGGGAATACAAAGAAAGTAATCCCTGCCCTCAAGAAACTTCCATATCAATTGGAGAGATGACATATAAATAAATGCATACATGCAAACAACATACAGAGTAGATAGAAAATAACCTTAGAAGAAAAGGCTCTAGCAGTTAGGGAAATTAAGAGAAGCTTCCTGTAGAAAGGCCTCCTTAGCATTTGAGCTACAACTTGAGGGTAGTCAGGAAATCTAAGAAGGAGGGTATTCCTGACATGGGGGATGATAAATATAAGGCAAAGAAATGAGAAATGGAGTACTGCATGTGAGGAACAACAAGTAGGCCAGAATAACCTGCCTTTAAAATGTAGAAACGGTAGTGGAGTATGGAAAGGTAAAAAGGGTTAGATTATAAAGAGCATTAACTGCCAAATAGAAGATTTTCTATTTGATCCAAACGATAAGAGGAAGCCACTGGAATTTATTCATTAGAGGGTGAAAGAGTTAAACCTGAGCTTTAGAAAAATCTTTTTTTTTTTTCAGCTAAGTGGACGACAGATTGAAGTGGGGACAGACGTGAGGAAGGAAGACCAATTAGGAAGCAATTACAAATAGTCCAGATAAGACACATACATGTAAGGTGCTAGTAGCTAGAGAGAACAGGAAAGGCCTCTTACAAAAAATGGCATTTGAGCTAAGTCATGAAAGATATTAGGGATATGAAGAGGCAGGTATGAGTAGTCGATGCAAAATACGGTGACAAGAGATGGAGTAGACATGGTAAGCTAGATGATATTGCTGGACCAAAAAAAGGACAGGGAAGAAAAGTAAAATATGAGAAGCTGGACATTTGGAAGAGGCCAAGTTGTAAGAAATCTTACATTTGAGGCAGCAGAAAGTTACTGGAGTTTGCTGAGCTGGAGAGGGGAAAAAGAGAGGGTGACATGGTCAGACTTGCCCTTTAAGAAAATTTTAAAAAATATATGTGGAAGATTGATTAGAGTGGGGAGAGACTTGAGACAGTGAGACCAACTAGAAAGCTATTATAATAGACCAGGTATGAGGTGATAAAGGCCTAGACTAAGATGGCAGCTATATGACTAGAGGGAAGGGGACCTATGAGAGACATTGGGAAGGTAGAAGCAAGATTTTTATTGGATAATGAGTCAAGAAGGCTGAAGCTACAAATCTGGAAGAGTGGGAAGGTTCTCTATTACTCCACAGTAACAGAGAAGTTCAGATGAGGGAAGGTTTTGGGGGAAAATAAAATGCACTCTCTTTTGGACATGTTAAATTTGAAATGCCTATCTAAATGTCTAATAGGGAGTTAGAGGTGTGAGATCGGCGCTTAGAAGGAAGACTAAGCCTGGTTATATAGACCTGAGAATTATCTGGAGGCAGGAAGACCTGAATTCAAATCTAACTCAAACACTTACTAGCTGTGTGACCTGTGACAAGTCATTGCTCAGTTTCCTTAAATATAAAATGGTTTTAACAATACCACTTACCTCCCAGGGTTTCTATGACAATCAAATGAGATAAAATCTATAAAGTGCTTAGTATAGTACCTGGCACATAGTAGATACTATATAAATGCTAGGTATTATTACTATTCACACAGAAATAACTGAATCCATGAGACCTGATGAGATCGCCAGCGGAGACAGCATAAAGAAAAAAGAGAAAAGTGCTCGAGGAATGGGGACTTGGGGTGGGGAGGGGTAAGCACAAGAGTTAGATAGAATGAAAAGGATAAAGATTAATCAAAGAAAACTAAGGAAAGGTCAAACAGGTAGAAGATGAGCAGGAAAGATTAGAATCATGAAAACCCTGAGAGGAGAAAGTATCCAGTAGGAGAAAGCGATCAACAGTGTCCATCAAGAATAAGGATTGAGAAAAGGCCAATCATCTGGTAGACTGGGGGCAGGGAGGGAAAATAGAAATCACAATCATTTCACTACATCCTGATGGACCAACAATGCAGAAATCCCTCAATTACCTGGTGGCCTAATATTAGAAAGTCCCCAATTCTTAAAGGCATGGTCTCATCTACTGTTGTAATAACTGTATGCTGTCCTTTGATAAGAGACACTGCAATTTCACCTAAAAGGACTTCATTTAAAATTTTAAAAGTATTTAGTCTTTTCCCCTTGCATTCTGCCCTTGAACAGGGAATATTTTCTCATTCTAACCATAAATCCTGTCATCTGCATTCTAAATACTTCTATTTTCTCCCATGAGTGACACCACCACCCCTTCTCTATCTCTCACTTTCTGTTGAGATGCTTTACTTTTCTATCCTAACTTGCCACAGAATGCTGCTGATTGGCTACGCCAAGCATGCCTGAAAGGTTCTAAAAACCAAATCTGTACCCCAGGAATCTGAATATACTATTAGTGAGAGCAGATTCCTTAGCTTGCTAATGTACTTTCAGTTTGGCCTCCTATATTTGACCTATAGTCATTAGACCCCTACTGACAAAGTATGCCTCTCCCAGGAGACTGAGTGAATTTCCTGACAAGACCTTATATACATATCTGTGGAAACCCACATTTTGAGATTCTCAGGGGAAGTCTAAGGAGGAGGTAAAAATAATTTCTGAGAATAATTTCTGAAAATAATTTCTGAGAAATTCCCCAAGATTGAGTCTGGTCTACATAAACCCATGGATTACAACTCCATTACCAAAATGTCACAAATTCCAGATATTTCTACAGATTTGTTATACTTTCACCCTCTTCCTTCAGGTACTTATCCCATGGCCTTCCCTCTCAGTTTTTCACTACTTATTGACTCTCCCTGATACCTATAGACTTGTAAGCTCCCTCAGGGCAGAGGGGGCTGTTACATTTTTGTCTTTGAACCCTGAGAGCCTAGCACAGCACACAGAACAATTTTTCATCTTTTAAATGCAAAAAAAAAACCAAAACCTTCCCTTGACCTTGCTATCCCCTTTGCCCCATATCTTCCTTATCTCTTTAACTGTTAGATTCCTATGAGTGGCCTTTCCATTGCTATCTCTACTTTTTCATCACCCAGTCACTCCTCAGCCTCTTACAATCTGAATCTACAACTCTAGTGAAACTGCCCTCTCAAAAATCACTTCTTAATTACAAATTCTGAAGGCCATTTTTTCAGTTGTCATTCTTCTTGCCCTTTCTGCAGCAACATTTAATACTGCCGACTACTACTCTCTCTAACCATGTAGAAAAAATATGTTGTCATTTAAAAGATTCAAACTATTTTACTACAGATTAATAGAACTCTGAACTAGTCCACAGCTCAATTTGATCAATACAGTGTTTTATAAATAAGAGCACCTTGAAGACTTCACTAGCATGAATCACTGATTAACCCCTCTTTATTCTAATACCTTCCCTCTATTGTTTCCTTTATCCAGTATATAGCCTGTTTTGTATATATTTGTTTGCATGTTATCTGCTCCATAGTATTGTAAGCCACTTGAGGGCAATGACTGTCTTTTGCCTCAACATTTTATCCCCAACATTTAACAAATTGCCTGTAGGTGCTAATAAATGTTCACTGATTGATTGATTGGGAGGAGGAGAGTATGTACATCAATAATCACTCAGGAGAGTAAAATTTAGCTCTGCTTGAGTTGAGTAACAGAAATAAAAAGAGAAGACTTCTTTATAGGCACCTAGCCAAAGATCAAATGAGAGATGGAATAATACACAAAATATTATTCTGAGAGAGTTAAGAGGACCAAGGGAATAAACAGCATTTATACATATAATAACACCTCCCTTAGGTACTAACTAAATAACAGATTCCATATCAGAATTGTGGCTCCAAGGGCCACACACATGTTGAATGTTCCAGAGTAAGAAAGAGTTGGTTATATAAAAGCTATGTCTTCTTTATCAGCATAAAAGAAACTGAGGCAAGGTCAGGCAAAGAGATCAACTGGGGCTTGACCTCATCACCAATAGGTCTATTCCAACTAGACCTGTGTCAAGATATTAGGAGAAACTCTGTTTTCCAGAGCTAAGGCTCAGCAAGCAAGCTATGCCCTGAGCTTGGCATAACAACAATCCTTTGGGCTCGCACTCTGGATCTCAGCCTCTGGCAAAACCACATAAATACTGTATTGCTTTGACCAGCATCAGGTGTTGTCTGAGTTCAGATAAGCATGAGACAAGCTCAGACAACTACCCATGTTGGTCATGCAGCCCTGCTAAGAATCAAATGTGTCTCATTGTTGCTATTACCCCTCACTGTCAGTGCTACAGCTCACTGTGTAGCCATTGGTATAAGTTTTGAGATCTCCCCACGCTGCCTCAAGTCCCCCCACCAGGGGTTACCCTCGCCCCCCCCACCCCAGGCTCATGTGTCTAATTTGTCTCCTTATTTACAAGCAGTTTCCCTCACTTTGAAATTAAACTTTTGCTTGATTCCTGACTCTGCTGTCTCTAGCTGCTCTGTGCAGCTCCCAACCACAAGTTAGAGGTCGGTTCGGTCCAGCTGACACTTACATAGAAGCTTATGTTTTCTAGGTGGTAAAGTGGACATAGCACTGGGCCTGGAGTCCTAGACATTCGAGTTCAAATTTGGTCTCAGACATTTACTAGTTGTGTGACCCTAGGCAAGTCATTTCACCTCTGTTTGCTTCAGTTCCCTCAACTGTAAAATGGAGAGAATAATAGCACTTCCCTCCCAGGGTTGTTCTGAGTATCAAATGAGATAATAATTGTAAAATGCTTAGCACAGTGCCTGATATATAACAAGCACTATATAAATGTTAGCTATTATTTTCAGCATAAGGGAAACTAAAGGGGGGGGGGGTGGGAGGAAGCTGGGCAGGGCAACTGACCTCATCACTAATAGGTCTATTACAACTAGATTTCATAGGATCTCATATAGAGGTAAAAAATTGAGAAGATGAACTGCAATGAAGTCCAGGATAGGATCTCAATTTACTAGTATTTTCTAATCTTTTTATGATAGATATTTGAGGATACCTTTAGAGCTGACAGAACTTAGACTTGGTGCTTTGAGTGATAAAAACTAACAATACCTGAGATACTGTATCAAGGTGAGTTTGAGACTCCCTAAGGAAGTTGTTGATATAAACATGAAAATAGTCACTACAACTCTGGTATGTCCAGACAATACAACACTCATGGGAGAAGCACTGATTGGAACTAATTCTAACCTCTTCAAGATTCTAGCAGGATAACTGCAAACAACAAGCGAGGACTCAATACCTGTATATTTGACCATTTGTGAACACTGTGTAGGAATCTAGATAGAATAGAGGTATCGGTGAATACTAACTTTTGAGCGTTAACTTTTTAATCTCTCGACTAAATCCGGACGTATTCTACTGTGGTGATTTGCTGGTACCAGAAGAGTAGGAAGAGTTTAAAGCTGAAACTCAAGAAGAATACAGACATGTTCTCACTTCATGAGCGGGATATAGAATGTGCTCAATGTAAAGTCCAAAGAATACCAATTTAGTATAGTATCTGGCACATAGTAAGTACTTAATAAATGCTTGTTATAATAAATAAATGTTGGGCTATCACTGAGAAATTCAAAGATTATATAGATGGAGAAGTTCAAATGTGTACTGATGATAATACACTGATATATTTGACCAGTGCCAGGTTGGATCTTGCCTGCCAGAGATGCCTAGAAGAACTGGCCAGTTGTTTTAGCATATTATCACAGGTCTGGAAAGAATAATTTGGATATAGATGCTTTGCCCAGATTGCCATTTGACACAAGAGCTGCACTAATGCCAGAAGAAGGTTTGAGAGCTATCTATGATACCCAAGGACCTGGAAGAGAACCAAGCAGAAGCATAGCTGATATCACTACTAGTCCCATACCCCAAAGAGATCAAAGAGAAAGGAAAAGATATGTACAACTTATGGCAATTCTTTTTTTTTTTTTTTGGTAATAGTTGAAAACTGGAAACTAAGGGCATATCCACCTATTGGGAATACTTAATGACCATATGCTAGATTGTTACCAGTAAACCAGAAAAAATAGTTACACATGTAGATTCTAAGTGACAACATTAGAGACCGGCCATGTAAAATGTCTTGCATGTTTCTTGCTGCCTATGTTAACTACTAAATGATTATGTTTATTATTTTGTTTTTCTCTTCATTTGACTGCACTCTGTATTGTGTCCAAATTACAGTAACTATTTGCTTTACTCGTTTTTTGAATACATGCCTATATATAGCTAAACTTTTTTTATATAGGCCTACTTCTAGTGTTATTTTACAGCTAACTAGCATTGCTTTGGTAGTCATGTTTTGCTGTGTTATTTATGGTTAATTGCAGAATAATCAGAATATACATGTACTTTGAGGCTTTGCACGTACTGTGTCTGTAACTTAGGCCACTTGTCACTGAAGTTACCCTTAACAGATGAAAATTCACCTGCTAAATTAATGAAATTCAATGTAACTAATTAGAAAGTTATTTATAAATCCTCTTCATGACATGCAAGGATTTTTTAAAAAAATAATGCATATTTAAACACACTGCTCAAGAGCAAAAAGGGTTTTTGAAACTTAATAGAATTTTAAGATACTATTTATTCCATTTTCATCTTTTTAAAATTTGTATTTTCCCTCAATTTTTCATAATTTGCCCAATATTTTTAGTTACAAATTATAACTATAATTATAAATATAATTAAAATTAATGTTATAAAGGCATTGTATTACTTTGAATATTAATAATTATTGGCTATAATTAAAAATTAATGGTTTTTTAAGTATATGCATGTACAATAGTACCTTTACATAACTTGGGGAGGAGGGGTTTCGTGCTCAAAAACGTTTCACTGACCGATTAAAAATAACCTGGATACTACATTACATCATCACTGCCCTCCAATCCCCAAGGCAACCAAACGGCCCCACAGCACACCCGGAGCATGAAACCCAGGAAACGGTTACTTTAGAGAACCCGCACCGCCCCTACCGGCCTCAACGGCTCCTCGGGCCTCTAACGTTCCACCAAGCACGCGCACGCACGCGCACGCACGCGAGAGCTGACGAGGAAACGATGTCTCCAAAGGGGAACTTCTCCAAAATCTAGCCCCGCCTTATCCCCTCCCCTCCCACTTAACCGACAAGCTCCTCCTAGTCCAACTCCTGACCCTGGTCTAGTGTACGTCATAGTTCTTCCCGCCCCCTGAAACAAGCTTCCCTACGGGCCTGGTAGCTTCGCAACAGGCCTCTGATTGGTCAATTGTGAGGAGCCGGGAGAGCGGATAAGGAAATGAGCATCAGGGGTTGGGCAAAGCTTGGAAACCTTCAGTGGGTTCCACCCCTTCCGGAGAGAGCGCGTGATGAGTGGTTGTTGCTCGTGTCCAATCAACGCCCGGTTATTGGATTCAAATCAAGACCCCTGGGGGAAGGGAGCTCTTAGCAGTTACTTGTAGTTTCCGTCGCCGCTTCGGCTTCCCTGGTGTCTTGGTCGGGGCTGCTGCCTGTCGCCGGCGTAGCTCTTCGGGACTCGGCGCTGCCGTCAGCATGGCCCACAAACAGATCTACTACTCGGACAAGTATTTTGATGAGCACTACGAGTACCGGTGAGGAGCCCGTTAGCAGAGGCTTGCGGGCGGGGCGGGGGCGCGTGGAGAGTGGGTCCAAGGGGCGTCTCCCGGCCGTCCCCTCCTCCGTCTCCCTCCGCGCATCCACTTTGGCTTCCCTTTTTTGTCTGGAGGGCGCCGGGAGCTTACAAAAGCAGCCCGACTGTCGGGTACTGGGCCCGGCCGGGGGACGGGGTTCGACGGGCGCTGAGGGCCTGAGGCCAACGTGGGGAGAGGGGGGTGGGGAAGGCCAAGGAGAGGGACGTGGACCGCGGCTGGTGGGGCCTGGAGGCCCGGCCGTCTGACCGTGCAAGAACAGTGAAGCCCTAGCTAGGCCTTTTAACCTCGAGCCTAGTCAAGTGATTTTTAATCAGTTGTATCAGTTACAACTGCACTGAAGGTCGGTTCTCACTTCACACACCTCTGAGTATCATATCATAGGACTATGGGGCTGGAAGGGAACTTGGAGGTAATAGAATCCACTCATTTTACAAATTGGGAAACTGAGGTCCAGAGGTGACTAGCTGCATGTCTTATTTTACCCACTGAATGTGTAAGTTCGGGGACTGGGGGGGGCGGGGTGGATGTGAAAGGGAGGATTTCCCCAGCACCTGAACAATAGAGGTTTATTTGAGCTTTAAAGCTACTTTGGTGCCGTGGATAGGACCCTGGAGGCAGAAAATCTTGAGTTCACATCGTCCATCAGACATGGTTTTTGATCCTGGCCAAGTCTCTTAAACACTTTGAGCCTCGGTTTCCTCATTTTTTAAATGAGGGAGTTGGACAGCATTGCCTCCAATGTCTCTTCCAGCTCTAAATCTGTTTTCCTACTAACTGAATTAAGCTATGACTGTTTTGGCCACAGCTTCTATTTTATAGTTACTTTTTCTCTTCTTCCCCTTCCATCTTCACCCAAATCAAGTTAAACTCTTCGAGTTATGCCTTGAGTTGAATAGGGGTTTCATTTATATTTTGTCTGCATTAGTTGATTTTTGCTTAAGTAATAAGCCAGCATTTATTTAGGGAATACTCTGTGCTCGGGAAAACTGTCCCAGCCCTTAAAAGAGCGGGCCTCGTTCGAGGAGCTTAAAAGCTGGACTCCCCCAAGGCAACATGTACTTAAATAGATGTAAGCAAGATGAGATATAAGGTAATTTTTGAAGGGGTACCGAAGCTGAGGGCATTAGGAAAAGTCTCTTGTAAAACATGGCTCTTGAAGGGAGCTTTTAAGGAAACTTAAGGATTCTATGGAATTTTAATCAGGCGAATGGTCCAGGTAGGAAGGAAAATCATAATCTCTTCCTCACAAAAAGTCCTGTGCCATATTTCAGGGGCTGCTATTACAGGTAGCTCAGAAAACTTACTGGTGACTGCCTGGGTAAATCCACAACTGTGAAAGAAAGAATTCACATCATGCTTCTACTGACTCTGAGAGCCTATCACTTTGCATTTTCACCTTCTTCACACCTAACTCAAATCAATCAATCAAGCATTTATTAAGCAGCTTTACTAGTCAGAGACATGATTGACATGTTGTCTAGAAAATCGCTAAGTCAAATTTTGTAAAGCTGTAAGCTTTCTTGAAAAACTTGAGTAAAAAGCAGAACTTAAAAGACTTGAAAAAGTCTAAGTTAAATGCTATAATCTCATGATTATTGACTTGTAATTAACAGAAGCTGCTGAGCCTTTAGTTTTTAGTATCAGACAGCAATATGACCCATTGAAAAGAAGTAATTCAATCAAGAACTTTCCTTTTTTTGGTTCACACCTGTGGTTTCATTGGTGTAGGGAACTGCCTAGCAAGGAAATTTCTACTAATGCACATTAGTGACTCTAGTAACTTTGTTTTAGAGAGTTAACTGGAATAAGTTTAAATTACTTACCTAAAGGAGCTTACATGTTATATCTTTCCATGATATAACAAAAGGTCAGTTTAACTTGCATTCTACTATATTTAGCTTCCATATCACTCCCTGTGAATTAGGACTTAGATTTGGGGGGGGGGGGGTTGGCAGTGGGGTTAAGTGACTTGCCAGGAGTCACACAGCTAGTGTTTTGTGTCTGAGGCCGAATTTGAACTCTGGCCTTCCTGAATCCAGGGCCAGTGCTCTATCCAATGGGCCACTAACTGTCCCTAGGACTTAGATTTTAAATTGATGGAAACGGCCTCGTGTTATTTTGTAGACTTGTTCACATAGTACTATAGAGTACTATTTTTGTACTATTTAAATTTTAGTTTGAATTTTGCATGTGCCTGCAACTGCTACAGCTATAAACATCCATGTAAAGACCTTTGGAAATACTTATTAAAATTATTATTTTGTTAAATTAGCATTAGATCACTTGAAATGACCAAAGAGGTTCATGACCTAGTATAAAACTTATCATTAGGCAGGTGTTCTCAAAGTACATTGATGAAGTATTTATGAAATTGCTGAGTTTGGCATATCTGCATACATGTATACACAGACACACATAAAGTTTTACTATGCATCTGTGATAGTATGTATACTACAATCAAACACTAAATTTTTGAGGAAATATCTCATGAAATTTAAAATCTGTAGTTAGGGTTTCAGTCTTGTATTTATTTATTAGTCAGACTTTTTGTTAAGTTCCTACAGTGTCCTGGGCAAAAATTACTTTTCCAAAGGGAAGACTATTGACACCTAAGGACTGGTAACATACCATTGGTTAGTAAACATTGCTAAGCATTTATAGTTCTCAACTATACTGGAAATAGTTCTTATTTCTACTAGGCTAGTTAAGTAAATGAGTTAGCAAGATTGGTCAGGGAGCTCTAACATGTATTATCATAGGTTGTATTTTAAAAATGTAAAGGTCACTGGTGATTTTCAATGCTGCCTTTGTTACAGTGATGTTACAATAAGATAATTCTTTGGGGAGAATGGCTTCAAAAGCCAGTCAAAACATTCTGTGGTGGGGCAGCTAGGTGGTACAGTGGATAGAGCTCCAGCCTTGGAGTGGGGAGGACCTGAGTTACTTACTAGCTGTGTGACCCTGGGCAAGTTACTTTAACCCCGATTGCCAAAACAAAACAAAACATTCCATGGAAACTGGAATTCCTCTTAAAAGTCCAACCTCCCATTTGCATTCTGGTAAATGACATTATGAAAGATAACTAAGACTTCATTTTATCCTAGAGCAAGTAAAAAGTGATCATCATGGCTGCCACGTGACTAGTCAGAGCCAGATACCTAGGGAAATGTACTCTCAGGAAAGCCCTTCTGGTTTTAAAAGTGCCAACAGAGAGAGTGAACAGCAGAGGGAAAGTATGGTTTGTTTAAAAGTATTTTACCTTATGATAAACTGTTCTAGGAGCTATTTGCATATATCTAATGTATATTAGAAAAGCACAGGAACTGAGCCTGATCCACTGTGCCAGGGCACTTTTCCAGCTGTGTAAATCTTAAAGGCTGGTACTTCACTCAGAAGAATTGCAAAAGAAAAAGGGGCTGAAAAGTAATGGGTAAAATAAGTTAAGTATTTAATACTTCTTCCCACCTCGTCTTACCCTTCCCATCCCATTAATTCTGAACCTCTGGTTGTCATTCAAACCCCATTCTCTACCCAACTACCTTCTCTTTTGTTACTCCTCCCTCTTTCTAAATCCCATCCCCTCCTACCCCCCACCCCCATCCCACTTTAAAGCTATCCACCCCTTCCAACTTGAGTTCTGGAATGCCTGCTCTCTAAGTAACAAACTTACTTGCATCTTAAATCTTTCCTTTCCCTACTCCATCAGTCTTCTGGCTCTCAGAGACCTGGCTTTCTCTTGATGACAAAGCCTTCCATGGCCACCCTTTCCAGCATTCTCAGTTATTCCCTCCACACAGTGGTCAAGATAGGGGAATTGGAATACTTCTTGCTTCTTCAAGCCACTTCAGGGCAATCCCTCTACCACCATCATTCAGTAACTTCTTTTGAGATTCGCAAAATCAGTATCTACCAGCCAATTAAAATTCTGGTAACTGCTGTCTATTGACCACCAGGATGATACTTCCCTTCTTTCCCCAATGAGTCTAGAGCCTGGTGCAGTCTTTCTCTCCTCTCGAGCTCCTACCCTATACTAGGATCAGCATATGTAGAAACCTCTCAGTTTCTAAATTTAGTCATTTCCTAAGACCTACTTCAATCTCTGTCAGCTATACATAGAGGTAGTCTTATGCTTGATCTTGCAATTATCGTACATTCCATGTTTGTGAACTCTGAAATTCTCCCTTTGATCATAATTTCTTGTCATTCTATCTCTTCCTTTTCCTTGCAGCCCCAAACCTTGTTCTTTGTTTTCACCATGACTCCCAATCCCACCACCCCTCAATTCTTTCCTAGGCCTTCACCTCTGCACTGAAGTCTGCTGCCCCCATTTCCTCTCATTGATCTTGCTCTCTCCAGCCTTATCAGTCTAATAGTCAAGCATCCTGAAAAATAAGTCTCAGTGTTAGCCACTTCTGCAGCATAAGCAATATTGGAGTATTAATCAAAATACTAGCCTGTCTCTTAGTTGCTTGTTGAATTGAATGATGTATAATCATTTATTAAGTAGCTATGTTCAAGGTACAGTATATATTGTTTTGATACAAGTTCATTATACACTTGGTCTTATTATGAGACCAGGAGCTTTGGCAGAGTTCTTTTCTTTTCCCTAGTCAACTATCTTTCAGATGGCATGAGAGCCTAAATTTAGACCTAGTCCAACCTCTTCATTTCATAGATAAGAAAACTGAGAAAGGAAGTGAATGGGCCACAATCTCGAAGCTATTCAATGGCAAAATAGCATCTAAACCCAAGTCTACTCACTCCACACTCAATCCTTTGTTATCATTATTATTAATACTTTTAATAATTTTGTTTAAAAGCAGTGAGTACAAGTAGAGCACATTCCTATTTACAACGCCTTTCTTCACAACATCCTTGGGGGAAAAAAGGAGATAATAAAACTGCCCATCTCCATAACACCTTTGAACTTGTACTATTTGGGTGATAGTTGACATCACAAAGCTAGAGCTCAACAGAAAAGAATATGTTCACTAATACTTATAGATCAGGAGGAAAAAAGGAAAATAGAGCAATCAAAATGAGTAGTGATTGATTACAATGAGAGAAGCAAGAGATAGAGGGGACTGCCAACTTAAGAAAATCAGTCTGTCCCTTGTCTTTGTAGAAGCTTTTCCCTTGCCATTTCCAATAGTCAGGTTATTTGCCAGTCCCCAGTTCCTCTTCCAAATCAAAATCTTAACTGTTCAGTACTTCTGAAATTTATTAGGACTTGTTTTTGTGATAGGATTGCTTAAAAAAAAAGTCTGTAGTTTCAGAAATAACATTCTGTAATGCCTTGTGCTTTTCCTCAAATAGCTGTCCTCTAACATTTGCTGAATCACAGAATTTCAGCTTTGGGAAGGTACCTTTGTGACCATCTGATTTAACCTGTAAGTTGGAAAAAAGTAATCTTTTGTAAGTCATCCAGCCTTTGCTTAAAGACTTCAGGACCACCCTACTTGGGGAGCAGTTCCACTTTTGGATAGCACCAAAGTTTCTCCTTAAGCCTAAATTTCCTTCTTTTGTAAGTGTAATCTAGGTGACAGCTTTTCAGATATTTCAAAACACTTGTCATCTCCCCTTTAGTATTTGAATCTTCTCTAGCTAAACATCCCAATTTTTTAGTTCCTTTAACTGATCTGCCCTGCCATGATGAGTACTTTTGGAAACTTTCCAGTATATTGGTGTTCTCATCAAAGTGTAGTGAACAAAAGTAAAAACAACACTCTATATGTCCTCTGACAAGGTCAGAGTCCACTTAGAAGCAGTTGGTATTACAGTGGATAGAGACTGGACCCCGAGTCAGAAAGACCTGAGTTCAGATATAACCTCAAGATACTTTCTAGCTATGTGACCCTCAGTACCTCCACAGACTTCTATTTGTGAAGTTGATTGTTTGAATCCACCTTTAAGACTTTACATATGCCCATTTTTAAATGTTATTAGATTCAACCCTATGTCCCAACATATCAAGTTCCTTTTAGTTTTGGATCTTAACTCTGGCTTCCAGTATGTTAGTTGTCCCTCCTAAATTCAATAACATGTTCAAGTCTACTAATGCTACTTAAGCTTTTATCCAGGGCATTGATTAAAAAAAAAAAAAGCTAAGCAGCACAAGGGCCAAGTACAAACCAAGTTCCTGGGGCATTCTCTTGGAGACTTCTTTCCATGTTGACATTAATAACTTCCTTGGGTCTAGCTATTCTACCACTTCTTAAGCTATTTAATTTTACTATCATCTAGCTCATATGTCTTGGTGTTTTCTTATAACCATAAATCACAGAGTACTACTTTATATTCTCTTAAGAATTGAGAAGCAGCATGGAACAATAGGAAGATGACTGGATTTGGAATGAGACGGTTCAAAACCCAGCTTTGCCATTTACCATCTATCTGATCAAGCCACTTAATTTCTTTGGGTCTAAGCTTCTTCACATGTAAAATCAGAGCAGAACACTTCTGAGCTCCCTTTTAATTCTTAAAATTATAATCCTGTGTTCTTAATTATAGATTGCTAATAAAGATAAGAAAATGATAAGGAATCTTCCAGTCATATTTCAAAGATCCTATGAATAGTTGGTTAAGTCACAGCCTGAATTAATTGAATTATACTTAAGTGGAACACTTAGACATATCTTAAACAAGAGGCCTGAATTTTGTTTTTGCTCTTTTACTCAATCTGTGACTTTGGGTAAATTAATTTGACTTTTGGGCCCTAGTTACTGCATTCATGAGGCATCCAACTCAGAAAACTGTTATTACATGTGCTTATTATTTTTCTTTAATAGGCATGTTATGTTACCTAGAGAACTTTCCAAGCAAGTACCAAAAACCCATCTGATGTCTGAAGAGGAGTGGAGGAGACTGGGTGTCCAGCAGAGTCTTGGATGGGTTCATTATATGATTCATGAGCCAGGTATGTTTTATCATTGAAATATAAACTTTAAAATGTCTGTTTTGCTTGGCAGTCAGCATCTTTTATTCATCAACTAGGATAACAGTGAATACACTTATTTGGCATAATTTATCACCTTATTATCAGAGATGCCTTCTGGGGTTTTAACCAGAAAGAACAATGAAGAACCATGGA
Organism: Vombatus ursinus; assembly: GCF_900497805.2. Lineage (NCBI taxonomy): Eukaryota > Metazoa > Chordata > Mammalia > Diprotodontia > Vombatidae > Vombatus > Vombatus ursinus. The sequence goes on from NW_020954585.1 coordinate 35,823,906, forward strand.
GAAGAACTTCAGAATTCATTTATGTCAAAAGATATTGCTCTTCTTGGCTAATAAAATAGTACATATAATGTTTATTCTTTAGGGGATAAAAGAACTAGGATGGGCAGGTAGAGGTGTTACACTAAGTGTTTTCCTCTTGTAATAAGCAGTTAGTACTAGTAGACAAGAGTCAGCTATTGGTTCAGTGGATAGAGCAATGGGCCTAGAGTCAGGAAGACCAGAGTTCAGATCCAACCTCAGACACTTAATAGATGTGACCCTGGGCAAGTCACTTAACCTCTGTTTGCCTAAATCCTGGATAATTGCCTTGTTGTGACAAAAGATGATCCACTGGAAAAGGAAATGGCAAACCACTTCAGTATCTTTGCCAATAAAACCCTATGGCTCATACTGTCCATGGGGTCACAAGAGTCAGACACAAGAACAACTAGTAGACAAGAATTTTCTATATAAGTTTTTCCCCTGGTAGATAAATATCCTTTTCATTTAAAATCATACCTTTAAGTTGATAGCTATATTTTATAATGGAGAAAATGACTTTTAACCTCTGTACATTTTAAAATTGTTTCTGTATGAAAATATTTTTTAGTTTAAGAGTAAGTTCTTTACTCTTAAGGCACATAAGCAGTATGCTAGAGTTAGAATGAATGTTGTGTACATGTGCGCATACACACGTTTGTGTTGTAAGGGGGGAAAAGCTTAGTGTGATATTCAAAGAATCTGTTCTTGGCCATGTGCTGTTCTCATTTTTCTCAGTTATTTGGTTGCCCAATGGCTAGTGTTGTAATTGGAGTCAGGAAGACCATAGTTTTAATACTGCCTAAGCCCCAGTTTCTTCATCTGTAAAATTGGAATAGTAATAGCACCTACCACACATAGTTATTATGAGGATCAAATAAGATAATATCTGTGAGGTACTTTGCAAACCTTTAGGTTCTATATAAAGTCACAGATTGAGTAAAAAAGCAAAAACAAAGCTTGGCCTTTTTATTTAGATATGTGTGATTCAAGTATTTTAAAGAAGTGCAATTAAATTTTTTAAAGAATTATTTTGAAACTGGGTGATCAGTCTATAGTTGTAGGGCTTTAATAAGATAAGTATGCTTTATTTTCAGAACCATCGGAGGGAAGATATGGGACTCATAATACCAAAATTTCTTGTATATTTGATACAAGTTCTTTTACTTTGAAATATATCTGGGCATGTGCATTTCATGAATGCTTAGCATAATTATTGAACTGTGACTAACAAAAATTCCTCCTTTGTCGTCTGTTTTCAGTGCTTACAAATATTAGACTTAAATTGTATAACTATGTGTTTGAGAGTCCTGAATAATATATTTCAAACAAAATGATGAATTGTGTAGAGAAATCTGGATTAGCTTAAGGGGTATCCTACTTCTATTCTTTGTTCCTTCTAGAGATGTAAACAACAGCAACAACTAGAACAGTACTGCCCTATATCTAACACTATATGGCCCATCCTTAACATTCTTTGTTCTGCAGAGAAATATTTTTAAAACGATATCGATTGCTGAATTTTGAATTCTTTATTTAGCTTTGCATGGCTTTGAGTGTCCAGAAAGTTGCTGGTGTTGACTCTTTATCTTCTAGGCATGAATTAGTCCGGGTGGGGAATGTCTTTTTATTTTGGTACTTCCTTTAAGAAATAGATAAATCCCCAGAAATAGAAGGGTCACGATCAAGGAACTAGACAGTTCCATCCCCTAAATTTTCCTACTTCCATACATATAATGTAACTAGCTGAAACAGCTTCGGATAAATTGCCTTCCTTCTATGAAAAATAGTAGAGTATTCAATTTTTTTCCTTCTGAGTCACTAAAGTGGAAGTAGGTAATATGGTATAGCAGAAAGAACACTACATTTGGAATAGTTTTTAAAAAAAAAAAGGTCTGCTTTTACTTACTACTTTTTGAGTTGTCTGTGCTTCAGTTTTTTTATCTCTCAAATGAAAGGATTGGATCGACTAGATAATGCATAAACTCACTTCCACTCCAAATCCTATAATCTAACCCATGAGCATTCCCTGCTTGAGGGGACGGCCAACCATACCATTGCCTAACATGGTTTCTTTGTTATCCTACCTTTTTACCCTTGGGTAACTGAAATAACATTTGGGAATCATATTTATTAAGTTAAGCCTCAGAAACACCTTTTCTCCCTTTTCCCATTGTCATTCCATAATGAATTTTGATGAGAATTTGATCACTCAGACATTTTTGAAAGTTCATTTAATCAATCTGTGGAGTGCATATTCCAATGATGATGATGAAAATTGACTATGCCTCCTATACACTTTGAAAATAATCTTGTTGTTTTTTTTCTCCACAGAACCACATATTCTGCTCTTTAGAAGACCTCTTCCAAAAGAACAACAAAAATGAAGTTTATTTGGGTTTTTCACTTAAATTTTTTTCAAACTATGTATATGTGTATATATGGTAGTATTCAGTGAATACTTGAAAAAATGTACAAATCATTCATCCATACCTGTGCATGAGCTGTATTCTTCACAGCAACAGAGCTCAGTTAAATGCCACTGCAAGTAGGCTGCTTTACGATGTTTAAGATACAATTTTTCTCTAGTCAGTTTTTTCTTTAATATAAGTGCCTATTTGACTTCTCCTTCAATTACATTTGTTTAATAAAGTTCATATGTTACATGTATGTCTGAGTACTTGGTAATTGGGGTAGGTGTTCAGATGTTCAAATTTTCCATTGTTAATTTATAAATATGATGTACAGTTCTTTCCATTGTTCTAGAAATTTATAATTCAAGGAAATAAACTCTTTAAAAACAACGTAGAAAAAAGTTAAATGAATGTTAAACTGCATGGTACAGTAGAACTAGCATTAATTTGAACAATTAGTAACAACATCTACTAAAACTGGAAGGTCCCTGCCACATAGGCTAGTTTTTTCCCTAAAAGGCAATGAAACAGTCCTCAAGACTGAATTGGCCTGAGCGGGGAGTAAGGGTCAAATGACACAGTTTACCAGTTGCCTAAACATAAAACCCTAGCACAGGAGTAAAGGCTTCTCAGGCTTGTTGAACTTCTGTGGAAATACTGTGACTAAGCATGCTGCCATGACACATAAAGGTAGTGGGGTGGGCAGGGGTGCAGAGAGGAAGCTGCCTCCAATTGAATCCACTTCTTTACTAATTACTCTTTCCATGCTATTGTTGAGTAAACTTTTGTTAAATGTCAAATGGTCTACAAAGTGTCTCTTTTCATCCCATTCTAAAACCTGAACCAACTTAACTATCTTGAGTCAGGCTTGGCCTAGAACATTTAGGGTACTGGTAAGATTAGATTAGATCAGAGTGACCTCGTGGATGAAGGGAAGGATGCTGCAGCTCATGAGAAGGTTATAATCTTTTCAATGGAATAAGGAGATATTCTCCCCCACTGAATTGTAATTTAGCCCATTATGAAAATAAGAGCAAATGCACTGTCAGGACATTTGTGTTACTAAGGGCCTTAGAAAAGCTGGATCACCATCATAAGGAAAATGAAAGTAAACTGGGAATCCAACAACTGGAGAACAATGTGAGTGTGTCCTTATCCTTCAAAGATGGCCTTGAAGGCAAAGGGGTAGCGGTATGTAGTCTGATCCAAAATTCCACTGGAAAATTTAGTGAGCCACAGTAAAGAGCTATAAGGGACCAGGCGCAAAGTAAGTTTTACTACTTTCCCCTCACAAGGAGTGACTTCTTCCATGGAGGTGGTTAGAGGCAGGCTTTCATCACCAAGGAAATAGAAGGTTTCAGGACAACTTTAACCTAATGAATAAGACCAGAAAAATGGTGAAGGTATCCTCTAATGGGGCCGATTTAGATCTCTCTAGTGTACTATTAGCTTGGGTATTTCACAGATGCCTTGAAAAAAATAAAAATTGAGCGTCCTAGATAATTATCTTTTTGTCTCAGGGAATTGAGCATGTTTTTAAGTCATTTTTCAGTCATGTCTGACTCTTCGTGATTCTTTTTTGGGCTTGGTAAAGATATTGCATGGTTTGCCATTTCCTACTCCAGCTCATTTTGCAGATGAGGAACTGAGGGAAACATCCAAGTGACTTGCCTGGGGTCACACGGTATCTGAGGCCATATTTGAACTCTTAAAGATTAGTCTTTCTGATTTCAGGCTCAGTACTCTATTCGTTTCAACACCTAACTTGGGCATACCTGACAAGTAAATTATCTTGCCTGCCAGTTCCCCTTTGGCAGAGTTAGCAATGGAGGGAATGAAATCCCTAACAGAGATGGATTTGATGAGCTGACTTCCCCTATCCTATGACCGAATAGGGCCGGATACAATTCGATTCCACCTTCTGGTATACCACCCCAGTGGTATAAGGTTTTAGTCATGGCTTCCCGTTATCATACCACATAGGTATGGGGTGAACCAGCAGATTTAAGTAGAAGTGACTCTACAAGCCGATGGGAGGGCAAAAACAAGAGTTCTGGATGTGGCTCTGGAAACATGAAGTTGGTCAGGAGAAAAATGACCAGCCTGTGGAGGTGTTAATACAACTTAAAACATCCAGGATGGTGCAATAACGGTCGTTCAATCCCATCCCAAGCCTAAAGCATCCCCCAAAATCCAAGCCCTTTTTTTTGAAAATCATCCACATTACAAGGTTATTCTAGGAGACCCATCAAAACAGTCATTGAATTTTCATAGGGATTTCTGGGAGCAGACCATGGAAGAAAAGGGACATAAACTTTTGGAAAAGTCAATACCTGTATGGTTGGTTAAGGCAGCCTCTTTGCTAGTTGTAGATGGGGCCAAAATGGAAACTTTGACCTGAGTCAAAGCTCCCTACCAACTGAGATGAATGTAAGCAGTGGGGAAGCTACAGCACTAGGATATAATGTACGTAATGTGCAGAATACACTTCTTGAGTGGCAAGAAGCCTTATCTCCCACAAATAAATTTTCATTGCTTACTTTTTGATCACTGCAGCCTGTTGCTGCAGCCATTTGAGTACTTTTTCCTCCTCTTTTCCATTCCCCTTTATTCCATTAAGTTACAAGTTACACACACACACACACACACACAGAGGGATGCAGAGAGACCGTGTATGTTTGTGCACACATGTAGATAAGTGCAAGAGGGCATGGAGTTAGAGGACAAGAGGAGATCCTCCCCTTTATATCACCTATGTGTCCAGCAAAGAAAGAAGCACTTCTTGGCTTAGTGTACCACAGGTTATTGGATCAAGTCACACTGCTAACTGTAACACTGGGTGAGACACATGGAATTGTCAATCTCAATGCCTTTTTATCTATTATTATAGCTAAGATTAGTCAAGAATAGTTTGCTTCACTAGGAGAGTTCAATATACCTTTGCCATACTTCCCCAAGGATGGGAAACCTAATGGGAAATCACAATCTAAATTCTCCATCATATTGCCACAGTCTGGTGGGCAAAGAAAAGAAAGAAGCTCCACTTCCTGGGGGCATTGATGTTGCCCAATACTGGTAATTAGTGGTATTAAAGCTAGTTATGTGGTGGAAAGTCCCCTAAAAGACCTTTTAGCACCTTACCATCAAGGGGCAGGGTGTAGCAGGGATAACATCTATTAACATGAAGATCCTTACCACATAGGTCAGTTTTTCCTGAGAAGGCAATGAAACCATCCTTGAGACTTAATTTGATTCAAACTTCCAAAACAATGTCCTGCTCATCTTAGGCATAAATTCTGAGTGCATGAGTATTTGGGCTTCACATGTGTCCCTCTGTCATGTGAATCAACACATCCTGACCAGTTAGTCACACTGATGAGGTTTTGGGTCGCTGGGACCCCGAAAATGCCAATTGCCTGAAGTGAATTCACACACTCAAGTCTTATCTTAGTCAAACAAAAAGTGTATTGTGTGCTTTACACTTTAGCAGAAGCAGACACGAGTCCTTAAGGGAATCTGCACCCTAATGGGAGTGAATCTAGAGTTTATAGGCATTCCTTTCTCATACCTCTTCTATATAAACTATATAGAAGAAGTAGGACTATGGGATTAAGACTGTTGTATTTCCCCTATGATCCCCCATCTTGCACAGAGTACCTGATCCATTAACATTTGCTTTTTAAAAATCTGTATCCTGATGTTTTCTCTCATATAATTTATAATTCTGATGAAGGTACAGCTCAACATTCTGATTTTCTTTGCATAATGCCGGCTGAAAGTGTTGATGTGTTGTATCAAATTTTGCTGAACTGTTTTCCCCTCTTTTTTTTTTGTCACAAAGAATATGTTGCTGGAGAGGGGAGGGATATAGTGTCCCAAAAATCTTGGTGCACTTTACCCTTAAAAAGTAGTTTAAAAGCTTTAATATTTTTAAAATGGTATTTTTTAAACAATTAATTACCATAATTATTAAATACCCAAGAAATGTTTTAAGCTTTAAGAGCTTAAAATAGTAATACTTTACTATCAAACTACTATTACTAATAAGTACTACTTAAAAACCACTTTTTACTTAAGCTTTAATAGCTCAAAACTGCACTAGAACATTTAGGACACCCTATACTTGGAAATAAAGGGGAAGTAAGAATACAATGATCAATACTTTTTAAAAATTTGATTCTCTTTCCTTTTCTGATGTCAAGAATTATCAGTGGATTTTAGAGTGGGTAGGCACCCGCGGGTGGAACAGGAGAGAGCTACTCTCTAAGCTGCAAACATGCCAGCCCACGTGCGCCCAGCCTCCGGCGAAGAGCGCAAGCGCACAGAGGGCGAGCGGGCAGGAAGAGAAGCGCGGCGTCAAGGCGTGCGTCGCGCTTCTGTGACGCACTTTCCTCGCGTCGGTGGAAAAAGGAAAAGCGAAGGCGGAGGAGGAGGAAGGAGGAGGGAAGGCGCCTTTGCTCCTCTACCGGGTCTCCTGGGGAGCAGCCTCCCCCTACCCCTCCTCCGCCATGGCCTCGGAGGGGAAAAGGGAGCCCGATAACGAGGTAAGGGCGGCAGAGAGGGCATTTGGCTGCCCGTTAGCCCCGGGAGACCAGCCCTCCCGAGAGTGCTGACGCGCCGCAGTTTGGGGTCCGGTTGGGTCTTCCCCGAACCCCCTTCTTGTCGGCCCCTGCCGGGGCTGCCTGCGGGGAAGGAGGAGGAAGGGACCGTGCACCCCTGCAGCGGCCTCGGCCCCCTCACCCCCCCGCCCCCCCCCACGGCTTCTGGAGTCCGGGCCGGGGTGTGGGGCCGACGCCGCTCCCTTTTTTGGCTCCCCGGTGCGGGGGCCGGGTGTCCCCGTTGTCCCTGGCCTTTCTCCTGGGCCTTGAGGTAGTCCTCGGCTCGGTGTTTGCTTGCGCGCCCGTATGCGTTTGTTTACGTTTGTTCTCTACTAACTTAAAACCACAAACTTTGAAGTAACCGTGGCCCCAAGTCCAATAAGGGCATAGCGATGCTGCCAATCTATTATGTTTTTGACTGATGAAAACATAAATCGGTGACGCATCTGAATACTTACCCATGCCATTGTGTGACATTATTCTAAGACAGGGACGATAATAGTAAATGTTAGTTGTTATAGTCAGAGGCCAGGAGTCAACAACAGCAACAACATTAACAAAAATCGAACGACTTTCCCAGCATTTAACGTTATTTTAATCATACCAGGGGGAAAAGTAATTACTGTGCTCTGCCTGGTGGATTGAGAGCTGGCCTTGGAATCAGGAAGCGCTAAGTGCAAATGCTGCCCCTGGCGCATGCTTCCTGTGTTACTTTGGGCAGATCATTGAACCTTTCAGTGCCCTGGCCAATTCTGTAATCCAGAGCATAAATGTCAGGGTAGGTGACAACCTACGGTGGAGTAGATGGAGTTTACTCATTCGGGAAAATGAAATCAGACATTTCATAAGAATCAACTAAATTCTGCAGGGATTTGGCATCTCAAAAAGAAAAAAAGCCATTAATTTTATAAAAATTACCCAAAGTTTTCTTTTTCTAAGCCTTTAAAAATATACTTGAGATTAACTCTAACCACTAGATGGAGCCCTGGATTTTGTGTTCCGTTTGTGTTTTTTTTGGATGGGAGGGGTTGGTTCAACTAAAAGCTGAGTAAATTGATTAAAATATTTTCCTATAATGATATTTATAAAAGTCAGCCGCAGCAGTTGTAGAAAAACTCTTGAAACAAGGGAATAAATAAGAAACAATCCTAGAAGTTGTAGTGTTTATGGATAATTGTATAGAATATTATGCCAGAATTTGAATTTTAATGGTTCTGATATGTCCATATTTAAGAGGATATGGTTAATTTAGAGTTCTCACAAGGTATCCCACTAATATTCAGCAAATCCTGTGATCATTTATTAAAGGACATTAAAGGATCACTTAGCAGAAAGTTAGCGTTTTGCTTTATTTTAAGCATATTTTTATGATAAATTTTTGCATGTGTTTGAGTGCATTTTTATTAATTTGTCATATGTACTTTTAACTTTCAGAGTAAACTATCATTCCTTCTTAATCATTCTTTACAACAAAAAATGAGAGATGAATATATCTTTTCCCAGTTTTGAAAATGAAACTTAAAGAAATTCCTGGCTGACCAAGTCACAGCAGATTGAAAACATGATATAAATCTTTTAAGTTGCCTGATTCGTTCTTCTCCCACTTTATTGAATCACAATCAAAATTTTTGAACTCTTAACTGATACTGATATTTCAAAACTATACTTAATAAAAAGTATAGAGGGAAAAAAAACTTTGGTCAATAATGTGTTTTAGTTGTTTCAAAAATATGAGGGAACCTTTTCTTCAGCAACACAGGGAGCATCAGTTGTACCCTTGTGGTGTTTGATCTCTTTGAGAATTTTTTGTATGTGTGTTTTTTCAGTTGATTTCAGAATGCATGTAGCCAAAACCCCCTTTTTTTCCTCAGGGCGGCATCAAGTTATCAGCAGATGTCAAACCGTTTGTCCCAAAATATGCTGTGCTTAATGTGGCATGGTCAGAATCCTCAGACGCATGTGTCTTCCCTAACTTCGCAACTACATGCTATCCATTTGTTCAGGAACTACCTGTGACTGAGTATGTATCTTTCTAAATGTCGCGCCTTATAGAGGGAATTTATATCTTGACATCCATTAAGTTTCCAAATTTGCTGCAATTAACTTAGTGATAGGCTTTGTGTGAGGATAGATTGGAAACAGGTCTGGGATATATTACAATATCGTGATGTTATGTGTGGTATGACATTACAGTATTATACACTGAAGGACTAAGGCTTGAGCTGGGTATTTTGTTTCTGTGGAACAGTGAGCTGTGATTTTAACTACAGTGGAAAAAGAAGCAAGCAAACCCTTGAGACTGGCTAATTCTTGGAATATTTGGTTGCCGAATGACTCAATTCTGCGTAGTCTTCAAAAGTGATCATATGTAATGGAGAGATCTAATGTTTCATGGGATGTTGAGGGACTTCAAAGTATTTTCATGATTTATTTTCATATCTGGTTATGCTGAGTAGTTTTTGCTTAGTACTTCACTGAAACCTAGTTGTACAAAAATTTAATACTATCCCCCTATGTTCCTGGGTTTCATTAGTGAAGAAGATGACTATTTTAAAGTTTTAATTAAGTAGGTATTGGTTTTAGGTGGCCTTCTGGTCTTTACCTCTCTTCTCCCTTTACCTTCTTGAGAATTTCCTTATCTTACAGGAATCAAAAAAAATCTCATTTTCACTTAAATTTCCTCATCTCTCAAATGGATTGATAAACTAAGACCCAGTATGGTTAAATGGTTTATTCTAAGGTTTGTGCCAGAGCTGAAATTATCCTTGCTCTTAGTCCAGGGTGGGCTGCCAATTAAACAGCCACGTGATTTTGGGCAAGTTAATTAACTTCCTGAACTTTTGGTTTTCCTCTAAGAGAATAAGGTTAATGAACTCCCAAGATTTTAGGATTTTCGTCAGTTCAGTAATCCCTAGTTTAGAATGATTATTTCATTCTTGAAGGGTCGGAATACATTAGAAATTATGTTCTCATTTTTGCTGAATAGAGTGGACCACAAAAGCCTATTCAACTATAGTATAGCAAATGTAATTGTAAGACTGATTGTAGTATGACTATTTTCTACTGTGAGAGTTGGGGGGCAGGGGGAGGTGCAACTTTTCTGGGAACCCCTGGAGAGAACTGTCTGAGTCAAGTGGAGGCAGTAGTGAGTTGCTTGTTGGGGATTACCAGTAATTGCAAGCAGAAACTTTGAAAATTTTTGCACTGTTAAGCTATAATACATATTTTCATTTTAAAACATTTTGTTTTACACAAATTTTGAATGGATAGAAAAGAAGCTATAGTCCTTTAAAAACTATTTTTAAAAAGCTTAGTTAAGCTAGGCATCCACAACTGTAGTCACCCAGAATGACTGTCTGTGGCACTTAAATTTAGTAAAATACTTGGCAACCTATCTCTTAATGTTAGATTTACAAGGTTATGGTCCTGGTCAGTTTTAGTATGTACGTATGACTCATTCACGTGCACTGCTCCATTGTGGACCTATATGCGATCTATGAATCATTTTTCCTGTATCTCTACTTTGGTGATTGTTATAGTGGAAAGAGCAAAATTTTTTATCTAAAAAATACAGCAGGTTGTCAGAATATATATGTTGTTTGAAATTTTCCTTTCATTAAGGTCCTATTTTAATACTTCATTGTGGCATAGAGGTGTATTCCTTAAGTCTCAAAGACCATGCTGATGGTGGACTTGCTCTGGCTGGTTCTACTAAGCTGTGAAGTCTGTGAGTAACAGGCCTGTGTTCTAAGTCCAGCCTAGCTAAATTTGGAGAGATTCCTTACTAGGTTGACTATAGGATGAGGAATTTTTCAGCTGTGACATTTCTTGAAGACCATCTATGAGTCTGTAAAGGGATTGTGATCCATGCCAATGAAGGAAGTACCGACACCAACAAAATCAGTTTTGAAGTACTGACATAAGAACTTTGTATTTGAAGATTTGAAATAATAGGATGAGTTGATATATTTAGTAGTGAAATAATATTAAAAGCTGTGTTTGCCAAATTACCTTTAAAGAAATTGAAGTCATTTCTGTATGTGCATTTATTGATGTGACATCACCTCATAGGGGAGTTTGGTGTAGAATTGCTCTCAAATTAAATTCGTGTGGGGACCATTATTACAGAAGTCTGAGGAAGCGTGTATTGAGGCTCCCATCTGAGCTATTGTGGAGGAGGGAAGCATTTACTTAAAACAAAGTGTAACATTCAGCAGAGCATCTAAGTCTGAAAAATCAAATGGATGAGTCCATAGGTGGGTCACAGTGAACTTGAGCACTATTTTCACCCTATTCACTTTACCTCTTATTAGTTCAATGTCAGTCAGTCTCCCTCTCTCTCTCAAATTAACTAGCAAAAAAAAAAGATTTTTAGAAAGACAGTCTTACTAACAAAAAGCAGTATAGGCTAGAAACACTAAATCAAAGAGTTAGAAGGGACCTTTGCCTTCTCCTTTCCTTCCACTTCCTACTTCATTTGTGGACATAGGGAAACAAACTCCACCGTTTTGAAAAATGCCTCATTGCATTCAAGTATGTCATTAACTCATCAATGATTTGAGTGCAACGATTACATCAGCCACTCTGTGGGAATACAGAGATGATGGTTAGTATGCCTGCCCTTCTGTTTTGTCATCGGGATTGACTTCTTTGTTAATGACGTGTAGCTATTAAAACCCATTATGTCTGCATGAAACCATTTTCTGTGGGCCAGGGCATGGAAACAATCATCTTATATAGAACCAGACTTTGAAAGTGGTGTTTATTAAAATGGGATTCTAATTGTCTTTATAATACATCAACAACATCATTATAAAAACATGTTCTATAAATAATTTTCATCTTCTAGCCCATAGCTTTGTCTATCTAGTTACAGAATCTCAGAATTGAGAAGTCAGGGATCTTGGTGGTCATTTAATCCAGTCAGCTTGAATAGGAAGTCCCTCTACATTTCTGAGAAGTAGGCATCTCACTTTTTGCTTGAAGACTTCAGGTGATAGGGAACCTATCTCCCATCTTGAAGAAGTTCTAATTGTTAGGAAGTTTTTGCTTGTGTTAAACCTAGATCTAATTCAAAATCATTCTGTTGCTTCAAGTTCTGCTGTGTGTGGCCGAGTAAAAACAAGTTTAATCTCTTTCTTCCATATAGTCTTTCATATACTTTAATACATTTGTCATAACAAAGATCTTCTTGCCTTCTGAAATTCATCCTGTGGATTAACTGGCCATCCCAGCTTTGTGTCATTTTCGAATTTAATGAGTTTACTCTTAAAGTCTTCAAGTCATTGTTAAAAATGCTGAACAACTTAGGGCCAAGAAAGGGATTCCTGGGGCCCCTTAAGTTGATATCAGTATGTTAATGACCACTTTTGAATCTAATTATTTGGACAATTCCAAATTATACTATCTAGGCCACGTTTCTTCCCATATTGTCCACAAGAATAGCATGTGGAACTTTATCAGAATATACAGCATTCTCCCTACCTACCAAAGGAAATTGTTGGTTTTGAATGGTCTGTTCTTAAAACTATTGGCTTACTATCATTACCACTTCCCTTTCTAAATATTTATAAACCTTAAAATCTTTTTCTTCATCTTTCATATCTATGCCATTTCTTCCAAGTTTTTTTTTACATCCATCCTTTTATCTTCATCTTTCTGCTTAATCTACTCTATGCCCCCATCAACACTTGATTTGATTTGATTTACTGGGTACAATATACAGTTTATATAAACACAGATTTAGCTTTCCACATCCAGAACTTAGTATGAGAGTGATTTCCACTTTAAAATTGTTGAGGTTAGAGTTGCAGCTAAACATTTAAGTAGAAATACTATTAAGCAGTTTAGAGCATGGATTTTGATTTTGAGAGATTATATTTGAGATTTAAATAATTTGAAAGGGTGAGCTTTGATAGGGAAAAAGAAGAGTTGAGAACTGAGCCTTAGGGAAAAATTGAGGGGTCAGGAAGTGGAAAGCCTTTCAGAATAAAATTTTCATAGTTTGGTGTTAGGAGGCCCTAGGGCTTGAAGAAATTGGGAATGGAAGTCAGATTGTCCAGAAGGCAGTGTATGCAAAAAATAGGAAAATGGGAGCAGCTTAGTTAAATGACGAATTTTTGAAGGTTGTAGAGAATGTACATGTTTAAAAGCAGAAGCTAAGTAGTCTATAGAGGAAAAGGATGGTGTTTGTTAGCATTATTGGGCTTTTTATTCCTTTCAAAGTCTGTTAGGTGTTTGAAGGGATGGAATCTAACAAAGAGTTGGAATTTTTAATTTTATAGAAGAGATATCACTTCCCCAAGAGTGGAGGAATAGATATTTAGAGCTAGAATGCAACTTAGAGAGCTAACTCCCTCATTTTTTTTTACTTTTTTATTTATTTTTTTTAACTCCCTCATTTTAAAGAATAAATTGAAGCCCAGAGAGTCTAAGTGATTTATCCAAAGTTGCACAGATAAATAAATGTTAAAAATCCAAACTAGAGCACTGGTCTGACTTTTAGGTCAGTGTTCTTTCCACTATATGGTTGTGGCTAGATTCTTTTTGTTCTTTTGTCCTTTTCTCATATATTATGCTTTTTCTCACCCTCAAAACACCCCACTCTCGCATGAACTCTTTTTAAAAACTTGATAATATCTACTAAAACTAAACTGGGACATTTAAAGATGCAAGACTTCAGTAAAGGAATGAGTTTGGGGAATATGGAATGCCTATGATGCCTTTCTTTTTCTCCTGGACACACAACACTTTTTTTTTTTTTTAATTCATGTGGCTTCTATGTTGAGAATCTACTAGGTTATCAGTTTGGGTAGGGAAGAGGATGAATTGCAGAAGAAGTGTACCTAACCCTAAAAGAGTGTTTTAAGTATGTTGAATAGTGTTTTTAAAGAAGACTTCAAATAAGCCTGTCACAGTGTATGTTTAACTGCCAAAATGAATGGTTCAGACTGTAAGTAATTTTTGTTAATTCATTTTAGGAAGACTTAGTATCAGCTCTCTTCTTTCCCCATGTCTTGCGAACTATTTGCAATTTCTAGTCATGTATTTATAGTAGCATTATCATACTACCAAAAAATAATTTGTAGAGCTTTTGAACTTCGTGATGGGATTTTTACTTGGGTTTCTAATTAATTCCTGGCCAATGGTAATATTATTTTACTGGTTTATTATCAGAAATTCTTTGCTATGGTTAACTCACGATGAATTTTTATTAGTACTGTGTGTACTATGTGATTGTCACTTGCTGTAAAGAAAAATTATATTAGTATCTAAATGATGTTTTTTACCCAGCTGCTTTCCAGATTTAGTTTACTTGTTTATTCTGCAATAACTTTTGACTCATTTTTGGCCAAATTTGCTCTATTACCAAAAGGTAGGTATTGATATATAATTTGAAGTTGTAATTTAGTCTATCATCTTGAGACAAAATGGCATCCAGGGAAAATTTTCAGTGACTTTTCTTCTGTAATTTTAAGGGTTCTCAACAAAATATCTGTAAGATATTGTAATGTGTATAGAACACATACTGGGTGAGGGTTAGTCAACCATCTTAAAACAAATGGTTAGTGTTGATTTGTACCAAGTGCTAGTGTTTCTTTGGGCAAAAGTAGCCCCATTACATGCTGTTTGATGTTGTTTTGTTTCTATATTGATTACAGGCTGCAGTTCACAAACCATAAGTATAGTATAATATAGAGTTGGAGAAGGTTATGTGGAAAAGTGGATATTTTAGAAGAACTCTCAACTCTACCGTATTTGCTGTTAAAAAACAAACAAACAGACTTGAGAGAACCTTTGAGTTGGGGTATTTTGGAGAGCCCATGGCAGATACTGTTACTGGTTGTTGCACTTTAGATTTTTCCCTACTGTCTTGGTGGCTTCGGGATAGGTAGCAGTGATGGGCTCCAAGACTTGAGTTGTTTTGAGACAACTATGATTCTGATGGAATTGTATAATAAGGATGATCTAGTGATTCTGTACTAATATAGTCTTTTTTATGGAATATTAAATATGCTTCTATTTAGTGGTGTTTTTTATTTCATGATTTATTAGAATCTATGAAGTAGTTGCATTATTTATTAGGATTCCTTGCTTTCCCCGCATTGTTCCCAGAACAAATCTGTCATTTAAAAGCACGTAATGTCTAAAGAGAATTATGAGTAATTTTTTTTTTTGTTAAGTGCATCTGAAAGAAAAACCTTTCTTCCGTAGGAATATGTTACATATGTGAAATTGGCTAAATTTTGCAAAATAAGAAATTCTAAAATATTTATGAAGTAGTTAACCCTGTTGGCTAGGAGTATTTAATGGCTAGAATTTAAAATTTTCTAGAGATTTCAGAAATCTAGAACTCTAAGTAAAAATGTTGTGATTATTTCCTATTTATTAAGTATTAATCTCTACTTGCTTTGTAATGTATAATCTTCATTTAAAGTATACAATTTTTATTTAGACAGAAGGCTTATACCGAAGATGTCTCTCTTGGATCTTCTTCACCTTTCTCATCTCAATATTCATCTCCTGATATTGCTGTTGATCACCAGTGCACCTCTTCTCATTCATCTGTGTCTACACAAAATGTTTGTTCAGTACCTGGCTCACAGTATGATTATAACCACCCTAAATGTTATAGTAATGTGCGAATAGTTAAATCCAGAAATGAACAAATTTGTTCTCTCCCACAAGAAACTAAAAGCCTATTTAAGGTTAGTAGAGGCTGTATTTTTATTATGTTTTTTAGTTTGTAATTATAATATTTATAAATAATAATCTGGTAAGTACTTCTTATAATACAGGCATTGTTTATCCCTTTTGTTAAGTATTTTAAATTGGACATTAGGCTAATCTTGAATTTTCTTAAAAATAATTGTCATCTTTTAAAATGATTTTTCTTGACAATGTATATTTTGAAATATTTTTATACGAGCATTTTTCTGATTTCATGTCACTTTAATCTTTCCTGCAGAAAAGAACAACATGTAATGAGCAAAAATTAAACAATAAAGGGACTGAAGGAAATTCATCCTCTGCTATAAAACCAGCTAAAGGTTGCCATCAGATTTATACCTACACTGAAGGTGGTTCAAAATCAGGTAAAAAGTAATTAGCCATCAACATTAATCCAGAATACAAGCAACAGAATAACAAAAGGTAGAGATTGCTTGCAGGTCTTAAACAGGCCATTTGACCTAGACTAATGTCCCTTGTTCGTTAAAGGTGTGTGAAGTTCGGTAATTCTTTTTCCATTGAGCAGTTTTATGTTTCTTTACCTTCCTGATGCCATTTGTGGTCATCCTGGCAATTTCTGATGGAAGAATTGGTGCTATAGCTGTTTTAATCAGTGATTTGGCTGGTGCAGAGCACTCTGGACTGAACTGCATTGTAAATTTGACCACAGGACCAAAGTATCATATTTCCTAATTTTCCAGCTAGGGATTTTTTAAAGTATGGCAAAGAATGTAGGTAGTGATCTAAAGTAATGTGTTAGTTGCTTTTATTTGAAATCTCAAGTCTGTTAGAAGCTAGATGATTTTAGGAATACACATGTGCTCACAGACTAATATTTTGTCTGACTTTTGATTTCATCGGTATAGGAAGTTTCTGGTGAAGAATTTCCTTTGCTGTAAAGCAAATCTGCACCTTCTCTTCACCTTATTATCTTAGACAATTGCCTAGGGCACTAGAGTGACTTGTGTGCAATCATATAATCCTTGTGTGGTTGAGGTGAGATTTAAATCCAGATCTGCCTGACTCTTGAGACCAACTCTAGCTTATATATGGGGTTCCTAACCTTCTTTAGTCCCCAGCCCCTTGCCTTTCAGTAAACTTTACCTCCTGTCCAATATGAAATATATTCTAGAATTTCCTATGTGAAAAATAAAGATTTCATAAAGAAACTTATTCCACACATAACATTTTTTTAAATCATTAAGCTTCTTATGTACCTGGCACATAGTAGATAACTTGATAAATCCTTGTTCCCTTCCCCCTACAATACTTAAATATGAAATTCATAAAATGAAAGGCACATATCATGAAGTTACTAATGTCTTTCATAGTCAAATTAGTGAGACCATCCATTCCTTTTCTTTTCAACCAACAATTTTATTCTCAGTATAATTTTTGAAAAATAAAAACTTACATATCATGATCAACCTCTGCTTTGTTTATTGCTTTGTGTTTGACTGAGAATCCTAATTCAAAGAGTTAAGTTGTGAATGAAATTAAGTCTTGTGAGCATAGTAAGGAAGGGATATGTTTCTCAAGTTAAAAAAATGTTGATTGATAGGGAATTAATTTGGATTTTCTGGTTATTATGAAGATCAATGAGCTTCTCACTGGGTTATAGCTGATTTTTCTAGCTCACTGTGAAAAAGGTTTCATAGCTAAACCTCGATCATTTAATTTTGATCAGTGAGAATTATTCCAACTTTATCCTTCAGTTTTTTCAGATGACTTAAAACCTCCCTCTCCCACCTTACCTTTGTATCTTCACTATTCTGTGAAGGTATAATGAGTTCAATTTTGAGTATTGAGTTTAATTTGATAAACATTCCATCTCTGCCTTTAGAAATAGCTACCATTGGAGAGACAGAGCCAAGGTGGGAGAGTAAAGGCAGGAACTCATGTTAGCTCTCCCAAATTCCCTTCAGACAACTTCATAATAACTCCTCAAAACAAATTCTGGAGCAGCAGAACTAACAGAAAGTTGGGGTGAAACAATATTCCAGCCCAAGACACTTAGAAGGTCAGCAGGAAAGGTCTGTCTTACCTAGGTGAGAGTAGAGCTCAGTGTAGTGCAGTGCAGGCTGTGCCCCAAAAAGCCAACAGCAGGTCTCAGGAGGTGGCTCCATCAACAGCAGTGCCTTCTGGAGCTCTCAGCCAAAGATAGTAAGGGGAGGTGGGATAGCTGGTTGGTTGGAAGGAGATTATGGGGGACCCTTTGCTGGCACTGGATGTAGGACTCTGCTGCATTGCTCATGCGCAGTTCTGGGTCACAGTCTTGGAGCAAGGAAGGGCACTAGGTCACTATTACTTGTGGCTTCAGGGGAGTAGGGACCTGGTCACAGTTCCAGGGTGGAAAAGAATGATTATGGTCACTCACAGACCTGTGCACAGGCCAGAAGAGCAGTGATCATACCATCTTGGAAGAACCAAAAACTTGTAAACCCCCAGAACTAGCTCTGAAAACAGCAGCACGAAAAACCTGAAACTTGGGACAGTGCCACCTCCACTCCAGGAGCAGAGTCTGACTTTAACATAAAGTTAAAAGTGAAGAAATAGGCTGGGAAAATGAGACCAACAACAAAAAGGAACTTGGCCATAGAAAGTTACTATGGTGACAGGGAAGATCAAGATACTAATTCAGAAGAAGACAGTGAAGTCAAAACAGCTACATGCAAAGCCTCAAAGGAAAAATGTGAATTTGACATAGGCCCAAAAAGAATTCCTGGAAGAGTTCAAAAAAATTTTTCAAAATCAAGTAAGAGAGGTAGAGGAAAAATTGGTGGGAGAGAGGTACAAGAAAATTATAAAAAGAGAGTCAGCAACTTAGTAAAGGAATCAAAAAAAAAAAGTTGAAGAAAGTAACACTATAAAAAACAGAATTGACCAAATGGCAAAAGAGGCACAAAAATGCACTGAAGAGAAGAGCTCCTTAAAAGCACAATTGACCAAATGGAAAAAGAGGGACAAAAATTCACTTAAGAGAAGAATTCCTTAAAAAGGAGGTACAAAAGCTCACTCTCAGGATTTACTCAACCAGTATATAGAGAGATCTGAGGGCACTAAATATTTCATTAAAGATAGTTAATTATGAGGCTCAATAGGTCTACTTAAGTAATTTTTTACTTCTACCTCCAGTTTCTTTCAGTTGTTGGTCTATTAGATTAAATTTGTAAGACTACCATCAAATATTTTTGCCAGCTTTCATTAAGTGTACTCATTTCTTGGCCAAAATCCCGTCACCCCATGGAACCATGGTCCAGAAGTCCAAAACCCATTCTTACAATAAGTAGTACTTCTAGATCTTTATATGTTGTACTTTTACATGTAAAGATTGTAACTTTACTATAGCAAAAGTTAATCAGAATTGTTTGAAGAAGATATAGTTATCAAGTTTTTGCTACTTTAGTATTTATCTTGACTGAATATAATCAAAATTTTTTGAACTGATTTTACACTTAATTTGAATCCTATAATTACAGAGGTTTGTCATAAACGTGCAGACAGGAGACCTAAAACCAGCCGAAAAAATGTGTCTTCTTCCAAACCTGAATTTGAACTTAAGCTGTTGGATTTTCCTAAACTGCAAGGCTCTCAGAACAGTGACATACCTGAAGTACAAAAGCAACCCAAGTGGGGACCTTTGAGCTCCACTGCTAATGATATATCCCTCATAAGAGAAGTAGTGAAACCTACATCAAAGGTTAGTTAAGGTTTTGTTGCTTGTGCTTTTTGTTGTCAAAATATCTTATCATTAATTTGAACATAAACTTCTTTCAAATTAATCATCTCCTAAAACATTACTTCAGCTTTTAAAAGCTGAGAAAATAGAAAAAAAAATCTGAATTGTTCCCTTCATTTTTGGGTGTACAATTTCTGTATCATCTTGGGATTTTCTCTTCCTACCCTTCCCCCCCCCCAGCCATTATTGTTATTTAAAACATAAAAATTCAAAAGTATTGTTTATAGTCTTATTTATGGCATTGAAAATATTTTATTTGAGAATGTTCATACTGATAAAGGTTGGGAACCACTGTTTTAGAACACAGATACTATAATCATAGTTGAGATAAAAAATTATTTTTATTTTATAAACAATTCTACAGTAATTTATCTTGCTTTAACTTTTGTGGCAGTAAAAAAAAAAATTATGCTTCCTTGTTCAGAAGTTGCAGTTCAAAAGTAAAGTTGATCTTAAAAACAATGCTAGCGGGGGCAGCTAGGTGGCACAGTGGATAGAGCACCAGCCCTGAAGTCAGGAGGACCTGAGTTCAAATCCAGACTCAGATCAAACACTTGACACTTACTAGCTGTGTGACCCTGGGCAAGTCATTTAACCCCAATTGCCTAAACAAAAAAAAAAATAAAAAAATAAAAACAATGCTAGCAATAAGGTTGACCTCTTTATGTTATGGAAGCTGTAAATATTCAAGCTTAGTCATTATTGTAATTACATAGCATTCAGTTTCTTTTTTTGTTACTTGTATTTGTGTCATTGTAGTTATGTATATTGTTTACTTTGCAGTATCGCTTCATGTAAGTCTTCCCCATGAATGTGGCTTAATTGATTGATTTCTATCTCATATAATAAGAAAAATACCTGTTTGCTTTTTAGGAAGAATTAGTTGTGAAAGCTGAAACAGCTACATCTGAGCCTGAGAATGACACCAATTCCCCCTCTTCTACAAGAGGTAAGAGTGCCTGTATAGTATTTTAAAAAATATGAGTGATTTATATGAAGTCCAGATTTAACTGACTAATCAGCTAATTTTTATTATTTTCCAAAACATTTAAAGGATACTGAGGAATTTTTGAACAGAAAAAAATCTTAAATCATGAAAATGAGTTCCTGGGCTTAAAGTGAGCAAAGGAAATGTTGCAAATATCTGGTTTAGTAGCAGGACAGAGAGAGAAAGAGGGAAACTTTAAAAATGAAATATTTTGCAATTATGTGTGAGATTGAATGGAGTGAAATGCTATTTTATCAGTCTTGACTAGATCCTTATATAGGAATAAAATGTTCTGAGAGGAGTTTAATATAGTTATTTTGTTCATGTAGAATGAGACTAAAATTTAATAGAGTATTCTAAATGTTTCCATTTTCAAATTACTCTTTATAAGCAAACATTCAAATTGCCTTTATTTTAGATTTGTTAGATTTTTTAAAAATGACTCACTTAAATGATAATTTAAGGTGAAAAGTACAAGAATATTGCTAGCCTATTTTTAAATGATGTAGAACAATCTGTCTTTTCCCTTGTGGGATAATCACAAGCTTCTGACAGGTGTTTAGCTTATAAAGTTCACCTGCCGATATCTTGATGGATGTCCTTTTGTTTTGTCTGTGTATAGAGTTTCATGGGTACCTAAGAAGTAGTGTTGCTGTACTTATAACTGTGTTCTAAAAAAGAGATAAATTACCAGTTGTTGTGATAGCTGAAGTCTAGTGATCTTTGGCTTCTGATATTAAAAGGTACACATCAAGGTTAGTAAGGAAGCAATTTGATCTTTAGCTTTTTAATTTTGTGTGTTTGCCACATGGATTTGTGGTCTGTTGTTTTTTAACTGAACCTACTGTTTGTCCTTTTTTCCTGAAGACAATAGTGTTGTTCCTGCCCCAGTTAGATTAACCTTACAGTTACTGTAAAAAGTTTGATATGCATGGAATGAGGAAGAAAATAGTTTAGTGAAGGCTTAGTTTCCAAGGAGAAATTTTGAATAGCAGCCCAAATTTGATTATGCTTTGAGAAATTATTTTATGTATTGCATGTTGAGCAAACAACTAGAACTTTTTTATTTAGTATTTTGTTTTTCCCCAATTGCATGTAAAAACAATTTTTACCATTTATTTTTAAAACTTTTGAGTCCAAATTCTCTTCCTTCCTCTCTCCTCACCTTCCTCATTGAGAAAGCAAGCAATTCGATAGAGGTTATACACATGTAGTCATGTAAAACATATTTCCATATTAGTCATGTTGTGAAAGAAAACAAAAAAACCCTCAAGAAAAATAAAGTTTAAAAAGTATGCTTTAATCTATATTCAGACGCCCCCAGTTCTTTTTCTGGGTATGGATAGCATTTTTCATCATAAGTCCTTCAGAGTTGTCTTAGATCATTGTATTCCTGAGAATAGTTAAATCATTCACAGCTGATCATCTTATAATATTGCTGTTACTTTGTACGTAGTACATTTTACTTTGTATCAGTTCATTTAAGTCTTTCCAGGTTTTTCTGAGAGCATTCTGCTCATCAGTTCTTAAAACACAATAGTATTCTGTCACAGTCACATACCCCAGTTTGTATAGCCATTCCCAGTTGATGGGCATCCCCATAATTTCCAGTTCTTTGCCACCAGGAAAAAAACAGCTGCTATAAATGTTTTTATACATATAGGTCCTTTTCCTTTTTGTTTTTTATCGTTTTATCTCTTTTTGGATGCAGACCTAGTAACAGTATTGCTAGGTCAAAAGGTATGCATGGTTTTATAGCCCTTTGGGCATAGTTCCAAATTACTCTCCAGAATGGTTGAATCAGTTCACAACTCCACTACCAGTGCATTAATGCCCCATTTTTCCCACATCCCCTCCACCATTTGTAATTTTCCTTTTCTGTCCCATTAGTCGTTATTAGGCATTAGTCCATAATAGGTATGAGGTAGTACCTCAGTATTGTTTTAATTTGCATTTCTCCAAATCAGTAATTAGAGCATTTTTTCACATGGCTATAGATAGCTTTGATTACTTCATCTGAAAACTTAATATCTTTTGATCATTTATCAATTGGGGAATGGCTCTTATTTTTATAAATTTGACTCATTTCTCTATATAGTTGAGAAATGAGGCCTTTATCAGAGAAGCTTCCTTCAAAATTCTTTTCACAGTTATCTTTGCTAACTGTATTTCCCCTATCCCTTCGCCCCCTCTCCATTTATTCTCTCTTTTCTCCTTTTACTCTATTCCTCCTCAAAAGTGTTTTGCTTCTGACTACCCTCCCCCACTCTGCCCTTCCTTCTATCTCACACACACTCACTCTCTCTCTCTCTCTCTCTCTCCCTCTCTCCCTCCCTCCCTCCCTCCCCCCCCTTACCCTCCAGTTTTCCTGTAGGGTAAGACAGATTTCTATACCCAGTTGAGTGTTTATATTATTTCCTCTTTGAGCCAATTCTGATGAGAATTGGAATCCCTCCCACCTTCCTTATTTTCCCCTCCACTGTAAAAGTTTTTTCCTGCCTCTTAGTAAGACAATTTACCCCATTCTACCTCTCCCTTTCTCCCAGTGTATTCCTCTTTTTCACCCCTTAATTTTTTTCTTTTAAAAAGATTTCATCCCTTTATATTCAGCTCACATCTGTGCCCTCTGTCTGTATATACCCCTTCTAACTGCCTTATTAATGAGAACATTTCTATGAATTATAAGTATCATCTTCCCATGTAGGAATGTAAACAGTTTAACCTTAAGTCTGTTATGATTTCCCTTTCCTGTTCACCTTCTCATGTTTCTCTTGAGTCTTATATTTGAAAGTCAGATTTTCTATTTAGTGCTGGTGTTTTCATCAGGAATTCTTGAAAGTGTTCTGTTTCATCAAATGTCCATTTTGGATTATACTCAGTTTTGCTGGATTCTTGGTTGTAATCCTAGTTCCTTTGCCCTCCAGAATATAATATTTCAAGGCCTCTTATCCCGTAATGTAGAAGTTGGTAAATCTTGTGTGATCCTGACTGTGGCTCCACACAACTTGAATTGTTTCTTTCTGGCTGCTTGCAATATTTATTCCTTGACCTAGGAGCTCTGGAATTTGGCTGTAATATTCCTGGGAGTTTTCATTTTGGGATCTCTTTCAGGAGGTGATCAATAGATTCTTTCAGTTTTACCCTCTGGTTCTAGAATATCAGGGCAGTTTTCCTTGATAATTTCTTAAAAGATGACATCTAGGCTCCTTTTTTTTTTTATCATAACTTTCAGGTAGTCCAGTAATTTTTAAATTATCTCTCTTGAATCTATTTTCCAGGTCAGTTGTTTTTCCAATGAGATATTTCACATTGTCTTCTATTTTTTCATTCTTTTGGTTTTGTTTTATTGTTTCTTGATTTCTCATACAGTTGTTAGCTTCCATTTGGTCAGTTCTAATTTTTAAGGAATTATTTTCTTCAGTGAGCTTTTGTACCTCCTTTTGCATTTGGCCAATTCTACTTTTTAAGGACATTTTTTCTTCACTGAATGTTTGTGCCTCTTTTTCCATTTGGCTGGTCAAACTAGAACATTTTAAAAACATAGTTTGAAATTTTTCAATAATTACTATTATTTTTGAGCAGAGCTATCTTGGACACCAATGGGTTATGTTGTTCGGCCAACAACCACTGAAGCACCAGCCCTTAAAAATGTTACTTCACTGGTAAACACAAAGAAAAGTGGTTCATCAGTAACCCCTAAGAAACTTATTGCATCATTCTCATCTCCTGAAGTTCTAACTACCAATGCTTACAACAAAGAAAAACAAATAGCTTGGAATTCTAAAAAGGTATGCAAAATATATTCTGATTGTCTCTTTGTTGATTTTCTCTATAAATATCCCCTAATGAATCCTATTGAAAAATTGCTTAATATATGTTAAATATGATGTTGTTAATATGTTGATATTTTGGATCTAAATATAATCCATAAAGGAACTACTAACAGTTAAAAACTAATAGAACATAGTGAGTTTTTAAGACAAGTGCCTTAAACACTGCGTTATCAGGGAATTCCACTGTATTTTTGCTATTATTGCAGAAAAGGTTTGGTGCGTTGTACCTTGGAAAATCAATAGAATGTCAATTAGCTATTACACACAAATAATTGGGTGAGACTAATACCTCCAATAGCAAAGAATGGTGATTCACCATCACTTACTGAATCAAGAAAAAGCTATCAATCTGTCTCTTTTCCATGTCTTGGGCCAGAATCCTATTGAGTCAAATTAATCCAGAGTCTTCACTTATGCTGGTGTTCTTCCATCAAGTTTCAGCTTTGCAACCATATGTTTCCTGGAACCCAAAGTGTTTGAGACTCTAGAGGCTTTCTGGTGGATCACAGAAGTTACATTGCTGAATTTCTAGTTGGCATTATTTATGGATGGAACTGCATTCCCGGGAACATCTCGTATTAATTCTTATCTCTAAAAAACAAAAATTCTTTATAACAAATAGATAAAGTCAAAATGATAGGATCAATTTCTACTGAGGTTCCCCTTCCTACCATTGTGTAGGTTAAGCTAGTTCTTTTCCTAAAAGGCAAAGAAGGACTTAGGTGGCCTGGGAGACTAAGGCTTAATTAGAGCTACTGTTGATGGAAGTTCCTGGAGTCTTCAGACTGTGTTGATGTGGTTTCTCTGTTCACCTAAGGGCACAAAAGTCAAAGACCCTTCAGACTTAGATTATCCTAAGGCATTTTAATATACACAAAAGTTGATAGTTTTTGTGGGTTTTATTTTATATCCTGCTACTTTATGGAAGCTATTGTTTCAGTTAATTTTTCAGTTGAATCACTAAGGTTCTCTGAGTGAAATTTGTTTAAAAAACAAAAACGGTGATAGTTTGGTTTCCTTTTTGCCTTTACGTATATCCTTAATTTGTTGTTGTTTTACATTTTATTGTCATATGTAACATTTCTATAGCTATATTATATATTTCTCTAGCTATAATTACAGTGGTGACAGTGGTCAGTTTTACCCATGATCTTATTGGAAAAATCCACTAGCATTTCTGCATTACATATAATGTTAGCTTTGGGTTTTTACTTTGGAAAGGTCCTTTTTTCTATACTTATTAATGTATTTGTTTTTTTCATAAATAGGTATAATATTTTATCAAGAGCTTTTTTTCTGTACCTCTTGATGAAAGCTTGTTTATATTTATAGTTTTACTAATATTGAACCAACCCTGCAGTCTTGGTATAAATCCAACCTAGTCATAGTGTGTAATCTTTTAATTATATTTTTGTAAACTTTTTTGCTAACATTTAATAATTTTCCTTTGATAACTTATTAGAGGTATTGGTGTATAAATTTTCTTTGCCTGCTTTATTACTCCCTGATTTAAGTATCAGAACCATATTTGTCTCATAAAAGGAACTTGGTAACATTCCTTCTTTTCCTATATTTGTGAACTATTTTTGCAATATTGTAATAAATTTTTCTTTGAATATTTTATTTAATTCATTTGTAAGTTCATCTTCTACTGGGTTTTTCCTTTTTGGGAATTCATTTATGGATTGTTCAATTTCTTTATCATAAACTGGGTTATTTAAATTCTCTTATTCTATTAATGAGGATATTTTGTATTTTTGTTAATATTAATGCATCTCATTTAAATTACCAGTTTTGTTGGTATATACTTCGATATAAATAGTTTTTAGTAATTTTTTAAATTTCCTCTTCATTTGTTTTGAAATTTTCTTATTTCATTTTTGATATTGGCAATTTGGTTTTACACTCTTTAAATCAGATTAACTGTGGGTTAATCAGATTAGCTAAGGTTTGTCTTTTGTTAATGTTACTAAGAAGCTACTAGATTTTTTTTCCCCATTATGGTTAGTTATTTCTGCTTTTTTGCATTTTTATGAGGTTTTTATGCCCTACCACATGGTCAGATTTTTATAAAGATCCTTGCGCAGCTGAAAATAATGTATGTTGATTTTATTTCCTGAAATTATCTTCTTCTCACTGTCTCCACCCCCCATATCCAAGCTGTTACCAGCATCTGTCGATTTTACCTCTACACCATCTCTCATGTATGCCCCCTTCTTCCTTCTGACACTGCCCATCACTCTAGTTCAAGCACTCATCACCTCATACCTGGACTGTAGCAATAGCCCGCTGTTCAGTCTGCCTGCTTCAAGTCTCTCCTGACTCCTTCATTTGGCCAACAAAGTGATTTTTCTAACATGCAGGTTTGACCATGTGATTGGCTTCCTCTTGCCTCCAGGATCAAATAGAAAATGTTCTGTCTGGCATTCAAAGCCCCTTTATAATCTTGCCCCTTCCTACTTTACCAGTCTTTTTATACTTTTCTCTTCACCATGTACTCTTTGGTCGAGGGACACTGGCCTCGTAGCTGTTCCACATTACAAGATAGTGCAACTATTGGCTCTTGGCATTTTCTGTGGCTATCCATCATAAATGGAATGCTCTTTCCTCTTCAACTCTACCAGATGACTTCTCTTGCTTCCTGTAAATCCCAGCTAAAATTCCATTCTGTCCAGGAGTTCTTTCGCAACCTTTATTAATTCTAGTGCCTTCCTTCCATTAATTACTTTCTTTTTAGCCTGTATATAGTGTGCTTTGTATGTATGTGTTTGCATATTATCTGTCCCAGTAGATTGTGAGCTCCTTAAGGACAAGGACTCTCCTTTACCTCTGTTTGGTATCCCTAGTGTTTAGCACAGTGCCTAGCACACAGTAGGTATTTAATAAATGTTTATTGATTGATCAAGTAATTAATTGCCATAGTTTTATTGTATCTAATTTTTCTAAGATTCTATTTGGACTCTTCTTTCTTGTTTATCTTTTTGTTAGATTCTTCTGCTTCTGAAAGGGGTTTGTTGCGATCCCCAACTATTAAGGTTTTGCTGTTTCACCCTTTAACTTTTCCTTTAAATTAAAAGTTCTTAATCTTTTTATGTGTCACAGATTCCTTTGGCAGTCTGGTGCCCTTAGAATATTTTTAAATGCATAAAAAAATTACAATGCATTAAAATTACAAGAGAAACCAATTATATTGAAATGCAGTTACCACAGTATTAAAAAAAAAAGTTCATGGACCCTAGGTTAACCCTTGCTTTAGATGCTGTGCCATTCAATGTATATATTTCAAGTATTGAAATTATTTTGTTATCTATGATACTTTTAAGCATGATGTAATTATTTTTACTGTTACTTTGAGATTGTGATTACTGTTCTAGCTTTCATGAATTTGCCTGAATTTTTGTTTCAGGTATATTACTTTTAAAACATTTCTCTTCTTTGCTGCTACCCCCTGCTCTTTCTCTTCTATGCTACTACCTTCCTGCATTTGCAATTATGATTGTTTATTATGGATTTCCCTCCATTATTTACACTTTACAAAAAGAATGGTGAAAGAGAATGAGTATAATTAACACTAGTAACCTGTAACTGAAACAGTCTGCTCCTCCTCCTTGTGACTGTTGTAGTATTTTCTCCTTTGACTTAGAATGGGTGCTCTCTACCTTTTTTGTGTCATGGACCCCTTTGGCAGTCTGTTGCATTTTGTGGAGCCTTTCTCATGTTTTTAAATGCATAAAATAAAACATATAGGATTAAAAAAGAAAGTGATTATATTGAAATAGTTATGAATATATTTAAAAAAGAAAAAGAATTCACAGACCCACTGAAATCTGTCTACCAAACTCAAGGTCCCAGGTTAATCCTTGAAATAGAAGCTCTGAACTTTGGCAATGACATTCCTAGGTATTTTTCAATTTGGTGTTTATTTCGGGATTTGTTATTTCTCATTTTCACTTTGCTTTCTGGTTCTAACAGGGCAGTTTTCACTTATGATTTTATTAAATATGGCATCTAGGTTTTTTGTTTTGGTCATAATTTTTTAGGGAGTCTGATGATCATTAAATAATTCTCTCCTTGACCTGTTATTCATATTTTTCTAATTTTTCATTCATTTAGCTGTATTCTAATACTTCTTTTTGTCTCATTGAATCATTCAGTTCTTTTTGCTGCATTCTGGTTTTCATACTTGGGGAAGGTTTTATGCTTTTTATTCTAAATTATTTATTTATTATCCCTATAGGGCCTTTTTTTCTTCTCATTTTTTCTAGCTAATCAGAGCCATTGTGGATAAGGCTCTGCTTATACTCATCGTTGCATCACTCTCTTTTGGCTTTACCTTTTGGGTGTCTCTTAACCCACTTAATTTCTTTTTGCATTTGGCATTTTCTTATTTATCATAGTATTTGGATTGAGATTTAGTGATAGATCCTGGCTATCCACCCCTGTACTCTTGGAGCCTTATTTGGTCCAGTACTCTCTGTAGAGATGACACTACTGCTGTTGAAGTTCTGGATGATGTAGCTGGGACCAACCATTGCAGTCCCTGACATACGCTTCCTCTTCTGGTGGCCCAGTGAAAGTTTTGATATTGGCTCAGCACTGTCTTTTGTCCCTAAATAATCCTAAATTGGACTTTGGATCTGTTGTCGATGTCATCTAGACAGACTAATGTTGAGTGTGGGCCATGGTTGTTCTCAGGCTTCAACAACACCCCCTACCCCCCTCCTCACCCACCTTCTGTGTTCCCAGGCACTGGGTTGGCTTTGTCTTTTCTGTACTTCCTTCTTGTCTCCTAGCATGCCCTGCTCCACTGTCTCCAGGCACAGTGACCCATCCCGGATGGCTCAGTCTCCCTCCCTTCTTATACAGTCCCAGGCAAACATCCAGATATGGCTTCAGGCCATGAATATAAAAGTTCACATCACCTTTTCTGTCCTGACCTATAAGCTTCAGTCTCCTTTTAGCAGAAGTTGAGCTAGCTTCTGCTCCTCCTAAAGTATTCCCACTCAGGTCATCCTGTCGCTTCAGACCTGCCTACCAGACTAGGTGCTAATTTCCACCTATCCTGGCTCAACTCCTTTCTTCATGCCTTCAGACATGTCCATCTTCCTGTGTATTTCTAGGCTGGATGAAGGAACTTGTCTTTCTTTGGTCTTGGTTATTGATCTGGTACCCTTTTAAATATTTGCTGGAGTGGAGATTTGAGAGTTTGGCTCCTGTATGAAGTTTCATGTTGTTATTTTAGCAAGATGTCTCAAATTATTTCTTTCTTACTGTATTTAATGACTTTTTCCTAGTCCTCATTCTTTCTCTTTTCTCAACTACAAGGCTTGGACCCCATGGCCAGTTCTCATCATTCTTGAAATTTTTGTTGAATTTTTCATTGTTGATTGCTGTCTTCTCTGAGCTTTTGTGACAGTTCTCCTTTTAAATTTTAGTTCTTCTTGTACCTGTCTAACTGTGCCTTTGTAATCTTCTCTTGTTTCATTATCCATGTTATATCCTCTACTTATAGAATGTACCTCAAGGCTCTGTCCTGCTCCTCTTCTCTTTTTTCTGTACATACTTTCACCTGGTAGCCTCATAAGCTCCACTGGGTTCATTCTTCCTTTCTAAGTCGATGACTCTTAGATATGTCCATCCCCTGAACTATAGACCCTCATCACCAACTGTCTTTTAGATATTTCCAATTGGATGTGCCAAAGGTATCTCAAACTCAATATGTCCAAAACAGAACTAGTAATCTTTTCCCTCTAAACCAAGTTCTTAACTTAGGGCCTCTGAAATGTTGTTTTTGTTTTTTGTTTTTTTTATTTGATAAATATTTCAACATAGTTGGTTTACTTTGTAATCTTATGTATTTTATTTTATGCATTTTAAACACAATATTCTGAGAAGGAATCCCATCAGCTTCACCAGACTGCCACATAAGTCCTTTACACAAACAAATTTTAAAAGCTTTGTCTTAAAGTCACTTGTCTTCTAAACTTTGCTATTTCCATTAAGGGAGCCAACATCTTTTCATTAACTCATGTTTGTACCTTTACTTTCATCTTCAACTCCTCATTCTTACTCATCCCACATATCCGAACAGTTGCCAAATCATGTGATTTCTATATCTACAACATCTCCCAAATCATCCTTTCCACTAACATGGCCACCAGCATCATTTCATCACTTATTACATGTGCAATCAGAATGACCTCCTAATTGGTGTCTCTGCCTCAGGCTTCTTGCCATTTAAATCCATCTCCTGTATAACTGCAAAAGCATTTATAAAATACAGGTCTGACTATGTCACTCAGTATGCCAGTGGCTCTCTGCTCTCTGTAGGGTCAAATATAAACTCTGTTTGGAATTTTAAATGCTTCACAACCTAGGCCCATCCTACCTTCCCAGTCTAACTTCACATTATTTCTCTTTATACTTTCTGTGGTCTAGTTGCTATTCTCACACAGCATTCTAGATTTTGTCTCTGTGGTTGTCCCCATGTCTGCAATGCTCTTTCCCTCAAAACTCAACTCAGACACCATGAAATGTTGCATGATTCCCCTTTACAATTGCCTTGTGTCTGCTTTTCTTGTCTTTTGTGCATCCTTTTAGATGGACAAGTTATCTTCTGTTGTATATAATATAAACTTTTTGAAGTCAGGGGCTTCCTTGCTTTTGTCCTTGTATCTCAGTGCCTAGCACAATTCCTGGTGCACAATCAAGTTTAATGGATATTTGTTGATTGATTTGACGGTATTTGCAACATTCTGTACCATAGTCTCTCATCTCCCACCTCAGTAGAAGTTGTCATCTTTTCTCTGAGGCCACAATTATTCATTAAAATTAATCGAAAATTTGAGTTTTTTTTAGTGTTTTTTGTTCACATTTTATAATTGTTGTGTATTTTGGGTTTTGTTCCATTTTATTCTCTATTATTTCATATAGAACATTCCATGTTTTCCAGAATTGCTCATATTTGTTATTTCTTATAGCACAAGAATATCACATTTTATTCTTATATTTCTATTTATTCAACTATTTCCCCAATTGATAGGCTTTTCCTACCACAAAAGTGCTACTGTGGTTTTTGTGAGACCATTCTATACAAGATATTCCAAGAGTCTCAGTACAATACACACATTTTAAGCTTAAACTATACTGAGACTTTTGGGACACACAGTGTTTGACATTCTTAGATATATTCCCACTAATAGGATTTCTGGTTCAGAGAATACCTGGAAAGTTGGGCCATAGTTCCATCAACAGTGTATTAGTAGTGTGCCTGTCTCAGTGCATCCTTTCCAATATTGACTATTTACATATTTTTTCATCTTTGACAATTTGCTAGCTGTGAAGTGAAACCTGATAGTTGTTTTCAATGTTTATTTCTCCTATTTTTAGTGATTTGTGACACTTTTATATAATCATTGATAGTTTTCCAGTTGCTTTTGTAAATTGCTCAAATCATTTGATAGATTTTTCTAAATGGATATATTCCCTACATACTTAAAAAAATTTTTAAATCAAGAACTAATGATAAATTTTATTTAATGGATTTTTAGTACTCTGATTTTTATTATTTTTCTCTGTATCTTATTAGTCTTATATAGATAAATACAATTTATCATCTTAATTTTTAACATATTTCCCTCAGAGATATCTGGAAAATCAGTGTCTAAGTACCTTTGAAATTTTATATTTTTGCTAGAATGGGGTTGGTTTTTATTTATGCTTGATCAGATCTAGCCTTTCTTTTATACTTAATCTTAAGTGCCATTTCCATTCCTTCATGTAACATATCGTACATGAGAACGATAGAGTCCAAATAAGGTTGTTCAATTACTTGATTGCAGTGGAAGTAGTAAAGGTGCCAGTGAATATCTTGTGCATCTGTCCATCTATACATGCTCTTGAAATAGTCCAATTACCTGGATCTCGTGCCAGATTTCTGTAAACTGTATTTTGCTGTTTTGATAATGACCAGTCTTGCATCTTGTGCGCTATGCCATTTTGCTTTGTAAGATGAGTAACTCCTAGTCTATATACCTGCTTTATTATCTCTAGAAAATTTTTATGAACATTGTCTTTGAATGCATTGAAGATATCCTTGATAAAAACTTGAGAATAAGCAGGTCAGTTTTTATGTAGCAGAATATATCATTTTGACCCCAATTCTGAATGTCTGATAGTTGTGTCATTGTTATTTATTTTCAGTCATGTCTAATCCTTCATGATCCTATTTGGGGTTTTCTTGGCAAAGATACTGGAGTGGTTTGCCATTTCCTTTTCCAGTTCATTTTACAGATGAGGAAACTGAGGCAAGCAGGGTTAAGTGACTTGCCCAGGATCACACAGCTAGTAAGTGTTTGAGGGCAGATTTGAACTTAGGAAGAAGAGTGTTCCTTACTGCAAGCCCAGTGTTCTATCCACTGCATCACTTAGCGGCCTCAGTTAATAGTTGTAGAGAAAATAAAATTCTGGAATATTTAATGTTTGTGGTTTTAAGAAAAGCAGTTAGGTTGAGTAGAACAAAACACAGCTTTGAAAGCTCTCCTTAAAATGTCTTCTTGTATATTAGAATAATTCTCTTGTGAAAAGGAAATAAATTACTATTGATTTATTTATTTTTAGTTTCGTTATAGGATTGAACTCCTTTGTTTAGGAAAAGCTAGCCTTAAGGAAAGCCATACTAACGTAGACAGTTTCTTAAGTCTAGGTTACCTGTAGATTTAGTGAGTGGACAAATTGATAAGACCTTATCATTTGGTAGCAGGTAATTTAGAGGAATAAAATAATTGTGCGATGATAAGGCTTTGACTTTTTTAAAAGCTAAATTCCCCTTTTCTAGTGGAAAGAGGGATTGATCAGAGACTAAGTCCCCCTTTCTGTCAACTAGAGAAAGGTTAACCAGAGGTTGAGGTCCTCTTAGTAGATAAAACTACCTTTTCTTCTTGAGCTAGAATTTAAAATGAGTAATGCAATCTTCTAAGGAAGATGGGGAGGATGGGGGTGGGGATGACTGCTAACTACTGACCACATTGTAGAAGGCATCTCCTGTAAGGCTAGGATTAAGAAAGCCTAGTTGAAGCTAACTAGGCAGGTGACCTGCCTTGTCCAATTCAATTATGTTCAAAATAAGTTTCTGTCATTTTTTTATTCCTCTTTTTTTATTATAAAAATCAGCTCTATAAATCACTCCTTGTCTCTGACACCTGAGGAGTAAGGTGACCTGGTTTGATATGCAAATATTAGCTTTGCAAATTAAATCATAGATGGCTCAGTAACTTTGTCCTCAGTTTCCTTCTTATTTCAGATAATTAATTTTATTTTATTTTTTAATTAATTCTTATCTTTAGTTTTCAACAATCACTTCCATAATCTTTTGAGTTTTAAATTTTCTCCCCCTCCCTTCCCAGATGGCGTGCAATCTGATATAGGCTTTACATATACATTTCTATTAAACATATTTTCACATTAGTCATGTTGTAAAGAAGAATTAGAACCAATAGAAGGAACCACAAGAAAGAAGAAACAAAACAGAAGGAAAGAAACAAAACAGAAGAAAAAAACAAATAGTATGCTTTGATCTGCATTCAAACTCCATAGTTCTTTCAGTGGGTGTGGATTGCATTTTCCATCATGAGGCTTTTGGAGATGTCTTAGATCCTTGCATTGCTAAGAAGAGCTAAATCTGTCAAAGTTAGTTATCACACAACATGGCTGTTACTATATACAGCATTCTCCTGGTTCTGCTCACTCCGCTCAGCATTAGTCCATACAAGTCTTTTCAGGTTTTTCTGAAGTTGGCTTGCTCATCATTTCTTATAGCACAATAGTATTCCATTACATTCATGTACTACAACTTGTTCAGCCATTACCCAATTGATGGGCATTCCCTCAATCCCCAATTCTTGGCCACCACTGAAAGAGTTGCTATAAATGTTTTTGTACATGTAAGTCCTTTTCCCATTTTTATGATACAGCCCTAGAATGCTATTGCTGGTTCAAAGGGTGTGCACATTTTTGTAGCCCTTTGGGCGTAGTTGCAAATTGTTCTCCAAAATGGTTGGATCAGTTCACAACTCCACCAACATTGCATTAGTGTTCAAATTTTCCCATATCTTCTCCAACATTTATCATTTTCCTGTTTTGTCATGTTAGCCAATCTGATAGGTGTTATGTACCTCAGAGTTGTTTTGATTTGCATTTCTCTAATCAATAGAGCATTTTTTCATATGAGTATAGATAGCTTTAATTTCTTCATCTGAAAACTGCCTGTTCATATAATTGGGAAATGACTTGTATTCTTATAAATTTGACTCAGTTCTCTATGTATTTTAGAAATGAGGCCCTTATCAGAGACACTAGTCATAAAAATTCAGATAATTAATTTTAACCTTTGTGTTAATTAATACTCAGTGATGTCCTGAGTATTAACATCAGGCAAACTGATAAGCAGAGATAACATCAATTCATATTAACAGCACTTCTCTTACCAACAAGTAACCGTGTCAAAAAAGATATGCAGTTAGTCTAGCTTGACGTGTTCTAAATCAGAAAGAGATAACTGCTTTCTTTTCTAAATGTTTATTAACCATCCCTTTTATGATATATGCTAGAATTTTGCCCAGATCCACATCAAACACATTGATTCACGAGCTTCATTTATACAGGTGGGGACAGGAAGAAGATAGTATGGAGAGGAGGTAGTAAAAAAAAAAATAGATATTTTTAGTTTGGTATGGCTTTAATTTCTGAATTTACCCCTCCTCTCAGTGAACTATGCCTATAACACAAAATAAACAATTTTTTAAAAAGGAGAAGTAGCCTCTCACAACTAACTACATCAACCAAAACTGATTGTATCTACAATCCACCCATGGATCTCGGCCTTTGTTTTAAAAAAAAAAAAAGTGGCGCAGTGGGTAAAACGCTGGGCCTCAAGTTAGAATGGCAAGTCACATAGCCTGTTGGCCTCAATTTCCTTA
Source organism: Vombatus ursinus (assembly GCF_900497805.2). NCBI lineage: Eukaryota > Metazoa > Chordata > Mammalia > Diprotodontia > Vombatidae > Vombatus > Vombatus ursinus. Next base: position 35,859,202 of record NW_020954585.1, read on the forward strand.
TCTGTAAAATGAGCATAATAATAGCCCCTACTTTGCAGGGTTGTCTGCAGTGCAGAACAGATTTCTTTTTCTTTGTTTCTCACATACAACACTCCATTTCCCTTCTTCTTACTTTGAGGGGGGTGGGGAGGCATCTCCAGTCATCTTGATCTATATTTTGCAACTGGACGCAGATGACTCTGACAAAGAGAGTGAGGCTGGTGACTTTATGCAGCCCTTCTTGCTTCAATCCAATTCACTTGTAAGTTATGACATTATCTTCCTGATGTCATTGTCCTCTTTGAGAATGAAGGACAAATGACAACAATCTTATTTTTGGACTGGCAGTTCCATATGCAATGAAGGTACTCCTACCTGTTCTTTACCTTCATTTCATAGATTTCCTCCCTTCCTTTCAGACACAGCTCAAGCACTTTGTTCTGCATAAAACTTTTCCTGATACCCTCAACTTCCAGTGACCTTCTTCTAAAATTTTCTTGTATTTAACTACTTTTTAATTATTTACTTTATATTTATGTTATGTATGTTTATGTATGTACTTGCTTCCCCCATTAGAATGTAAGTTCCTTTTGAATGGGAATTATTTTATTCTTTCTTCATACATATACAAATAGTGCTTGTCATATATTAGGTGCTTAATAAATGCTTGTTAATTGATTTTATGCCTTAACTCCAACATAACTCTCCCTATTAAAAAAGAAAAATAGTCAAACATATTGATAATAATTAAACTCATAGGAGCTTGGTAAGGTTAAACTAAGAGGGAAAGTATAGAGGGAGGAAAGAATAGGGCCTAGTATGGAACCTTGGGGAGGGAGAGTGGTTTCATCATCTGTCCTCTGATCTAAGACTTATCATTGCATTTCATTTGAATTCAGATGCCTTTTTGTGTACTTTTCATTTATACTTTTTGACCACAGTGTACATTATTTATATTTTACTTAATTCATTTTGTATCATTTATGTCTTCCTTATGCACATGTGTTTTTTTATGGAATGCTAATCCATTTCCTTCACGTACCACGGTCTCTTCATTCATCACCCAATTGGTTTTTGCTGCTTCAATTTTTTGGTACTGCAAAAATTGCCACTATGATTATTTTCGAGATTTTCTGTCTTTGACCTTGTTACCCAGTAAATGAGATCCTTGGGTCAAAAAGTGTGAATACTTTTCTTGTATAATTCCAAATTGTTCTCTAGAACAATTAGACTAAATAATTTTTAACTCAAACAACAATGTAGTGGTATTCAGAAATTAATAAATGCTCCAGAATTGATATTTACAAAGTATATTTAATATGCAGTTTGATTTCCCCAATTGATAAATGATCAAAGGATATGAACAGGCAGTTCTCAGAAGACAAAACTAAAGCTATCTGTAGTCATTTGAAAAAATGTTCTAAATCACTATTGATTAGAGAAATGCAAATCAAAGCCACTCTTGAGATACTACGTCACACCTGTTAGATTGGCTAACATGACAAAACAGGACAATGATAAATGTTGGAGAAGATGTGGGAAAATTGGAACACTTATACATTGTTGGTGGAGTTATGAACTGATCCAACCATTTTGGAGAGCAATTTGGGGCTGTGCCCAAAGGGCTATACAATTGTGCATACCCTTTGACCCAGCAATACCATTTCTAGGTCTGTATCCCAAAGAGATCATATAAATGGGAAAAGAACTCACATGTACAAAAATATTTATAGTAACTCTTTATGGTGGCAAAGAACTAGAAATTGAGGGGATGCCCATTAATTGAGGAATGGCTGAACAGGTTGTGGTATATAAATATAATGGAACATTATTGTGCTATAAGAGATAATGAGCAGGCAGATTTCAGAAAAACCTGGAAAGAGTTGTACAAATTGATGCTGAGTGAAATGAGCAGAACCAGGAGAACATTGTACACAGTACCAGCCACGTTGTGTGATGACTGACTTTGATAGACTTGGCTCTTCAAAGAAAAACAAGAATCTAAGACAACTACAAAAGATTCATGATGGAAGTTGCTGTCCAAAGAAAGAAATATGGAATCTGAATGCAGATGGAAGCATACTGTTTGCTCTCCTTTTCCTTTGTTATTTCGTTTTATTGCTTCATTCTTGTGGTTTGTCCAGTTAGTTCTAATTGTTCTTTACATCATGACTAATGGGAAAATATGCTTAACATGAATGTATTTGTAGAGCCTATATTGGATTGTAAGCTGTTTCGGGGTGGGGAGGGGAAGAAATAGGAAGGGCTCATGGCATAAATTATATTTTTCTGTTTGTGGGCTGAAAACAGATGAAGACCTCTTAGATGACTTGTCAACAGGCAACCACAACTTCATGAAACTTACATGAAAAATTAGGTTTATTACGAGAGAAATGAATGTACATGTGGAGCCCTAAGCAAATGCAAAGAGTTTAGAATCCAAACAGAAGCTTGCATATTTATGAAATTGCAATAGAGGAGGAGAAACAAAAATCTCCACCTAAATAAGGGTGGTAGAGGAGGAGGAGAAATCATGAATAATTAAGATTAAACATTCTTTTTAAAAAAAAAAAAAGGAAAAGAAAAAGATGGAGCAGCTAGGTGGTGCAGTAAATAGAGCTCTGGCCCTATAGTCAGGAGGACCTGAGTTCAAATGCGGCGTCTGTGTGACGCTAGGCAAGTCACTTAACCCCATTGCCTAGCAAAAAACAAAACAAAACAAATGGAAGATTAAACATTCTTTTCTCTTGGGAAATGCTCAATTATGAAGATATGATGGTCTGCTTATCTACAAGGGTTCCAGCTGTACAAACAGTTTCTCAGTCTGGTGCAGACTGACTAGTGCCTGTCTTGACTGCCAAGGACACACAGGGAAGTGCAAACAACAAATTATGTCAGCTCAGGGAGGGGCTTCATCCATGGCATGTTCAGGGCCTCTTACATACTCTGGGTCCATTGTTTCTGGAAAATATGGCAACTTGAAAAGACAAGTTCAGGGGACCCCTTAACATTCTGTAACATTTTATAATTCAACTGAGTTTGCTGTGTTTCAGTGTGCTGTATTGAGAGAGATTTAATCCATTGTCATCTTCTGCTGCGTTTTCTAAAAAGCAGTATTTTTTTCCACTTACTTTGTTTTTCATAGACAAAAACCAACAATGTGTGTGAAATTGACAAGGAAGAAATGAGAAAGAACAAGAAAAAGAAAAATAAGCCTAAAGCAAATTATGAAACTCTTATGGTCCAGGAGCCACCAAGAATTGAAGTATATTTGTTTTTATTATTAAATTTCCATAGTGTATTAAATATATTTGTGTTCATAGAAACCTAGGTTTATATTTATTTTCTAATTTAAGTTGGTGTTTTTCTTTAATCTTCTAGTTTTGAAGTAAATCTGAATTGTGTATAAATTTTTTTCTTTTGACAAAACTACTTATGTTAGCACTATTTCCTTGATTATCCGTACAAAATACAGTATTTTGCTACCTATTCAGATACCAGAAGATATCTATTCAGACTTTCCAGGTTACTTAAAATAGAAAGTCAACTATAGGACCTCACTATAGAGAAAGAATTTGGCATAAAGTTCTCTTGTCATAGGTCATCTCTAAGTGGATTCAGAAAAAGACTATGCTTTACTGTACCTTGTGATAGTTGGAGTACTTATTTATATAGATTAGGCTGGTGTTTTTAAGGACAGTGGAGGTTATTTAATGTCTTTGCTTCCTAAGGCTTAAGAGGCACAGCCTATGGAGAATTGGTGTGAGAGGATTTAGTTTAATTCTGAACTGACCTTAGTAGGAATGCCTTTCTCACCTAGCTTGCCTGTTGTTGCCATGGTGAATATGGAGCTGAAGTGTTGTGCCCCTTTTATCTGAACTAGTATGTTTTTAAGTTTACGAATTGTGTTCTGCTTATCCTTTGTCACTAGTAGAATTGTTTTTATTGCATTTTAGTCTTTAATTTCCTCATATTCTCACCCCAATCCTGAATTCATAGACCTGAGTTAATCTTAGCCTAGATCAGTGGTTACCATGAAGTAGAACTGGTTTGTGAATACTAAAAATTCTTTAAGGGTGCCTTAAGCAAGAAATAATTTCCCAGTTCTGTTACAAAAGTATTTTCCTCCACAGCCTTTGTGAAATGTGTTTTATGTGAAGTATTGTAGATAATAGTAAGCATATGAGGCTTTACTGAATTATTTCTTTCAATTCTTAGAGAATATCTGTGGTTTATTTAGGATATTGAAGAGTTTCCTAATCTGACAGTTGCTTCTGAAAGAAAAAACAAACTGGAGCCATCAAAATGTTTATCTAAACACCAACCAGAGGTAACATTTTAAAAGAGGTAAAATATAATTCCTGCTGGTATGCCATTTGTGGTTTAAGTAAACACTTCAGTAGAATGGCTTAGGAACTTTACTCTTGTACTTTGTCTCCTAAAACTTTTTTTTTTCCATTTCATAATGATAGGAAAAATGGGTTAGAAAATCAAATTTTATTGTCAGGTTTTATTTTATCTTTCTAATTAAAGCATTTTGTATATTTTGTAATGTTCCATCAATCCACTGCCCACAACGCGGAAGAGAAAGTTTTCTAGGAAACTTTCATTTAAAAGCATGTTGTGTATTGTAAATGAAAGAATCATCAAAATGAAACCAAACTGAGTAATTGGAAAAACCAGTTGGTGATCTTTGAGAACTGATGAAATATACCTCCCTCTTCATTGCATAGGGGGTGGAATGTGTTCATTTTATCAGATGCAGTCACTGGCTTAGGTGTTTTTGCTTAATCTTTTTTGTCAGAACAGAGCAGTCAGCTGATAAGTGGAAGTGGAGTGGGTCCTCTACTCTTTGCTTCCCTTCCTTCCCCTGCCCATGACCATAATAGAACGATTAAAGGCATTTTTAAATATGTATTATACATCACATTTCAAAAGCTATTGCAGTTTTAAAATAAACTTCAATAGCTTACAAAGCCATTAAAGCAAAATAAAATTTGGTAAACTAAAGAGATATTTGGTTTTGTCCAGAGTTCTGAAGAAATTGTTAACCATATACTGACTTCTGACAGAAGAAATGGACCACAGTCATCAAAATTTCACTCTAAACAGCAATCAGAGGTGAGCTTAAGAACAAAATCTCTTCAATAGGTTAATTAGTTTTCTGGAATGAAGTTGAGCTTTCCAGTGAATTTTTTTAAATTTGAGTTTATATTTTAATTGCGTAGATTTATTTATGTTTACATATATCTTTACTGCATTTCAGTATTAGTCTGCTTATTGGGGTAGAATTCCTCACATTTGTCATTTACAGTATGGCATTCCAGACAGCTTTGCATTTTGATGGACTTTCTTGCAAATAAAACCTTTTGGCTGTCGTTTTGTAATCATATCATTCAGTCAGCCCACATTTATTATCTGCCAGGCGGTCAAGTATGCTAGGTGCTGGGGATACAAAGACAAAAAACAAAACAATCTCTTCTCTTTAAGGAGCTTATATTCTGTTGGAGGAGACTGAAAATAAAGTAATTGGAGGGGAATCCCTAATAGTTGGGGAAGAGGGAAATCATTAATGGTTTTGTGGAAAAGGTGGGTCTTGAGCTGCAACTTAAAAGAGGGGCGAGGTTCTACTAGGGGCTAATGAGGAGGTGCTTCCCTGGCCTGGAGGATGACCAGTCCAAAGACATGAAGACAGGAGGTAAGTGCCATGTGAGAAAACTCCTTTTTATCTTAAAGGAGAACCACCTTAACAGCTATATGGAGGATCAGAATAAGGGAGAGACTTTAGGCCGGCTATCGATTAGGAGGCTGTTTTAATCATGTAGTCGACAGGTAACAAGGGCCTGAACTAAGGCTGTATGAGCCAGAGAGAAGGTGTTAGATAAAAGAAGTGTTACAGATGTAGAAAGGGCAAAATTTGGCAACTGATTGGATATATAGTGTGAAGGGGGAGTAAAGAGTCAGGGATAATGACATGGTTGGGAACCTAAAAGACTCAAAGGATGGTGGTGCCCCCAATGGAAAAAGAAGTTTAGTTGAGAGGTGGGTTATGGGGAAAAGCAAATCAGTTATTTTTTAGATTCATTGAGTTTGAAATTGGAATAGCCATTTTGAAATATTTGATAGGCAGTTGATGAATTGGAACTGGAGCTCAGGAAACAGGCAGAGAACTAACTGCGACAGGCTTGCTATGTTATTTTCTTGTAGTCATTTTAACATTTCTGTACCTTAGTTTCCTCATCTGCAGAAATAGTGGGTTGAATTTTCTAGCTCTTAACATTCAATCATTCTGTGATTATAAATAAGGGTTACAAGTTTTGGTTAGTAGGTGGCATGAGTGGCCCTATATATTACTTAAAATGTTTTAACATCAGGATTATGGTTAAAGTTTTCAGCAGAGAGATATCTGAATCTATTTTACTTGACAAATACGTATACATACATATGTATGTGTGTATGTATATGTACACATAAATATATGTTGTTTTTATGTGGGCTCTGTATATGTGTGTGCATAAAGAAAACATCCCATTTTTACTTTATTTTTAGACTACTTCAAAAAAGTTTGGGAAGAAAAGTCAAATTCCAGTGAAGTTGGATTTGGGAGGAATGCTGGCTGCATTGGAAAAAAAGCAGCATTCGCAGAATTCAAAACAGTCTTCCAAACCTATTGTAGTTTCTGGTATGATAAGTCAGTTTTCTTCCTTTCCCTTCATTATCTGCTTGTTTCAGAAAGAAAAGGTTGAAAACAATTTAATGTTATATTCTGTGGGTAATTAGTTTTGTTCATACAAAGGTTATTTGAATAATAGGTTTTCACAGAATCATAAAGAACCTGATTTTATTATGTGTAGGAATTAAAAGCAATGGAAACTTTATTATAAAGTGGATTTCACACAGGTAGTCTCACTCAGGAGGAAGTAGAGATCAATAAATTGAAGCTTAGAGTAGTTAAGTCACTTAACTTGATCAAGTTCATAAATAGTGAAGCTGGAAATATGACAGTTATACAAGTCCCTCTTAGGAGATAAAGGGAATTTTAAGAGAAAGAAGAATTTTTAGGAGAGACATAATGAATTCCGTTTGGAACATGTTGGATTTGAGATGCCTATAGAGTTCCAGATGTCAGAAAGGCAATTGAAGGTAGACTGGAGGTCAAAGTAGGGTTGGATAAATAGATTCAAGAATCTGTACATGGAAATGTTAAATGAATCCATGGAAGCTGATGATATCACTAAGTAAAATAGTTTAGGGGGAGAAAAGATATTCTAGGACAGCCGTAAGGGACACCTATGGTAGTGTGTTTGACCTGGATGAAGATACAACAGAGAAGACTGAGAAAGAGCTATTAGATGGGGAGGAAAATCAGGAAAGAGCCATGTCATGAAAATCTAGAGATAAGAGAGCATCCAGGAGAAGAGGATGATTGTCATCAAAAGTTGATCTCAGAAGTTAGGAAAGAAAAGGACTGAGAAAAGACCATTAGATTCTACGTGTAAGAGATCATTGGTAATTTTGGAGAGAAGAGAGCTGTTTCAGTTGAATGATGAGGTCAGAAGCCAAATTGCAAAGGGCTTAGAGAAAGAAGGAGTAAATCATTTGAACAACAAATCAAAAATCCTTTCCTTAGTTAAAAAAATAAACAGGAAATTATCAGAAACTTTTCCCCAATTAAATGCTAACAAAATTGATAACTAAGGGAAAATAAATATTTAAAAATATGAAATACTCAGATTGACAAAAGATGAAGTAGACTATAAAATAATCCAGTTTCACAAACAGAAATTGAATAAGACATAAAGAAAATCCCAAAGGGAAAAATCACAGACCCAAGATGGATTTACAAATTAATTATGTCAATCAAAGAACAATTAATTACAATATTAGAAGAACTATTTGCAATAAGACTAGAAGACCCTCTTCCAAATGTATTACAAATATGATCTAAAGGGGCAGCTAGGTGGCACAGTGCATAGAACACCAGCCCTGGAGTCTGGAGGACCTGAATTCAAATCCAGCCTCAGACACTTGACCCTTACTAGCTGTGTGACCCTGGGCAAATCACTTAACCCCGATTGTCTCACAAAACAAACAAACAAATATGGTCTCAATACCTAAAGCAGGGAGAAAGAACTTGGAGAAAGAAAATAATAGAGCAATATCTTAATGAACATAGATGCAAAATTTTTAAATAAAATATTTTCAGAGAGGCTACAACAGCATATTTGAAAGATTACCTAGTATGAACAGATTAGAGTTATACTAAGAGTACAGGATTGGTTTAACATGAGGAAGACTGTGATAAACAAGTAGTCCAAAATAATGAAGCTGAAATAAATCACTCACCACCTGATAGAGAAGTGATATGCTTATAATAAAGAAAGGGATGTACATTTTCACAGGTGGCAGATAAGGATTTTTTTTTCCTTTCTGAATTATCCTGGTAGGGCTTTATTTTTCAAGTTTTTGTTTTGTTTTGTTTTTAATTTGCTCACTGAAGTTGAGTAGTAGGAAGGATAGATTTAATTTAAAATGTTTTTTAAAGAAAATTTATGGAATCTTATAGTTTAGAGCTGGAAAAACAGATTTATCATCAAAGTATACTTCCACCCTAATGTAACCAGTGTGATTTCATAATAAAGAAAAAATATATGTTTAAGAAAACCAATGTTTTGAACTATTTGAATGAATACCAGAACTTTTTAAAAGTCTTATGGTCTCTGGCAATTACTATTGAAATAATGTCTGTTACTCTTTCATATAAATTTCCTTTCAGTTGGTGCAGTACCAGTACTTTCCAAAGAATTAGCAACATCAGTGAAAAATCACCGGTTAAATCAAATGATGTCTCCTCACAATCCATTGGATTCCAGTTCTCCATTAATAAAGAAAGGCAAGCAAAGGGAAGTCCCAAAGGCCAAAAAGCCAACATCCCTGAAGAAGGTATATTATGTATTTTACTTGATGCAAGCATTAAAAATTGGTGAGAGGTCTTCCAACCAGTCTGTTTAAATGTCTTTACCATTTAATTCTTGTTTACTCTTCTTATTTGGTTAGGGATTCAGTTTTAAGGACATCAGCTTTTAATAACTGAAATATATTTATTGGCAATCCAAAAGAATATGTCATGTGAGTTCACAATACTTCCCCAATATATAGATTATATGTTATGGGGAAATTATTTCACCTACTTAAGGGGACAATTCTTAGGACTATTTTTAACTGAAATATCCTGATCTATATCTTGCCACTGGACCTAGATGACTCCAGAGGAGAAAGTCAGGCTACTGACTTTGCACAGACTTCCCTCGCTTTAATGCAATTCACTTGCAAGTCATGGCATCCCTTTCCTGATGTCATGGTCCTTTTTGAGAATGAAGGACAAACAACAACAACATGCCAGTGATTGTACTTTAAATATATTTATCTTTGAGGGTGGCATAGAAAATAGCAGAAAACACTAGAAGCTTTTTGTCAAATTAGACAGGTAAGTAAGTTTGTAATGGCATTTATTGGTTTTTATTTGTTTTGTTTTACATCCCCTGTCTTTACTGCTCTCTTACATTACTCATTAATTGAGAGCTGGCTCATTTTCTTCTGTTCCAGTAATAACGACTACTATTTATGTAAATCTTTAAGTCTTACAAAATGCTTTACAAATTTTTTTTATCTAATCCATATAACAACCATGAGAAGTTATTATTATCCCCATTTTGCAAATGAAGAAACTGAGTCAATTAGAGGTTAGTAACTTGCCAAAGGTCACACAGCTATAGAATGTCTGGGGCCAAATTTAAATTCAAGTCTTTCTGGCCTCAGGACCAGCTGTCTATCCATTGCATCATCTAGCTGTGTAAGTAGAATGTGATGCTGAAGGACTACAAGAAAGCCTCAGTAGGCATGAACAGTGGATACATATGTGTCATCTAATAGGTGCAATATGAAATAGGTTATGAATTATGTAATTGAAAAGCAAAAGCATGTAACTTATTTCTTTGTGTATTGGCAGCATTATTACCTGGGCAACTTTTTTTCCCCATGGGAGCTAGTCTTTTTGAGAAACTATTCCGTGTACATATATCAACAGCTATTGTTGAATTTTATTTTAAAGATTATTTTGAAAGAGCGAGAAGAGAGAAAACAGAAACATCTCTTAGAACAGCTTACAGTTCCAGCATTTGCTCAGAAGATTCAGCAAGATTTGGCGAATAATATTAATAATAAATCAGCTGACCAGGTTGCCCAGCCAGGTACTGATTTCTCTTTGTTGAGGTTGCTTCTAAAATCTTGAAAATAAATAGCAGTAACAGTAATGGTAGATATGATGTGGCCTGTGCTTGGTATTATTATGGACAAATAATAATAACTAACATTTATGTAGCTCTTATGTGCCAGACATTGTGCTAAGAGTTTTGCAAATTTTATCCTCACAACAACCCTGGGAAATGGTTAAAATGTATCCATTACTCCAAAACATGAGTGCCATAAAAAGAATTAAAAGTATAATTTGAACTTCCTTTAGTTCAAGACAGTACCATTTTTTTAAGACCCAAATATTCTGGATCCTGTATTACTTATGAAAACTGATTATTTTAATGTATTCAGTTTAACAGTTGACAGTTTTCAAATGCAAATGTTTCTGTTCCTGTATATGTTTGAGTATCCCATGACAGGGCTTTATTAATGCTAAACTTAGGACTCTTCTTCATTCAGACAGCTACCACCTTAGTTTAGTTCCTCATCACCTGGACTGTTAAAATGGCCTCTAATTGATCTCTCAGCATCAAATTTCTCCCTACCCCAGTTCATCACAGCTACCAAAGTGAACTTCCTTATGCATAGGTTTGATTGTTACTTTCCTATTCAGTAAACTCTACTGGTTCTCTTTTGTCTCTCATATCAAATAAAAACCCATATTTGACTTTTAAAGTTTCTCCCAACTTAGTATTATTATACTTCTCCCATACTTTATGGATAATCCTCTGATCTTCTCTCACATGGCACTTCATTTCCTGTCTGTGCACTGACCATTCCCCATGCCTTGATTGCACTTCCTAAAACTCCTCCAGGTCCACCTTCTCTTCAAAGCCTCTCCTGATCCCCCTGTTAAACAAATTGAGTCAAGCATTTATTGAACACCTCCTGTGTACCAGGCATGGTGCTAAAAGCTAGTACCCTTCCTCCCTAATTAACTTGTATTTATTTTATATTCTACATACATATGTGTGTGTGTGTACACACGCGCGCGCACACACACACACATTGCTTCCAACAATTGAATATAAGTTCCTTAACATCACGGATTGTTTCCTTTTTTGGTCTTTGTATCCCTAGAGTCTATCCTAGTACTTGACATATTGTAACTTAATAAATGTTTGTTGATTGTTTACTCTATTGAATATAATTGATATGTAGTGTTTTCTCTTGTCTCTTAAGCATCTAATAGAGATAGACTAGACTTGTTGTTTCATTGGTGGTGTTATTATTTGGTTGTTATTTTATGACAAATTATAATTTGGATATTATAGAATAACACCAGACTGTGATAGTGATGATGGTGATGATGATGATAGATAACATTATATAGCATTTTAAGGGTTTCAAGTGCCTATCTTATTTGATCTTCACAACCCTGTTTTATAGTTGAAGATACTAAGACTTAGAGAATGACTCTTAAGTGTCACACAGAAGTAGGTGTCTAGAACATGATTCAAACTCATATCTTCCTGATTTTAGATGAGAAAATTCTCTCTGCCAGTGCAGATTAACATCTTTTCTATAATGCATAGCCTTATGGAGCTGCCTAAGGCAGCTTATGTATAGGTTTAGTGATTTGACTAGGGTCACACAGGCAGTATGTATCAGAGGTGAGACTCGAACCCACATCTTCCTGGCTATAAGACCAATTCTCTACCCATTAGTCATGCTTCCACATAGACTCTAAACAAGACAAAATTTAGAATGAATTTTGACCTTCAAGCCAGTTTAGAATTTTAAAAATAAGACATTGTAAATTAAATCTTAAGCAATACATCTCCCTTGTGAGGGATGTGCATTGCTTCCAATACCTGTTACTATTTTTGTTGTTGTTGTTGTTGTTGTTGTTGTTGTTGTTGTTGTTATTGATAATGGTCTTTTTTGGGGGAGATGGGAGGTTTGTTGGAAGGGAGAAGGATCCAGACCTGTGACCTTATTGATACAGATACTGCATCCAGTGATCCAGATTGGCATCTTGTCTATAATTTAGAATCTTAGAGAGTTGTCTGAAGGCACTGAGAGGTTATATAATCTGCCTATAATCACAATGGCTAGTGTCTGTCACAGGCAGAACTTGAACCTAGGACTTTCTGACTTAAGTTTAGCTCTCTGTCCATTACTCAATGACACTTGTAAGAGTTACAAAGCATTATATACATAATTTCACTTGATCCTTAAATCATATGAGGAAGATATATTTCAGCTTTTATAATCCTCATTTCACAAGTAAGAAGCTGAAGCTCAGAAAGATTAAGTGAATTGTTTCAAGTCAAATGCTAATACATAGGAGGCAGGATTCAAATTTCAGCCTTATCACTAAATAATTATTGTTCCTGCTTTTTCCAGAACATTGTTCAGCTGTTTGAGTTATAGTATGTTTATATTTTAGAAGTGTGTACTATATAAGATAACAAAAGTAAGCCAGCTGAGGTAGTATATAATATGATATAATTCTGTATCTGGAATTATTACTAGATAGGTGACTTTTGGAATTGTTTAGAGCTTTATTTACAAAGCATCACAATAGCCCTGTAAGGTAGGTTGTACTTTGTTATCCCCATTTTACATAAGTGAGTAATCAGAAGCTCAAAAAGTTAAAGCATAATTTGAGGAGGTTAGGCTTTGAAGAGGGGGGTGGCCTTCCTGTTTGTACATATTAAATTGCACAAAACTTTTTTGTTTTAGATTTTGAGCAAATAGAAGAAACAGAAGAATCAGTCCCTAACTCTTCTACTGTTGAAGTGGAAAACACATTAGAAGAACCCCTAGGTGAACGCCAACAGGATGCAGAAGTTTGCCCCATTGTTACACAGCCAGTTCCTCCTTTTCCAAAGATCCACAGTAGGAGATTTAGAGAGTGAGTATATGGAAGCCTATATACTACCATTCATTTATATTAAGATCTCTATAAGAAGCTTTAACATCGTAGTAAGTCCATGTGGACATGAAACTAACTGTAGTATATCTTTTCAGATTTTATCTGCCATTGTAAATGATGGCCTTTATGTGATATTCTGATGTTATAAATAACCATAGTTATACAAATGCTGCTTCACCATAGTTCAGGTTAGTTTATTAACACAAGAACTTAGCTAGTTTGCATATTGACACACACTATTATAATATGTATTGGGGGAAGGCCTATCTTGTCTCCATTTATGTCAGCTAAAACTTATATCCTGTAATAATGTCCTATAAATTAAGCCTGCTGTTTCATTGGGGTGGAGATTCTTTGGTGGAGAATCTTACCATTTCAGGTTAGCACCTTTCTGCAACTTAAAGTCTTAGAGAGTTGGCTAGAGCAGTGAGAGATATAGTGACTTCCCCAGGGTCACCTAATCAGTATGTGTCTGAGGCAGGCCTGGAACACAGATTTTACGTCTTTGAGACCTCCTCTCGACATATGCTTAATAGTTTATGGTAAAAATGTCTTTTACCTAGACTTGAGAATAGGGATGGAGGTGATAAAGAGTGATATGTGAGTCCTAATAATAGTGGCTTTGAGTCTTTCAACACTTCTGAGTAAATGAAAAGCCTCTGTTGCATCATTCTTTCTTCTTATTCTTCCCTTCCTCTTTATAAACTTGACTTCTGTGGGGCAAACCAGCAATTTAGGTTATACAGGAGTTTCAAAGTCTAGAAGTTGAACTGACCAGAATTGAGGTCAAGACTCAGGGCTAAGTCTGGACTTTAAACCAGGAAATGATATGAGAGGGGTGATGATAAAAGAGAAAGGAAGTTACAGTTGGAGGAGAGGGCCTTAATCAATGGAAATACTAAATTTCTAATGAATACTTATTGAAGTACAATTTCCTGAAGATCCTGATTGATGTGTGTTTTGTGTGTGTGTGTGTGTGTGTATAAAATATTTTTAAAAGGATTGTAGTGTATAGCAGTCAACTGCACATGTATAATCCAAAGTATAATTTTTAAAATCATGTGTTGTTTCTTCTAGTTACTGCAGTCAGATGCTTAGTAAAGAGGTTGATGATTGTGTGATGGATCTTTTAAAAGAACTGGTTCGCTTTCAAGATCGGATGTATCAGAAAGATCCAGTAAAGGCAAAGACCAAACGCCGGCTTGTGATGGGACTCAGAGAAGTGCTCAAACATCTGAAACTCAAAAAACTAAAATGTGTTATTATTTCTCCAAACTGTGAAAAGAGCAAATCAAAAGGTAATGTGCTATTGCCCGTTTTAATGAGCTTAGGAACATGAGTTCCTTGTATGGATTGTTGTCTGTGTAGCCCAATAGCAAATGAGCATGGATTTGACCACTTTAGGGAAGTTAGCTGAAAGGTATGATTTATACATTCTCTGTAATTCAGTTTTTGGTTCCAGTATTAACTGGTCACAGAATGAATCTTCATTTATATAAAGCAAATTTACCCAGATTGCCTAGGGCCCTCAGCAATAGGCAAAAGACTATAGGTATAGCCAATGATCCCTACAAATTTCAAGCCTCGTGTGACCCAAGAGAAAGTTTCCCCTGTCCTTTTTTTTTTAACATTCTTTTTTTTAATAGATTTTATTTTTCCCACAATTATATGTTAAAACAATTTTTAAACATTTTTATTAAATTTTGAGTTTCAAATTCTGTCCATCCCTCCTTTCCTACCCTCCATGAGATGGTAAACAGTTATATGTAGGTTTTTTGTTTGTTTGTTTTTTGTTTTTGGGTGAGGCAATTGAGGTTAAGTGACTTGCCCAGGATCATACAGCTAGTAAGTGTCAAGTGTCTGGTCTGAGGCTGGATTTGAACTCAGGTCCTCCTGATTCCAGGGCCAGTGCTGTAGCCAGCACCTATATATAGGTTATAGATATGCAATCATGTAAAACATTTCCATAGTAGTCATTTTGTACAAGAAGACTTGAATAAAAAAAAAAAGAAAGTGAAAAATGGCATGCTTCAGTCTGTTTTCAAACAATTTCAGTTCTTTTTCTGGAGGCAGATAGTATGCTTCATCATTAGTCCTTTGGGATTGTCTGGAATCGTTGTATTGCTGAGAACAGCTAAGTCATTCACAGTTCTTCATCATACAGTATTACTGTTACTGTGTATGATGTTCTCCTGGTTCTGCTCACTTCACTTTACATCAGTTCATGTCTTTCCAAGTTTTTCTGAAATCATCCTGCTTGTCATTTTTTGTAATACTCCAGTAATATTCCATTACAATCATGTACCTCAACTTGTTTAGCCATTCCCCAGTTGATTGGCATCCCCTCGATTTCCAATTCTTAGCAACCACAAAAAGAGCTATTATAAATATTTTTGTAAAAATAGTTTTTTCCCCCCTTTTTTAAAAGAAATGTCTTTGGGATACAGACCTAGCAATAGTATTGCTGGGTCAAAAGTATGCACAATTTTATAGCCCTTTGGTCATAGTTCCAAATAACTCTCCAGAATGGTTGGATCAGTTCACAACTCCACCAACAGTACATTAGTGTCCCAATTTTACCACATCTCCTCCAACATTTATAATTTTACTTTTTTGTCGTGTTAGCCAATCTGATGTAGTTATTTTAAAATGCAGTTTTTTTCCCCTTTCTCTTCTTGTAGAGTTTTGTTGGGAATATACAGAAATGCTGATGATTTATGTGGATTCATTTTTCATTCTGCAACCTTGCTAAAGCTATCGTTTCAGTTCTCTGCAGAAATCAATAATTTTAATTTCTCTTTGTCTTTGCTTGTTCTTTTGATTTCTTTTTCTAGTCTTATTGTCATACATTTGTACTACAGTATGAAGTAGTGGTGGTAATGGACATCCTGGTTTTACCACCGTATTTTAATAGAAAGGCCTCTATTTCTCCCCATTACATATAATGCTAGTTCTTGCTTATAAATAATATTATTTACCAGATTAATTAAATATCCTTTAGTCCTATATTGTCTACTATGTCCACACATACACCACCCCACTGTCTCCCTGTCTCCCCTACAGGAACGAGTGTTGTTCCTTGTAAAAAAAAAATCTGCATCTTTTGATATATTGTTCTTGTTATTAATATTATGGTGATAGTTTTCTTATTGAACATTTAGTTCAGTGGTGTCAAACTCAAATAGAAACAGATCTTGGCAGGTCAGATTTTGACTGAGAAAACCAAAAATTAACATTATCTATGTTGTATTGTGAAGCAGCTAGTGGCTCAGTGAATAGAGTGCTGGGCCTGGAGTCAGGAAGACCTGAATTCAAATCCAGTCTCAGACGCTTAGTAGGTGTGTGACCCTGGGCAAGTCACTTAACTTCTGTTTGCCTAAATCCTGGATCTCTCCCTTGTTGTGAGAAAAGGTGATCTACTGAAGTAAATGGCAACCTACTTCAGTATCTTTGCCAAGAAAATCCATGGAGAGCATGGTCCACAACTCATGAACAGTTACACACAGCTGAAAGACTGAAGAACAATAAATGTTGTACCGTGTTTTTATTTATTTTTGTTTAAAAATTCCCTATTACATATTAATCTGGTTTAGACTGGTATTTCGGAGTTTTGTGGGCCACTTATATGATCTTTGTGACTAATTACTGTAGTCTCTTTGTTAATATTTTCCTTGAATTTTTGCATCAATATTTGTTAGTTTTTCTTTCTGTTTTGACTTTCTCCAGCTTAGATATCAAAATTATATTTGTTTTATAGAAAGAATTTTTGGGGACCCTTTAAAATTTTTTTCAAGAGTTAATATAATATTGGAATTAATTGTCCTTTGACTGTTTGACAGGATGTTTGATAGAAATTTTTTAGAATATATTTATGACAATATGTCTGGTCCTTAGTTTTCTTTTTTCTCCTTTGGGTGATCAATTATAGCTTGTTTAGTTTCCTTTTTCTGAGATTGGATTATTTCAGTCCTCTATTTCTTGTGCTCTGTTAATATGGGCATTTTTTAAAAAAATACATTCATTTCACTTATAATTGGGTAAAATATTTTTTACTGCTTTTTTTGTTGTGAATTCACCTTTTTATTTTTAATAGTGATTTGGTTTTCCTTTTTCTTTTTTAAATTTTTTTTAAAATTTTTGTGTTAATGTCTTCTTTGATTTTCAAAATTTCTATTTTGAAAAATAATTGCAATTTAAAAATATGTTAGTTCCCATTTTTTGTTGCATGCCCAGTTTGTTGATCTGTTCCTTCTCTTTTTTATTGATGAAAATATTTGAAGATACAAATATTAACCTAGGGAATGCTTTGGATACACCCTCAAAGTTTTGGTATTTTATTATTGTTGTCATTATTAAGCACAATCAGTATTCAAACCTGAAATCATGCTGAAG
Organism: Vombatus ursinus; assembly: GCF_900497805.2. NCBI lineage: Eukaryota > Metazoa > Chordata > Mammalia > Diprotodontia > Vombatidae > Vombatus > Vombatus ursinus. Next base: position 35,876,708 of record NW_020954585.1, read on the forward strand.
ACCTGCATTTATTTGTTCAGGATGGTTTCTGTGTTTAAAATAGTTCTTGAATTAAACCACAGTGTAGAGTAAAGCTTTTTTTACCCTGATGGCAGAGTACATTAGTAGACCCCCACCACACTTAAACTGTAATACTTTTTCAGCTACCACCCTTGTTCAGACCTTCATCACTTCTTGCTTAGGTTATTGCTAAAGTCTCCTAATTTGTATTCCTGCATCAGTCTCTTGCCTCTCCGGTCCCATCCTTCCCACAGCTCTCCAATTAATTTTCCTAAATAAGAAGTCTGACTATATCACTCTCCTATTCAGTAAATTCCCTTGGCTCCCAGTTGACTTGAGGCTCAAATGTTACTTCATCTTTACATCATCCTTTTAGATTGTGTACTTTTATATAAATTTTGTAATGTGTGTAATTATTAGTATAATAGTACATGCTTATAATTTACAAGTAAAATGTATACATTTTGAGGAGAGTGTAGAAAAAATTTTTTTACTTAGTTCCATCATCAAAAAAGATTAGACCATTATAGACTCTCAAAATCATGAACTCTCTTTCCTTATCTGTTAACTTAGATGGCTTGCCGTTGTCACCTCATGCCTGGACTATGACAGTGACCTTCTGCTTAGTCTCCTTATCTCAAGTCTGTCTCTACTGCAGTTTATCCTCCACGCAGTTGTCAGTTTAATCTTCCAAAAACACAAATCTGACCACAGTACAGCGACCCACCCACACACTCTGTCATCATTAAATCCACTCCACTGGCCCTCTCTTACCTCCAGGATCAAATGTAAAATCCTGTATTTTGCTTTTAAATCCCTTCATAACCTGGCCTCTTCCTACCTGGTTTTCTTCTTATACCTTACTCTCCTTCACATATCCTGCAATTTATTAACACTGGCTTCCTTGCTCTTCTTGCAAATGACACTCCATCTCCTAACTCCTTGCCTTTTCACTGACTGTCCCCCATTCCTGGAATTATCATGCTTCTCATATCTACCTCCTAGCTTCCCTAGCTTCCTTGAAGTCTTAGCTAAAGTCCTAGCTTCTGCAAGCAGCCTTTGTCAGCCCTCCTTATTGCCTTCTCTATGAGATTGTCCCCAATTCAAAAAACATTTATTAAGCACCTACTATGTGCCAGGCACTGAGGATACTAATAAGAACAAGAAAGACAGCCTCTGTCCTTGAGGAGCTTACAATTGAACAAGAGAAGATGACTCACAAAAAGAAGCTCGAAAATGGAAAGGGTATGAGGAGGGGGCATCTTGTTCCATGGAGTTGAAACTAAGTAGAGTTGCGGAAGGAAAGTGGACTGAGCTGTAAGTCCCAAACGCCCTCTAAAAGGAAAGCTCTGGGAGGAGTTGAGTGCTCTGGCACCCCCCCCCCCATTTTATCTCATGTATCTTGTTTGCATATAGTTGTTTTCATGATGTCTACTCCATTAGACTGTGAGCCTCTTGAGAGCAGGGAAATTTTTTTGCCTTTTTTCCTCCATTGCTTGGCATAGTGCGTGACACATAGTAGGCACTTAATAAATGCCAGTTAACTGACTGATTGTAGACATTGACTCGGTCTGTAAAGTTCCAGCTTTTTATAGTTCTGCTATCTGGGACTTGGAAGACTTGGGGTTTGTTTTTTGACTGTCTTAAAATGAATAGTTCATAAAGCATACTTCTCCTTTCTTCTAAATAGAAATGAATAGCATTAAGCCATAAGTTTTTAAAGGATATTAGTTCAGTTGGCATAATGTGTTTGCTGTGAAAGGTGGCTTTCACTTTTTTAGATGATGTAAATTTGCAGATGATTGCTATTTTCATTTCATTTTTACTTAATATAAAAATTGATAGGCTAAAGAGTATCTTTTGTTACTAAATCTAACATTTCATTTTAAGACCTCTCTACTACTTTTACATTCTTTGTTCTAGGTGGGTTGGATGAGACATTGCATACCATTATCGATTATGCCTGTGAACAGAATGTGCCATTTGTGTTTGCTCTCAACCGAAAAGCTCTGGGGCGGAGTGTAAACAAAGTAGTACCAGTCAGTGTGGTAGGAATTTTCAGCTATGATGGTGCACAGGTGAGCTGAATGTGCGTGTGCTCTTGGTTTTTTTCTTCTTTGTCTTAACAGTGACCATCCATCTCTTTACACAGCTTATACTCGTTTTAGACAAGGGTTCTTAACCCTTTTAGTGACACGAGCCTATCTGGTGAAGCCTATGGTTCCCTTCTCATAATGATGATTTTAAATAATTGTTGAAAATGTTTAACTTTAGTTAGAGGTTAGTGGAAATGGACCTCCTGAAATTAATTCATGGACCCCAAGTTTAGAACTTTTGCAAAGATTCTAGTCTCTGTGAAATTAAGTATTAACACATTTGATTTATAAAACACAATTTTTTTTTCAGATTTGTTTTCATTATCTCCAAAAGGGAGGTAGGGAGCAAGTGTTATCATTTATAAATGATAATAGAGAAACTTGGGGCAGCAGTGAAGGGGAGTGAAGCTGTTCAAAGTCCAAACTTACCTGGTAGGCTGGTGGGCAAACCAAGATTGGCATCATCTCCCTTCTTCTAGTCTCTTCAAGTTAGTTATTAATTGCATTATGTACTATCACCTGAGGTACTTAGCGATGTCGTGCTTTGCACACCTGAATGTTCTATAAATCTGTTAGCTGCAGCTGCTACTCCTCTTCCTACTACTCTTTTAAACAACAGTACTTTAATATCCTTTTATCTTTGAGAAAAGATGAGCCTTATTAATGTTTTGGTGGAAAATACTTTTAAAAAGATTTCATTGACAGTTTAGTAAATGAAGTTTGGGATGTGTAGCATGGATTTTTTATTAAGAGGGTGATTTTTTAAATAGAACTCTAGTTGAATTTTCCAAGGATGTGTCCTTGCCTCATTATTATTTAACATTTTTAATTTATCCTGACTTGGATAGGTGATTCATTTATCATTTGCAAATGACTTAAAGCTAAGAGGAGTCAGGATAGCCAATTCAGTAAGTCAGCCAGCATTTACTAAGCGATAATGCAAGGTGTGAAGTGAAGAGGGACTGGACCAGGGTAGTGGCAGTGTCAGGAAAGGGGGCATTTATGAGAGAGGTTAAGAAAGTAAAGTTGACATAAATATGTATAAATTAGAGCATCCAAAATTAGAAGGGGCTACCTAAAGAGCTCATTAGCTGCTCTTCACTAGATGTCCTCAAGAAAAAGCTGGAGATGACCACTTAACAGTTTTGTTGTAAAGGAAATGCTTGTTCAGGTACAGGTTGGAACTGACCAGTGAGTTTCCTTTGAACTCTAATTGTGCATTTTAAATTAAGTTTTTACTGTGTCTGTGACCAGTGACTAAAGTTGGCTTTGGTGAAGTGAAGGAGGAGAGAGGGGAGGGGAGCTGCCTGAGTGGCATGAGATAAGGAGGAAGAGAGAAGAGAGCTTGTAGCCAGTGGCCTCAGTTTTTTCAATGAAGTATGAGGTCAAAGAATTAGTCACTTGAACTCTTATTGATATTAATTGGAGCCCCAGGTATTGAGTCAACAAACATTTATAAAGTACTTGGTAGTGTGCTAAGCTCTGGGGTTACAGAGAAAGGCAAAAACTGTGCCTGCCCTCTTAGAACTCATATTTTAATAAAGTAAACAACATATAAATAACCAGGTACATACCTAATATCTTTAGAGTATATAGAAGATAATCTCAAGAGGGGAAGACAGTAGCAACTGGGGAGACCAGTAAAGGTCTGAAGAATGAGCAGAATCTTAAAGGTTGACAAGGAAAGTAAGAGACAGAAGTGAGGAGAGCATTCAGATATGGTGGAGGGGGGCACAGACCCGGCAGGGGCAAGTAGGCCAGTGTAGCTACATTGTGTGGTGTGTTGAGAGAAGTAAAGTGTAAGAAAGCTGGAAAGGCAGGAAAGGGTCAAGTTGTGAAGAACTTTAAATGCCAAATAAAGAACTTTAAATACCTCACTTTAGGATCAAATACAGATTGTCACTAGAGCTAAATAAGTAGGGAGATGGCAAGGTTAGAATGACACTTAGGAAAATCGCTTTGGCAGCAGAGTGGAGAATGGACTGGAGTAGCGAGAGACCTGAGTCAAAAACCATTTCAGTAGTCCCAGTGAGAAATGAAGAGGGCGTGAACTAAAGGGGTATCTGTGTATGTAAAGAGAAGGGAGCATTCATATGTGACAGATATTCAGGTCACAGCAACAAGATTTGGCATTTGATTAAATATGTATTATGAGGGTGGTTGAGGTGTTGAGGATGACACCAAAATTTCAAGACTGGGTAACTGGAAGATGGTGATACCCTTGATAGGTAAGTTCAGAAGAAAGGATGGTTTGGAGGGAATGATAACGAATTCTGTTTTGGACACGATGAATTTGAGATGCCTACAGGACATCTAGTTCCAGATGCTCAAAAGGTAATTGGTAATTCAGGAGCTTAAGGAAAGGAGATTAGGACTGGATATATAAATGTGGGCATTATCTATGTAGAAATGATAATTGAAAGCTTTGAGAACTGATGAGATTACCAAATGAGATAGTATAGATAAGAAAGCCCAGGACAGGGTGTTGGGAGACAACCTCAGTTAGTGGACCTGACATGAATATCCATCAAAAAAGACTGAGGAGGAATGGTCAGACCTATAGGAGGAAGACCATAGGAGAGTGTAACAAAAACCCAAAGAGGAGGCTAAAGTAATCAACATCAGAAGCCTCAGAGAAGTCAAGGATGAGGATTCAGAAAACTTCATTAAATTTGGTCCTCTAAGATCATTGCTTATTTGAGAGAACAGTTTCCATTGAATGATGAGGTCAGAAGCCAGACTGCAGAGGTTTGATGACTTTCTCAATCTGTTTCACCAAAAATGTAGGGAGAGATATAGGATGGTAACTAGTGGTTGGGTCACGTAAGTGTTTTGTAAGGATTGGAGAGAGACACAAACATGTTTGTAGGTAGCAAGAGAGGAACTGTAAGACAGAGTGTTTTGAAGGTGATGGTGTCATAGTGGGACGGGAGCTTGTTGTAGGAGAGAGAGGGATGGGATCAAGAGCTCATGTAGAAGAATTTGCCTTGATCAAGAGAAGGGCCACCTCTTCATCTGAGACAGGAATGAAGGGAGAATGAGGGAAGGTCCATGAGTAACATGAGATAAGGAGGAAGAGCCAGTGGCCTAAGTTTTTTCAGTGACATATGAGGCAAATTCCTTTTTTAAGGGGATGCTGTGGGAGGATTGAGGAGAGAAGATCTAAAACAGCCACTGATTATTAAAAAGCAAACTGATTATTAAAGGATTGCTTTGCTACAGTGATTGTGATGGGATGACCCAGTTGTGATTAGGTAATGTAAATCAACAGAGTTTCTTGATTTCTTCCATCTCTGGTAAGCTACATGTGAATAGGAGTGAAGGAGCTGGATGATGGGAACAGTCCAGGAAGTGTTTTTCAGCAAAATATAATAGATTAGAACAAGGTGGCAAAGGAATTCAAGAGTAGAGGAGAATGTAGCGGTTCAGGAGTGATGGGAAATAAGTGGTATAGGACATTAGGTTTCATTGAAGAGGTTGCATTTGAACTGCTCCTGGACTGTTGACCGCTTTATCCTTATCACTGCCACTCCACCCATTTTCAGCAAATAATTTATTAAGATAATTGTTTCTTTTATTGTTATTTATAACAATATGTTGTTATTTTATGTTATGTTTTGTTCTAGTACTGACATTCTTCTAGAATTTTAAGATAAAAAGATTTTAAGAAAAAAATAATTAGGCAAGCTTTCGGTTTAGGAATCAAGAATTTGCTTTTTCTTCTGTCCCAGGATCAATTTCGCAAGATGATAGAGCTTACGATGGAAGCCAGACAGGCATATAAGGTTATGTTAGCCACTTTAAAAGAAGGAGCTGAAGCACTAGACATGGAGAATCCTCTACCCCCCTCGCTTCCTCCACAGGGCCAGAGTTGCTCTTCAGAACTTAGTAAAACAACTGACACAACAAAAGAGGAAGAACCAAATTACAGTAAGTAGCACACAGTGACTTGTTCGGAATTCTTACTATTGTTTGATAATGATAATGTTTCTTCTACTTTAACCAGTGTTCCTAAGATCATCATAACAGGAATCATTACAATATGATTTGAGGCCATAGTGTTTATTGAAGTTCATGGAAGATCCACGCTAAAAGGAATCCTAAAGGTCACCTAGTCTATTAACCTTGTTGTATTATAGTCTTTTTAAAAAGATTTACTGATGATCTTTTAAAATTATAACTTCCCAGTGACTTTCCACACTCACCTCCAATATAACCTTCCCATGTAACAAATAAGTACAGTCTAGTAAAACAGATCAACTCATTGACCATGTCTGGAAATGTATTCTTCATTGTGTAGCACTGTCTGTCTGCCTAGAGGTAGGATTCACCATCAGTCCTCTGGTCACATGAAGTTACTGCAGTGACCAAATTCTAATGTTGTTTTCCTCTACATTATTGATACTTTCCTTTACTTTACTGATGAAGAAACTGAAACCCCAAACATTCTTACTTTCTTAAGAGCAAGTAGTTACTACATAATCTTAGAGCTAGAAGAAATTTGATAGGCTATTTAGTGTAACTTTTAGCTGAACAAAATTCCCTCCATGGCATACTGATCATCCCGCTTTTGCTTGCAGTCTGTAGTGAGGGACTCCCCTCTCCTTCCTAAAGGATTCCAGTCTATTTTTGGTTAGCTCTGATCGTTATGGAATTTTTTCTTTATATCCCATCTCACTCTGCTTTTCTATAGCATTCAGTTACCATTACTCTGAATTCTTTCCTATGTGACAGCCCTATATGAAGTTAGCTGTCACATTTACCCTAAGTTGCATCTCCAGGCTAAATGTCCTTAGTTCCTTCAAATAATCCTCAGATGATTTATATATTCTATATCTTGTTTGCACTGTCTATTGTCAGTGTCATTCCTATAATGGAGCTTTATAGAGTTATTATATCAATTATAGAATTGAATACTGCATCACATATGTATGACCTCGACTGAGACCATCACTTATTTTTTCCACATTGTTCCTATCTTAAAATAGAACAAAATTACATTAGCATTTTTGGCTACTACTTCATGATTTTTTCTTATATTGAGCTTGGGATCCCCTGTGGCCCCTAGAACTTAATCATGGTAGCAGTCTTGTAGAACTTGACATTTATCTCTACTGTAAAGATCAATTTTATTAGCTCTGATCGATTCATGGTTCTAGCTTGTTGAGATTTTTTTTTTAGGTTTTTGCTGCCTTCTGAAATATTAGTTATTCCTTCAAGATTTTTATGATCTGCCAATTTGCCACTTTCCATTTTCTTCCCCTTTTTGAAAATCAAGATACTTGCCTTACTCCTGTAGTACGTCTTCATTCGCCACAGTCTGAAAGGTCCCTGACGTTGGCTTAGCAATAACATCTGATAGTTCTTTCAGGTATCCCAAAGTGTAGTTTTACCAGGCATTATGATTTGATTTCATAAAGGGTAGCTAGGTAGCAGTAGATCTGAAATAAGGTCTTTTGCTTCCTGGTGTACCTACCTTTTTCCAATGTAATCTCATCAGACTTTATAAACTAAGTGGATCTGAGCTCACTTAAGTTCTCGACGAGGTCCCATATATAACAGGTTACCATGTAGAAAACAGCCATACCTACATATCCTTAATGAATCTGTGTACTCTGATCCAGATTTCTCATTACTTTTACAGTTAAGATTATAAACTTAAAATCTCACATTTTGTTGAGTAGTCAGACTAGGTAGCTTCAGTTTTCCTTTCTCTGTAAATGTTCTTGTAACTTAAACTGGATCCTTTATCGGTTTTATGTGGGTTAAAACATGGCCAAATTTGAATGATTAAGAAAAGACATACCTTTGTTAAAGATAAAAACAAACCATCGAAGCAAAATAAAAAAGACAAGTGTGTCCTGAAATAGGCAGCCCTTATTTTCTGGAGCCTTAAGAAGTTCAATAAGCTCATTATAGCTAAGATATTTATGATTTAAATGTGGCATTTTCATAACACTTTGGCACCATATGTTAAATTATAATGTTTTCTTTTACTTCTAGTTAAAATCTGGAAGAAAAATCTTGAAGAATATAATCCGTATGCACTGGAACTAGAGAAGACTTCAACCACTGAAATGCTGAACTTGAATTTATGAGAAAAGTATACTTGTTTTGGGGTGGAGGGGTAGGGAAAAGATGATCATTTTGTGGTCTCCCCTTTTCTCCTCAATCCTTTATGAATGTTTTAAAATATTTTGTATGAATATTTAATTTCAAAATTAATTGATGATTTAATACAGTATTTGTTGATAAATGATATAATAAGCACCAAGCTCTTAATACTTTACAATGGACAGTAAGTTAACAGTTACTAATACTTTTTTCCAAAGCCTTTTATGTAAAATAGGCTTTATTGATTTGAGAAGTGTGGGGTATATTGTAGATCTGAGAAGTACTAGAAAACAAGAGACTTGTTAATTCTCAGCTGCTAAAGCAGCTCCTTTTTTACTCTCCAAAGACAAATTTATAGATAAGTAAACCAAGTTATTTAGTTTTCAGAGAACTGGCTATTTTGTGGACAGACATTATGCTGATCATGATAATTTTTAGCAGTAAGAAAAAAAAAAGACCACCCCAAATCTTAACTCTCTCTTTGCTATGAAACTTCATTTCATCTCTGTTCTTTACTAGGAACCAGTGCAGCTAAGGCTTTTCCTCCTCCATTATTGCTGTTGGTTTTTTAGTAGAGCATAGTGTAGTGAATGTACTGAAGAGCTCAAGGATTAAGAAAAATTACAGTATTCCATGAGGGTCCTGGGAATTTACCAGTTTAAATGTAAAAGCTGTTGAGGATGTTTAGAAAAGTTGCTGTGAAGAGCTTCAGAAGGAATAATGCTTTTTTAACCCACTGTCTTATGTAAATTTTATAACTTTTAGTCTTTTTTTTTAATCAACATAGTATAGGGTATAAAAGAAACTTAAGTTAAAAATCTCACATTGGCTTGATAATATCTAAAAAAAATTAAGTCAAAGAGAAAAGATGAAAATTGATTTCCTTTGGTCTTTAAGTTGGAAGAGGAATATACTACCTTTTCTTAATTTATCATTGTCTGGAGATTATTTAACTTGAATTTGGAAAGTGGGGGTGGGAGACATAACATAATCTCAAAGAAGATGGAGTTTGTTCCTGTACTAATATTTTGAAATGGGGAATAATTTTGAGTAACTCCTAAAATATCTTCCTAAGTAGGGCTGATTGAATTTGACTTCAATTAACTTTGCTATTTATGTTTCACCAAATTAAGGATAGTGTAAAATTTTAATACATACTCTGCATATCAAACTAATAGAACATTTTTAGCTTTCAAAATATGTTTAGTTGAAACAGATCATGCCATAGGGAAAAAGGTCACATGAAGAGCTAATTTTTTTAAAGGAAAAAAAAAAATGAAGCTAAAATGGGTTCTCCTATCTGTGCTGAGATCAGCAGTCATGTATGGTGCTGTGCTTTGTGCTCTAACCTTTAAAACAAGTTACTTGTAGAATATCGGGCAATACTTAGAGAAAAGGCAAGTCAGTCTGCTGTTGACAGGCTCCATAGATTGGCATTAGAGCTTCTCTCTTTGTCTCTATTTTGGCTAATCACATTGTATAGAGAAGTTTCTTTCAGTTTTTTTTTCCCCTCTCATCAGTGTGGCCGAAGAATAAGTCATACTGACCTAATGTAGATAAATATAGAAGATAATTCTGAAAGACTAGACAGGAAACATAATTTGCTTTATCGTAAGGAAGATTTAATATCGAATAATCATCTCCCAAGTAATCATAAGCATCTTTGGCATACCTTAAGCCACATTATTCCTTGAAACCCGATATTCTGTAATTTAAAAACTAAAATGATACTTTGAAACATCTTTACTGTTGTCTAGAAACAAGCTCCTGCTGTTAACTCCCTTTTTTTTTAAGTTTCTAGGCCCATGTTATTAACTATTATAGTAACTTTTTTTAAACCTCAAACTTAGAATAATATACTTTGTAAGACTCAAAATAACTTTCCCACTCAATTGTACAAAACCCCGTTCAGTTAGGGTTGTTCCTTTTTGGTTTCATGGCAGTAATAATCAGGGAAAATAGTTGAGGAATGGACCAGGATTTTGCCAAGAATAAACATAAAATAATTTACCATGTACATGGTGTTAATTACTCTAAGATATATAATGGGTGCAGCTTTCTATATAAAATACATGCATGTAACAAGAGGTGATCTATTATTTTTTTTTTACTCTTAACAATGCAGCATACCAAAAAATCATCCTTTAATGAAACTTCAGAACAGATATATATATAATTCCATAAGCTATATGCTGATTTTCATAGTGTAGAAGTACACTATAGACAGTTCAATCAAGATGAATTTTGTAGTTTAAAAAAAAAGCCTGATTCCTTACAGAACATCATTAATTCACTTGTCATGTATTCTATATATCATGTTCCATGCCCATAATAAAAACTATAGGAACCACTAAAGAACCTTTACAAATTTTTTGACAGAATGCCAGAAAGGGCCACAATAGGAGCCTCTTAAACAGTTTCTCTCAGAGTAAACAAGTCATTAAATCTTGATTAAGTCAGGGCTGGTACTGTGAAAATCAGAGCACAGTGACACACTCTGGGGCACATACTACAGATGGCTAACCTAGGGTTAAATCATGGTTTACTTTGAATAAAAATTCTTAATCCTGTGATATGTTCTGGTACAGTTCTCTGTTCCTTACTGGACATGCAAAATGTCTTAGTGAACTAAAGCTTATCAACAGAAAACAAGGTTTTGTTGTGAATTTACACACAACTAAAGTAAAACAGTATGGAAATATTAAGAACCACAATTAAGCATTAGTTTGAGTATTTGAATTATATGGTAAAAATACCTTTGATTTAACATAAACACAGATCCTGTACTAGACTTGTTTAAAATGTCCTAATACCAAAAAAATGAACTATTTTAAGATGAAATTGGGACCCTAATACAATATATAAAATTTAAGAATAAAAACCTTGTCACTTTTATCTTTTCAAGGTATGTGCACAGGCTATATCCATAAATGATTCACTAAAAATTGAAATATAAGAAAGCATGAACTGTCACAAGACTGCTGTGAAAACCAGTAAAAGATTTTCATGTTTAAAAATAATACTAAGGAGAACATAGACTTTATGAAGGCGTAAACCACCATCTATTACAAAATAGTATAGAAATAGATCATAGGTGATCACATTGTCCACCTTCATTTTCCAAAATGATGATGGGATTTTATATGTTCCTGTACTAGTGAACACAACATGAATTTCCATGCCTTAAGAGAAAACAATGTTCAAATTGTGAATATTTCATTAGTAACTGGTTTATTTTTTAAAAGAAATTTCAAAATAGTGACAAAAATCTTGCTCTAATTTCTCCATTTTCGGTTGCTTTTGAAGAACTGATTTCCAGCTTTAAGCCATGTGAAATCTTTCTTGAAGTATGGTTAGAATAGAAGGAGCTTTAACTTCCATGGTTTTTCATCAGTTTTTCTCCAGCTTCTTGTTTGAATAGGTGTCCGTATTACAGCTTTCCTGAAAGAAAATCAAGCTTGATTTTTCCCTTGAATCTGTACGCAAGCTGATCTCTTGTGAAGAAACTGGTATTTTATAATAGGATTTAGGGCTTACTGCTTAGGATCTGGTTCTCTCTCAGGAGATGAAAGGAGAAAATACAAAGAAAAAGATTTCTAGTACGTCAAGTGGTATGAGATTACTCTCTAAGGAGGTCATTGTTGGTTATTGCCAGAAATGTGGACCATTAGAAAAGGTAGTATACTTCCTATCTTATTATTGCTACTTTTGAAGATGAATTCTCTCCAGACCTGAAGGTATTATTTCATATTTGCCAGTTGTAATTTTTTTTTTACCAGCTTTGGTGCAGCTCCAAGTGGAGTAGGGGGCAAGGCATTTGTGCACCATGGGTAGGTTTTAAAAATTGCATTCCATTTGTGTTTCCAGCCACCAGCTTTGAATCATGGGATTTGAAGTTTTAGCTCTAAAAAGGACATTTTGAGATAATCTAGACATGTGAGGAAACTTCACGTTGTGCAACTTATCACAAAATAAACATGCCCATTAAAGAGAAATTAACGTGTATGTATAAAGAATGTTTGAATTCATTGTCCCAACCCCTGAGGTATTGTCTTTTTAGCTACCTAATTAGCATTTCCATAATCTGTGAGAAGTGTGTAGTTCTTCCAGATAACAGGGGCATTTCTCATACTAGATAAACAGGAAATCATACGTGGCACTCTTATCGTGAGAAGAGCTTTGCATATCCAAAACAAAGTAACAGTTGCCTTGATGTCTCTAAATGATAGCTGAGGGTAGAAGGAAAAAAAAAACGGGAATAAAAAAACTAAAGGCAAGACATAAACCCTAAAAAGCAGAGACCTATTGTTTCACTTCAGAGCGAAGCTACACAAATGACCCAAAGATCCTCCTACCCAGGCTTTTTTCCAGTTCTGCATCATTTGGTCATGTTCATTAATCACACTCTTCCAATTATTGAGCTCTCTAGTCCAGCTTTCTTGATGAGTGGCCTCTGAAAAATACAAACAATTCCACAAGGTGAAAGGAAATCTGACACAAGACAGCCCTGGAATATATTGCTTGAGTTGTCAACCTCAACCAGGAGAGGATGTCTCCCTCAAAGACATCAAAGGGTAGGGGTAGGTGGATAAGTGGTAAATGCTGGGGTATCTCAAGCTAGTGCTCTAAGAATCCTCTACCTTCCTGTCTGTTAATATGTCTTCACATCTTTTTTGCCTTTTCTACTTTTGTGCGAGGTGGTAGTTAGTTTATTCTTTCTAAGCATGAAAAAAATATTCCAAGAGATAGTAGACGATTCTATTGGGATGGGTCTGCCACTGATGAGACTTCTTTTCACTTGAGCTGTCTTTAGTGCCTGTGCTTGAAATCTGTAGTATGAATGTGGTAACAGAGATTTAACATGAACTAGAATATATGCTTTTTTCAAGAATCTTAGAAGCTTTACTTCATTTAATTAGCTTCCTTACAAACCTGTCATGATCACGTTTCCATAAGCATAAAACCTTAACTACATCATTTCTTTGCATTCATGCCCATGGGGATTCACCACACAACATTTTAGGAACTATTAAACATTTTAGTTACGGAAAGCAGAACAAGTGAACTAATGTACAAATGAAAGCCATGAGAAATGTTTATGGTTTATGTTTATAGCCATTAAAATGGCTCTTCAGCCTGGCCAATGTTAGCATAGAGGCTTTCTAAAATCCAATAGTGAGCCAAATTGGGAACTGAAGACTGTTGATGTGTATGTGTTGTCTTACAAATAACTAGTAGGCTGCATTAACAAATAATTGTAGAGAGGGTGTTCCAAGTAAAAAGGTAAGAAATTGCAATTGACATAAAATTTTTATTTCCTTTCTTTTCATTGTTTCTCCTCTGCCCTCATCAATGTCTGTGACAAAACCTGAAAAAAGAGGTTAGTGCTATACACTAAAATGAAGCTTTTGGTTTATGAGTATGTAAGTTATTTATGCTACCATAGTTATCTCAATTAGTGATAGCTGTCTCAGTGATTCTAGCCAGCTTCGAAAAGCCCCTGCTTTTCTTCCCTAAAAGGAGGCACTGTTTTCAGAAAAAAATGAAGTGGCCCCTTTTCATTGTTTTTTATTGTTTACCATTGGCCCTCTGTCCAAAATACCAAAAAGAATGTGTTAAAATAATTCATTTTAGCTAAATGAATTGGTTATCTTTTAACAGAAAGAGTACAATCTTCGGAAAACCAGTGTTAGGAGACTGATATGAGAAGACAGCCCACCTACCTTGTCTGTCCACGGTGATCCATGCTTTGGAGGCCTTGTTTCCTGTCTTAGAGAGAAAAGAACAACAATACTCCGAACTTTCTCTTAGTGTGTCTTTGACCCAACTAAACAAGTATACTTTGCCATCAGGCAGTACATGAGTCTGGACAGAGACACACACATCTATTTTTTGTCCATTCTTCTCCCAAATAACATGCACATCACTGGGACCTAGGAAGAATACACAGATCCCTTCATTAATAAAGAAACCAATAATGTTGGCCAACAAGGAAATTTAGAAAGTATGACCTAGTGACTAATCTCTGAAGGGAAAGAGGCCTTGAATGCTATTTTCTAGCTAGCAGGGAATGACTTTTACTTTTTAAATTTCTCCACTCAGTAGGTTTTTGTTGTGGTTTCAACAGCTTTATTTCCAACATTATAACTTCATTTCCCTTTTTTGATAGGGTTATTAGATTGGTAGATAAGAGGAATATCGTTTGTATGGTTGTTTTTAGTAAATCATTTGTCAAAGTCTGTCATGGTGTTCTCATGGAAAAGATTGAGAGATGTGGGCTGGTTTAGTGGATGTGAAATTGGTTGAGTGCCTGAACCAAAAAAAAAAAATGGTTAGATATCAACTTGGAAGGAGAGCTACGTTAGAGTATGCCAAGGATCCATGCTGTTTAACATTTTTTACAGTGACTTAGATCAGGTTTAAAGGATAGCCTCATCAAATTTGCAGTTGATATATATCTCTAGATACCAAACACTGGTCCATAAGTAAGAATTCAAAAAGACCTTGACAAGACTATTATTGATTTGATTTGAGTAAAATGAAGTTAATACATATAAATGTAAAGTCTTACTCAGAGTTTATTCTGGAAGCTAAAAGTCTTTGCTTCCCAAATACAGAGTTCCCAAAAACTCTGAGATCTATAGTCCACAGTTGGAACTCAGCATTATGTCAGTCTTTTCTTCTTTTCACCTCTGCTTTCTTTTTAAGCCAGTGTTCTACCTGGGGCTTGAAAGATCATTGTTAAGAAATAAAACACAGTATTTATTTTAGAATACTTAAAGAAGAAACATTTTTAAAAAATTAATAATAGTGTAAGAAAATGTGAGCAGACAGCACAAAAGGGTAGCTAAAAACAAGGGGAAAATAAGAGGGAAAGGCTCTTGTCTATAATAGGCCTTTGAATCAATTTATCAAAATTAGGTTAGTTTAATGCCAGGAAAGGATTTGGAAGGGAAGTGAAGGTCACAGACTGAAAAATGTCATTAACAAATTGAGTATTCATCAGTCAGTGACAGTGAGATGGATCTGAGCACAGCTGGAGGATGGCTCCTGGGGTCATTCCTACTGTCTTGACACAAGAAGCTGTCATTTTCCTTAGGCATGGGAAGTTCTGTGCTGATTGCATGTGAAAACTCAGCCAAAGTTCCTTAGTTCAATAATGATCCCAGGCGAGCTCTGAATAACCCCCTCTATTTTGGATGGAGACAGCAAGCAGAAGGAACACATTCTGTGCTTTTTACTGCCTCTTATCACTGATGAATCACAAAGATTCATGTGATGAGATGCCAGTGGAAATTATTAGTGTCAATGAACCCATCATTTTAGTGCTTCCTGTCTCAAACACCAAAAAGAGAGGCTGACCCTAGGAGGTTCTAACTATTCAAGAGCTAACCAAAACTTTTTTCTTCTTCTTTGCATGCTTTTTGACTTGATGTAAAAAATTACTGGGCATTATTTTACTTTGAATATTCACATTTCTCCTTTTTAAAAATTGAGGTCAAGACTTGACACTCAAGTTTCTCAGAGGAGTTATTATACCAGTAACAGTGACTTCCAAGGACAGTCCCAAGGTTATATGGCTTTCACATGTTAACCTTACAGGGAGCATGAGATTTGCTATCATTGCAGCAGGTAAGTATTCAAGACTTTCCATGGTTAGACTCTTTGTTTGCCTTCAGAGAAAGGTTAATTCCAGACCAGGATAAAACTGCACAGGTGAGTTACTGTTTTCTAGTTGGAGTAAAAGTGTGGACATTCTCTCCTTATAAAGAGCTGAGCCAAAACATACGGGTAGGTAATTTCTACACATACACACACACACACACACACACACACACACACATATACTTATTGAGATAAATGCAGAAAAGTTTAGAGATGGGCATGAAATAGCATACGACATAAAAAGTGAAGTTTCTTAGAATTATAAAATCTTAGGGCTCTCACTATCTAGGTTCTAGACTAATCCATACTTGATTAAGAATCCTCTCTATACCCCTTATACATGGCCATCCAAATTGTGCTTAAAGCTTCCTAGTAATTAGAAATTTACTACCTTCCCAAAGCATATTAGGAAGTTTTCTTTATATCAAGGTAAAAATCTACCCCTGCAATTTTCATCTCTTGCTCCTAATTCTCTCCTTTGGGGCCAAGCAAAGCAAATCTAGAACCCTTTTCAACTATTTAATGATCATATCTCTCCCCTGTGTCTGTCCCTAGTACCTGCAACATATATGTGTATAGTGTGGTTTCATGTCCCTTCAAATCCCTGGTCAACCTCCAGTTTGTCATTCTCCTCCCTAAATGTGATGTCCAGAACTCGGTGTGGTCTTGCTAAGACAGAGTAGTTTCGTTCTTCTGGACACTATCTTGTTGCTAACAAAGCCTGAGATTAAATTTGATTTTTTTTAATTATTAATAGCATTGACTCATATAGACCTTGCAGCTCCCACATCTTTTTCACACAAATTGTCTAGCCGTACCTCCGTGGTTCTGTACTTAGATGTTTAAATTTCCTAAATAGTGTGTGGATAGAGAGCTAACCCTCAAAAATAGGAAGCCTTAGGCTAATGTCCTACTCACACATTAGCTTTTTGATCCTAGTCAGGTCACTTAACTTCTCAGTATTCTAGTCCACACTCTAAGATGAGTGTGCTGACCTGCAATGGTAGTCACTTTCCTCTTCTAGGAGTTCCCAATATCAATGAGATCACAGGTCTAGTTGTCCTAGATTTGACATGTCATTCTAGCTTATATCATTTTGGATCCTAGTTTTGTCATTCAATGTGATAGCAATCTCACCACTTTGAGTGATTTTCAGATTTGGTAAGCATGATGTCTATACATTCAACAAAGCTACTGACAGAAAAACTTAAAACAGCAAAACCAAGGACAGAGTCCTTGGAGCCCTTCACTGAAGACTGCCAAGAGACAGCTGTTAGCACAGTGAATATAGAGTACTGGGCTTGCAGTCAGGAACTGAGTTTAAATTCACCTCAGAAACTTATTAGTTGTATGACTAGCTATATGCAAGTCAGTCTCTGCCTCAGTTTCCTCAACTATAAAGCGGGGATAGTAATAGCACTTTGCAGGGTTGTTGTGAGGATAAAATGAGGTAATATCTCTACAAAGCACATGATATAATGTCTGGCACATGGTGGGCTCTGTATAAATGCTTATTACTATCCCCCCCTCCCTTTTCTTTCTGGATTGGCATCCATTAATCACTACCATTTTGGGTTCAGTCATTTAACCAGTTGTGAATCTACCTAACCACTATCATCTAGTTCACATCTATTCATTATATCCACAAAAATATCACGAGAAACTTTGACAAATGCTTTGGTGAAATCTAGATGTATTGTCTGTAAAACCTCCCTAATAACACTGTTAAAAAGGGTCAACTTGGCAAAGCCAATTTTCGATGACACCATCACTTTTAGTGACAACCACCTCCCATTTTAGGTGCTCACAAATCATTCTGCTAATTTGTTCTAGAATTTTGGCAAGAATTGGAAGTCAAATCCACTGACCTAAAGTGTGAGGAACCCTCCCTTCCCCTTTCCATGGCACTAGTTATCTGACAACACAGGTCCAGAGTATGCAATTAGCACACACTCCGAAGACTAACCTTTTCCCTAGAAGCAATATAGTCACCTTAAAAAAAAGGTATAATAGGGTAGATGAAAAAGTTTCTCATTTTGAAACCATTTTAGGGGAGTAGCATGAGTGACACTTTAAAGTAGTACAAGGGTTAACCTGGGGTTTAAATTTTTTTTAAAAATTTTGATAATTGCACAGCTAAATCCTGATTAGTACAAATAATGAATCCCCTGAAGTGGTTACATGTATTCAATTTTGTACTTTTCAAATTTATAGCTATGTAAAGTATTGGTCCAATAGAAATAAACTGGGGGAATGCCAACAATGTGAACTTCTTATGGGATTTTCTTACCTAATTTTGATTTATCTATTTCAGTGTAATTGCCTTCTTTTATTTTAAAATACAGCCATGACATAAAAAAGGTTAAGAACCCCTGCTGTAATAAGAACAATGAGACATGGATTCATGGAACCTCAAGAGTTAAAAGGGCCAGTAAATACCATCTAGTCAGACCTGTGCCTGACCAAGAATCCCCTCTATCATATCCCCATCAAGTTTTCATCCAGCCTCAAGTTAAATACCTTCAGTGATGGGGACCTCAGTAAGCAACCCATTAAGTTTTTTGGACAGCTCCAATTGTTTAGAAAACTTTCCAGCCAAAATGTTTTCTCTACAACTTTTATAATTGTTGCTAGTCTTGTTTCTTGAGGCCAAACGGAATAAGTCTAATCCCTCTCCCGTGTAATAGACTTTGAAATACTTGAAGACTACTATTACGTTCTGCATCTCACTCCTAGTTGGTATTTTTCCAGGTTAGACATTCCTAGGTCTTCAACAAGATGTGTAATTTTTCTCTTTTTTAAAAAGAAAACTGAATTTCTTATAGGGCGTTTGGGGGGGGGGGTTGCATTTTAAATTTAACACAATAGCAACAAAACTGCTGTGCTTATCTGTAACTTCTTCTGAACTTCCTTACTTCATCATCTGTGTATTTTTTTAAATTGTTTATTAGATGCTTTTTTAAAAATCACTGTCCAGGTAACTCACCAACTTTCCCCTCCTCCTATAGAGTCTGTCTCTTGTAACAAAATAGTTGAAGAAAACAAATTCACATGCTTTCCATGTCTGAAAATTTATGTCTCATAAATTTGAAAACCAGTGGTCCTCAAAGTATGGTCCAGGGACCCTTGGCAGGTCCTGAGATCCTGGGGAAGGGGGGGGGGTCTTTAAGACCAAAACTATTTTCATAACAATACTAACACATTTTAATTTCTAATATAGCAAAACATAGATATAACCTGCAGAAAGAAAATCTCTTTGGAGAAGGATCCTCAACAATTTTTAAGAGTATAAAGAAATACTGAGAACCAGAAAGTCTGAGAACCACTATTCTAGTCTGTCACCTCTGCGAAGAGGTGGGAAGTGTGCTACATCATGAGTCTGCTGAAATCACGATTAGCTATTACACTGATCAGAGTATGAAATGTTTTCTAGTCATGTCACCATCTTGGATCTTCTGGTTGTACTCCAGTTTGTTAATGCACTCAGCACAATGTTAGATTTAGATTGAATAAAACATTTATTAAATGCATACCATGTCCCAGACATTGTAAAGGCATTGCTTACCCTCAAAGAGTTTTGCATTCAAATAAGGGAAGATAACACTTAAAAGAGAGCTGAAAAAGGGGCAGGGTGGGAAAAGTGAGTTAAGCATAAAATTCAAAGGACTGGAGCCAGGTTAAAAGATTATGGTAGGCCTGGGTACTTGTCAAATGCAGGTCCTAGGAAGTCAGAGCCATGATGGTAGAGGCTTCTCCATCTTGAGGAAGGCTGCTGGGGTGGAGGTAAAAAAGTCTGGAGAGTCTCGGGAGTGATTAGGACTGTCATTTCCCTGTGTCTGAAAATTATGCTTAATATAGATCCTGTTAGCTGTTTTGGCTACCTTGTTAACTGTTTAGTTATACTTTGTGGTCGACTAAAACCCCTAGGACTTTATCATAAGAGGTATTGTTTAGCCTTATCTCCTCACATCCTATAATTGTGTATTTGATTTTTTGAACTTATTAGTATTTTACATTAATTCCTATTAAATTTCATTTTAGTAGATAAATTTAGCTTATTACTTCAACCTGAAAGATATTTTTGGATGCAGATTCTATCATGCTATCAGGCTAGCTGTCCCCTCCTAGCCTACTTAACAGATTTGATAAGCATTCCAAGCCTTTGTCTAGCTTTGCCAATAACCATTGTGACCCAGGGAATTCACTTCATCTCTAAAACTTGGATCTTCATGTCTTAAGATTGGATTTTTAGGTTACCTTCCAACTAGACAATTCAATCATTCAGTGAAGAAAGTGGATCTATTGAGTTGACTCATTTTGTCCTCAGGCACATCAGTGATCAAACAGGAAGGAAGGCATTCTGTTTGAGCTACAATTATCCCTTCTATTCCCATTTTAAAATAAATTGAGTGTGCTACAAAATGGGGCTGGGTGGGTGTGGGTGTGTTTAATGGAGTGAGAAGACTAAGTGAGGGTCTAGTGACTTTACCCACTGGCAGATTGATCTGCTTCATTTGTCTTCCATGCCCCTTACACTCCATATCCCAAAACCAGTTTGAAAATTTTAAAAGTTTCTGTAGATGAGTCTATGGAAATTGTCCAAGAAACCCTTCAACTTTAATGGAAAAAGAAAAGGGGAAAGGAGTACTTTGTCCTCCCAGTTTCTTCCTGACCTTGGTTTTCCCACCAGGCCTATCACAAGGTCAACACAAGGCTGCTATTGAATGTGTTTATGAAACTCCTACTGGTCCATTATCTTCCCCACATACACACGATTTGTCCATCCCTTCTCCAAATCATCTACTTTATTGTGAGAATTTCAGTGGAATAATTTAAGCCTGCTGTTGGCACAGAATCTTATCAAGATTGAAGAGATATTCAGTAACCCTCTTGTTGACCTGACAGCTTCAGCTCTTGTAGGACAGGCTCTGCTTTGTTGGTATGTAGTTCTCTCCTAGTACAGTATTTGAGTGTTGTACATAGTGAGCATATTCAGAGGTTTCCATCCCAGCAAGGATTATATAAACTCAGCTTCTACTACCGTAAGAGAATCATCAGAACAAACTCTGGGACCTTCTTGAACTTGGAATAAAAACATGGTTGACCTTTTTGCCTCTATTACAGACAAATCCCCTAGTTTCTGGTATGATAATCTGGCCCTGATCATGATCAAGATAGTAACTCATTCCTGTTCTCCCCCAATCATGGAAAGGTGTTCACATGAAAAATGCTTGAGGTTCCATCTGTGAAAACCTCTAGCCAGTCTTAACTGAGCAATGTAACTGTGATTGTGAGACTTTAGATTGTGAGCTCTTCAAGAGTAGACCTTTTGCCTTTCTTTGTAGCCCCAGCTCAGCATAGTGCTTGGTACACTTAATAAGTGCTTATTGACTGACTTATTGGAGTCAGGGACTCCTGGCATTGTAGCTCCCTGCATTAGTGCAAATTGGCAACTTTTTGTGTAATTTGAGTTTTTTATAATTGCCTGTGACCCTGAGAAGGTTAAGTGACTTGTTCATGGTCTCATGGCCCATATGAGTCAGAAGCCATATTTGAACACAGGTCTTACTAAATCCAGAGTCAGTGGAACTCCCAGATGAAGCAACTCTACCATTACAAACTGGCACCTTGGAGTATTAAAGGTTTACCTGAAGCACTGAGAAATTAAGGACCTTGTCCAGGGTCACAACCATTATGCTATATAAATGCCAGCTTTTATTAAATGCAATTTCTAAGCATTAAATCAATGACTAAATTGAAGCAGTTGCTTGCTGAATGCTTTAAATCCAACAACAAATACACCAAAGCATTTTTAAAATAGAACCCATTTCAATTTATATTGGTCATTCTGAATACTTGTGCAATTAAAGAGAAAGAAGTAATAAAAGTTTAAACTTTCTAGGTCTGAATATTAAGCTTTTTTTTTTTAACAATTTCGATAAGAATATGAATTAAAATGAGACCAACCAAAACCCATGCTCCTCATAATAGTTCCACCAAACTCCCAAGTGCTGAAGGTAATTGATAGGTTGAGCTATCTTGAAAAAATCACACAGAGCTCTCAGCTTCTGGGAACCTGAGATAAATTCCATCTGGGGCAGATTGTAGAAGTACACAACTGTAATCTTTTGCAATTAAATGAAGTATTGCAGTTAATGCTACTTTCCATCCATTGAGTAAGATAGGGGGATAGCTTAACAGCCTGCTGGTAAGCAAAAGACCCAATTCAATTCTTAATACCATGGTGCTTATTATTTTATATGATCATTTCAGGAAAAGGGATCATATGAACAAACTGCTTTGTCACTTGTATAAAGATGCTCCCTTCTTTAGGTAGGGCATCTTCTGACTTGTCAGGGCTTATCCCCAGACTGTTAGTTAAATAGAAATAAATGTTGTATTTCTGAATCACGCTCTAATACCCCACTTACATGTCAGACCTAAAAGAAGATCAGAAATTGGGTGCAAGCAAAGTAAGACTCCGGCTTTCTCTCTAAAAGAGAAGACCTTTTGACTGGTAAAGGCTTTTGGGAACTAACTCTGAGAAAAGGCTACCTAGACTATTGACTAATCAATATCCACATAGCGACTATCATGGAGAGTAAGAACAGTCTCATTACTCTCTCCCTACTTTACCCACCCATTTGTGCTTCACCATGACCACAAGGTACTTCCATACTTTGGTGGGTCTATGATTTCATTAATGGGGATGCTCCCTCCACAAGTCCATATTGCAATCCATCCATATTTTTTCATGTGTGATTCTTATCCATGTTGTTTTAAATCATTCAATAGAGGGAAATGAGTGCCATAATGGCAGTTGACTATTATTACTAACCATGTTCTCTCAGAAGAATGATATATGATGTTTGCATAGTAGAGTGTTGACCAAACTGATCAAACCTGAAAAAAAAATCTACTTGTGTCCTCAGACTTCCAGGCCTGGAAAGCAAAATATGATAAAGTGCTCTCAGTTATCATATTTGAATAATTCGGTCCCCTCAAAAACAATAAATGTAAATTTCTTTCACCAAATTCACCATAAAGAAATGTAAATTCACCCAAGAAAGTGGAGCATACTACTGAATACCTATATGGAACAAACCTCATTTTTCACAATTGATTTTTGGGAGCCAGGGGTGGGAACAGACCAGGGAGAATGAGAGGATAAAGATTATTTTGAGACTACATTGAATAGTTTTTATGGGGTTGGGAGGTAAGAGTAAGAAATGGATATTAACTGTGAGTCTTTCTGTAGGTTTAAATGAAGCTGAAACAAAATGAAATGAGGTCCTGCTTAAGTTGAATAAAGCCAAATCAAATCTGTAGGCAAAGGGTAGATAAAGCTTTGGCCAGTAGGACCTGCCATGGAGTCATCATCAAAGATAGGATTGCTTACTTCTTCAATCATCTTCACACACAAAGTAAAAAACACATCGATAAATAGACAGGGCTTTAGCAGTACAATGAAAAGTGATTCTGAAGCACCTGAAGTGGGATGTTTCATGTGATGTCTTCAGTAATATTTAAAACAAGTATCGTGACTCATTCCTAATTGTTTCTTCAATTAAGGGGAAACAGTATTAAGGAGTCAGAAAAAAAGGTTTTTCTCTAGGGGGCAGCTAGATGGCACAGTAGATAGAGCACCAGCCCTGGATTCAGGAAGACCTGAGTTCAAATCTGACTTCAGACACTTGACGCTCACTAGCTGTGTGACTCTGGGCAAGTCACTTCACCCCATTGCCTTGCCCCCCCCCAAAAAAAAGTTTTTCTCTAACAAATATCTGTCCCTACAATAATGAGAAATCATATAGTGCAAGAAGAAAAAAAAATTGAGGGTTAATTCCAAGTCTCTTCTTAGTTAAAATGCAGATTTGATTTATTTAGGATCATAGATCTGGAAAAGAGTCTATCCACAATGACCCCTCCATTTTATAAGTGAGGAAACAGGACTAGGGAGGGTAAATAGTTTGTTGCAGTTGGTGTAAATATAAGCAGCAGAAGTGGGATTTAAACCCAGGTCCTCTAAATCTAGAACTAGGGCTCCTTCTACTCCACAATCCAATTCCTTTTGGATAGTTAAACAATCCTAAGACACAAGTTTTTTCCATACGTGTAGCTAAATCTCTGGAATTACATGGAATGATGAGATTACATATCTTATCATTGGAAAATATAATCTGGCCATAGCCTAGTCAAAACAAAACAAAATAAAAAGCCTTAAGCTTTTCTAAGTCGTATACATTTCAGTAACCCCACTTTAGACAGCTCCAAGCAGGAAAGAGCAGATAGGCCTAGTGACAGTAAGAACAAGATAGCTCTTGTTGTAGTAAGGCACATCCTTTCAGTGGCAGAATTCTGCATATAGTGGTCCTCCATCAAAGTTTATTGACTGAAATAGAGAATAAGTGAAAGAACAAATTTTGAGTTCCACAAAATCTATGTTGGGGTCCCTAGTAATGAAAAAAAAAACGTATTTTTGTTTTCTTACAAGGTCCACAGTTTGAATTTTATATCCTTTGCCAGAGAGCAAAAAATGGTGTCAGGGAAATAGAAGGGCATCTACAATTAACAAATAGATTAGGAAAGATCCAGTTTCATACAAACTCAACAAAGGACTCCATCTCACTGGTAGCCTACTACACATCTGCCATATCCTTCTAGGAAGTAAGCATATATTCACAAAGTGATATCCACAGTGATACTTTTGGGTAGAGCATCTAAAGTTACCTATTGCTTCTAGTTAAGATGGCATTGTGAAAGATTGTTGAACTCAGCTCTCCCACTTAATTCCAGCAATGATCTAAAAAGGGAGCAGAGAGAACAAGTGAAGCAGCTAGAAACTCCTTCATCTAGTCCTGGACTGTCTAAGAAGACAGCTAGAAGCCTTCCAGAGTTGTGAGTAAGGACATACCATGTAGGCCTGTACCCAACCCAATCTCAGAGCTTCAAAAGTTCAGGTGCTTTGGTGAAGAACCAGGGAGGTATAAGCCAGCAACTCTGGTAATTGGCTTGAATCTAGTAGGACCTCAGTCTCGGGCCATCACAACAGCATAAGAGATAAACCCTTGGTCACTTCACAGGAAAACAGGAGGAAACAACTCTAGCCAGCTCACTGGGATTGTATCTGCCAAGTGAAGAATCAGACACAACTGAAAATGACTGAACAACAACAAAGAATGAGACCCTAAGTAACTACACTTTATTAAAAACAAATTTTTATTGATATTTTAAAAACATCATTTGCTTTCCCCCATGTATCTGACATCTGCCAGAGGGACCTTTGGGAGAAGCTCCTGAGACATGGTTTTGACAAGGAGGCAGTTCATTGACAGCCTTTGGGGATGCTGTTAAACTGTACCACAGCATCCAGCACCAGGGCAGTAAGGGCCCTTCAGCTCCTCTGCATCCTAAAGCATCTAAAAGAAGAGGCATCAAGAGGCTCTTTTGAGAACCTCTGTGCCAGTTATTGTCAGTTGAACTAAATGAAAATTGTTGGAGTTGCCTGGACCGTCTCGTGTATGTAGTACAAAACAGTATCAAGATTTCAGGGGCCTTAGAGGCAGGGCATAAAAAGACATTTCCTTCCTACTGATGGAGATGAAGAGGACCCCAGTACTTTGCTACATCGAATCCCCCTACTGTGGCCTGTGAAGATGGATGGCACCTGGTGGCTTACAGGAAAGTGAACAATATTGTCATGCCAGATAGCCCAGGCCTGGGTGAGTGGTATGGGATTATCGATCTTACCAATGTTTTTCTTCTCTTTTCCTCTGGCTGAGGCTAGTCAGAAGTAGTTTCCTTTCACCTGGAAAGAGGTACAGTACACTTTCATCATCCTTCTCCAGGGCTATCAAACTCTCCCTCATCACTGCCACAGCCTGTCAGGTAGACCTGAATGAGGCTCCACTTCCTGAGGGCACCGTTGTCCACCACTACATTTAAGACATGGGTGAGGTCATGGTGGGTAGGTGCCCCATGTTGGATGATGGCCCATATGAAGTATAAGGGATGGGTGATCAACTATAAGAAAATCCAGAGTCTAGGCCACTCAAGGTTTGGAGGATACAGTGGATGGGGAAAACTTAGATGATTCTGGACACAGTTCAGAATAAGTTACTGACACCTCCACATTTTAAAAAAGAAGCCCAGATACTCTGAGTTTTGGAGAACTTACATTTTCACCCAGGTATCCTGATGGTCCTCCTTTAATGGATAGCTCCAGAGTCTGCAAGAAGAACCCAGAAGATGTACACTGGGCCATCCAACCATCCTACTGGCCCCTTATAACTCTTAAGATGGCCATGTATTTTGAAATCTCCATCCATAAAGACCAGGCTGAGTGGAGCCTTTTGTTGGCATCAAGGGATGCCCAGGCTAATTGGCTACTAGTGTTTTAGAACCACAAGCTCTTGAACCAGTCAATCATAATGCCACTTCTGAAAAGCAGCTACTTTCCTGTTACTGGATTCTGGTTGCTACTGAACAGATGATGCAGGTTATAAGATCTGGACTTTTTTTCTAGAGTTGCCTGTTATGAGGTTGGTGATTTAAGATGGCTTCTGGAACAAGATGTGTCAGACACAAGAAACTATTTTTAAATGGAAATGCTTGCTTGGCTCTTTCAGGTGTTAGTGTCCTTCACAAACAGGTTGCAACTCCTTTACAGAGGCTGAGGCATCTAGTCCTAGTCTCAACATCCTTCACTAGCCCAAATGGTCCCGTCTATGAGTTCCTGGCTCCTAAGGAATACATTTTTCTGCTTCACTGTCCACTATAAGAATGGCATGTGCCTCTGGACTTCAGAGGTAATTAATCTGATAACAGGAGATATATTGAGAGACATGGATCCTGGCAAGTCCTCTCAGTGGATTGAGCTGTGGACTACATCACTGTTGTGTAAAAAAGCTTTGAGAGACAGTCAGATAAAATCTTAATCTGCACTGATTCCTAGTCATGGGTCTAGCTGAGTAGTCTAGGATCTGAAGAAAACAAGACTAGACAATCAGAACCAATGCAAAATTTAATTTCTTGTTTCATTCTGAACTTTTACACTGAAAACATCTCTCTATATGTAGCAGAACATGAGACTTTTCTATGTGAAACTCTGAGTCTCCATTTCGTATCTTGCTTTTTTAAAAAGAGTATAATAAATTCAACACAATATTTTTTGACTATCCTATTTGTCTGTGTATCCTTCTTAATTTCCTTCTGTCCTCTTCAGTTCATTTTTAAAAGTTTTACAATGGCCCTCTTTTTTTGTATAATTATGATTTACCATCCTGCACCACTTAATTAACTGGAGGAGAGGGGGGAAAATAAGCATGGTCAAACAAAACAAATCCACAAAGTAGCTGGTAATTGCTTTGGTCATAGTTCTTGAACCTAAGTTTTTATTCTTTAAAATGTTATTATAGTATAAATTGTTCTGGTTCTACTTATTTCATTGTTAGTTCATACTACCCAGGATTCTCTGAAACTGTCAACATTATATGTGTGTGTACACACACACACACACACACACACACACACACACATCTCTCAAGTCATTAAACATTTATTAAGCATCTTCTTTGTGCCAAGCACTGTTGTTGTTGTTGTTGAGCTATTCTCCAACTGTCTAGTTGTTCCCTTTTCTTTCCCCCAGGTTCCCTTTTAACCCCTCTTCAGGATCAGAAAGTTTGTTTTTCTTGTGACTATCTTCTCCCCATATTATCTTTAATCCCCCACTTCCTTATGCCTACATAGAAATGATAATCCTTGGATAGGGGAGGGTAGAGGGAGTGAGGAACCAAAGATGACACCTAGGTTGTGAGCCTGGATGATGAGGAGTAATAGGTAATTACAAAGATGGGAGGGATTGGAAGGTGGAGAAGATAAGGTCAATTTGGGAAATACTGAAATTAAGATTCTATGGGACATTCAGTTTGAGATGTCTAAAAGGCAGAGGCAACACTGGAGACTGGGAGAGAGGTTAGTGCTAGACAAATAAATCTTCCAGTCATCTGTATCAAGATGGTAATTGAAACCATAGGAGTTGATAAGATCACCCAGTGAAATAGGAAAGGAGATCCCTCACCCTTGCCACATGACCAGCCCATCTTTTTTTATCATGCAATTCCTTGATGTCATTTTATTCCTATTTTTTGAAAGTACCTCATTCATTATATATTGCAGCCTGCTCACACCCATCATGGGCCTATTATGTGATATTCATTTTTAATTCTTTGGAGACTATTGTAGTCTATGTTTCACTGCTATATAGCAATGATAGTAGAATGTTGGTATTAAATGAAAAAAAAAATAGGCCTTTCATTTCATACCAAGTAGGGAGTTATTAAAGGAGCTTTGCAGTTTCCTGAAAAACAAAACTCTAGCCCACTCTCCTCTGTCCACTCTCCACATGTACCAGTCTTTGGTTGGCAGGTCAGGTTGTTTAAAGCATATTAGAAAGCTAGGAGACAGCCTGTTTTCAGAGGGTATCTCACTGTGGGGGTCAGACTTAGAACTCCTTATACAACAGTAGGAAAGACAGAGGGAACATCACAAGTAAGGCAACAGGATGTTTGTGGCTAACAGCTCCCTTACCAGAGAAATATGGAACAACTCAAGGATGCTGAAGTGAAAGAGAAAGGCAAGTTGTTCCCTTGCTTGTAGCTTAATGGCAGACAGTTTTTTAAAAAGTGGAAGAATTTCAGGGTAGCTGGAGTCTATAATTTCCTTTTTGTCTTTTAAAAAACAATATATTCATACTTGATATTCAAAAAGGTCAAATTGTTCTTGGGTATAATAGAGGTGAGTAATTACAACAGTGAAGAAGGTCATAAGAAAAGTGCTAGTGGTCTTTGAAAGCAATGTCAGACCTTCATTGGGAAAAGGGAGGAAAAGGAGGCCTTACAGGACCAGCTTTCCTTTTTTGGAAAGGTATTGATCCAGGACCAAGAGTTCTACTTAGAGGAACTATTCCCAAGGGCTATATTAAAGGTTGAAGGTTAAAGGTTGAACTATTAGTTTTTATTTGTCTCAATGAGACTGAACTCACTGACTTATATGCAAGAACATTAAATCCTTTCCTCTTCCCCATCCTATCCTATCCTAGCTTTGCTCTGCCAGGAGAAAGACAAGGACAATGTGGCTGTGGAGAATGACCTATGCAAGGCTGTTAGCTTTGTCCTGAAGGCCTCTGTAAAGGATGAGTCAATGGTAGAGAACTCAGAAGAGTTCATAAAGTTACTTAATACATGGAGGAAGATTGGAAGGGCCATTTGGAAGACTGCCTTCCTGGGTCACTTGGAGTCTACACTGACTACTAACTAGAAATGGCTAGAAATACAAGGGACACTATAAAGCATGGAATTATGGTCACTTGCATTTTATTTCATAAATATGAATAGTCTGATCCCTTTACTCCAGGGTATAATCCCTCTCCCCACCCTGGTTCATGCTACCAAGCAAGTGTTTTTGGTCCTATATTTCCATAGAGTTCTTTAATCCTTGGTAGAGTTCTTCACTGAATCACAGGTAAGAGCTCAGACACCATTGTTAGCAGTCTGGAATTCATGGGATGGAGTCCTTTTTAATAGGGAAGCAATGAAAATTTTTACTGGAAGACCTTTATGAGGAGCCAGTCTTCTGAGATGAGATGGTGGCATGGTCCCATGGGACTATGAGATACTTCCCATTAATAGGTTTTATTTACCATATCAATCTCCTTGAGGACCTGGGACCTTCTAAACTTTGGGGAAATGACTTACTTATTCTTACAAGAAAATTTCCAACTCTATCCCCAGTACTGACAGTTCAGAGATAATGCAGTGATACGGTAACATCACAAGGCATTTATGGGTCAGAGAGATTTACTGTTAGAAAGGGCATCCAGTGATAATAGAAACTTCTATCAAGTCTATGTCTGAAAATTGTAGACTGACCTCTCATGAAGCAAATTGAAACAAAATTTTCTCAGCTCTGTTTTGATCCTAGGTGAAGGCCAGAAAATAATTTGGAACAGCCAATTTATAACTCATAATTCCACATTACTGAAGAGATGTAAGAACCAGACCATGATATCACAGGTGGGAAAATTTCTCTTTTGGGAGAGAAGAAAAAAAATAAGGGAATAAATCCAGATGGTCCTGTCATTGTTTTTCTGGTCCCCAATTCTAATCTCATCAGTAATCTATACTTACCAGGAACAGGTTTGACACATTGGTGGTACTAGACAGTACACCACATAGGAGCATTTGGCATTATCCCTTTGCATGATGGACTGCTGATATGTCAGCAGAAATAGTTTTACCTGAATCAAAGTGAGCATAAAAGCCAAATTTATAGATCCAAGAGATTGTACTTCACACTGTAAATTTCATTGCTTACAATTTAGAGTAAGTATAGTTGTTACTGTGCTAGCATTAATAACACAAATTATCAATACTGTTTTATGACTGTAACATAACATATGACAATGCAGTATCAGGAACATCTTTTGCATGTATCTCACCCCCACTCCTCATTGTTTCATTCTTTGTATTTATGTCTCCAACACCTAGCACAGTGCCTGGCATATAGTAGGCACTTAATAAATTATGTTAATTGGTTATATCTACTGAGCTCAATGATATTAGCATTACTTTGAATTCATATCATATATGAGTAATTCATAATGCATTTCAGAGTAAAAATCAAGTATAATATTTAACAATCATATAAATAAAATGATAACATGAAATTTTACAAAGAATAAATCTCAAAGGAAAGGCACAAGTTAAGATTAGCAAAGTGGGTCAATATTTCTAAGGTTGCAAAGACTGCAGTTTTTTTTGTTTTTATCCTTTCAATTTTCAGGCAGGGAAGGCTATCAGCTCAAGCACTTTGCTCCTCTGTTATAATCTTAACTCCTAGTCTTTAGAATGGAATTTATGGATCCAAGGTTGAAGGAATTGACATTTAACAGCAGTGTCAGAGGTCTTTGCTACCTAATGAGGTCTTTTCCCTGCAAATTTCCAGGCAATCTCCCACCTGCATGGTTTCAAGTAAAGATTCTAGTCCTTAATATACAGTATTAATGTTTAACAGGAATTTTTAAACAGATAATTATACAAAAAGCTATAAAGGTAGTCAGCTATTTCATTATTTTACCGGATTTCTCAACATTAAGTAATAATGGATGAGGCAGAAAGGGAATTTAAAGTTTGCAAATTAACCAAAATTTATATTATAACATAAGGAAAATACAGGGCAGCTAGGTAGTACAGTAAATAAAGCACGGGTCCTAGAATCAGGAAGACTCCTCTTGCTGAATTAAAATTTGGCCTCAGCCACTCACTAGCTGCGTGACTCTGGGCAAGTCACTTCACCTTGTTTGCCTCAGTTCCTCATCTGTAAAATGAGCTGTAGAAGAAAATGGTAAACCACTCCCATATCTGTGCCAAGAAAATCCCAAAAGGGGTTATGAAGAGTCAGGCATCACTTGAACAACAACAAAATAAGGAAAATAAGTTTTACAAACCTAAGTATTCCCTAATTGTCAAGTTATTAACCAAAGATTCCCTAATCACTTCCCTTGTCTTGGACACATGCTTATATCATCAATACACATGAACAAATAAAGAGGTAACTATTTGCATGGCAGTACCTGGAACCTTTGAATGTATGTTTTGATCATATGAATGTCATAAATGTTATACAGTTAAAATAATGATGAATAATGCTTCAAACTTCAAAAGTACCAAGTTCACTTCTACTTTCTCAGACCCTTTGACCTGGAGAAGGTAATGTGTAATTATCATTACCATACAAATTTCTAGTACAGCAAGTAATATAAAGCATTCTAAATCAAACATCCCAACTAAAACCAAATGACAAAAAATAGAATTAAGTTTAAAAACACTTTCAGTGACTAATAAAGTTAAATTGCTTTATTTTCCTAATATGCCTTGTGAGAACAAGCATATCTTCAGGTTGACGAAGGTGTGTGTGTGTGTGAAAAAATATGCATATGCATGTGCACACACACATATCTCAAGAAGGGCATGTGCTTTATATGTCAGTGCACAGTGCAGCTTTGCTCAAACATTGCCAAATACACATTGAATATAAATGGAATATATCTCCATCCAGTGTTCAATGTCAGTTGCTACATAAGCAAAAATAAAAAAGTAGTCATAATGTACAAATGTAAACTTCAGAAATGCTTACCAAATTAATGGGAACCTTATAGTTCTACTGAACATATATTCCTGTAGTATTATTTTCATATTTAGGTAGCAGATTAAAGTTTATATTTGATATCCCAGTTACACGCCAGATAAGCATTTCTCACATTATGGACCAATTAATAAACTTCTAAATAATCAAGGCAATAAATATAACCTACTGCATGAAATTTAGGATTTTGTCTTGAACACTTGTGAAGAGCCAGTTTTGTCATAGCTAAAAAAAAATAATCTGACAACATAGACAAGCTAGAGCAAGGCCTTGGTGAGGGAACTTTATCATCTACAATTTGGAGGGCATATAAAATGAAGTCACTTTTCCCGAGCCTATGCTAGCACTGAATGGCCAATACTTTTCAGTATGATAGAAAGGAAAAGGACAAAGTTATCTTAGCTTCTCTATTCTGAGAGGAAGGTTTCTAACAGGCCCATATTTAAGTAAGTAATTATGTAGAGTCCATTTTGCCTTTTGCAATATACATATGTAATATATATTCTTAATATATGCATTATATCACATAAGATGTATATATTAATTTGAGCTTTGATCTCTATGCTCAGATGAAAATCCACAAAAACATTCTTACAGAAACTGACAAGTTTTTGTTCCTGTTTTTCCTTTCAAAGTCACTTGTTCCTTAATATAACATTATATTTTAAGCATCTCAAACAACAATATTCAAGATTTTTTCCTGTCCCTCCTCCCACCAATCATATGTACAGTCTGCATTGTTATAGGCAGACAAAAAAAAATTAAATAACCAAGTACAAACTTTTTCCAAACTCCTATACAGTGCAGTCAGAAGGAAGGAGTTATCTTAACAGCGTCTAGTTCCAGTAATAAATCATCTTGGCATCTTCTTTGCTCCCAAAGCCGCCTCAAAAAGCCCTGCGTGAACTCTGGATCCAGACTACCTGCCTTCTGACATCCATCTTCACTCCAGGGCCTTCTTCAGTGTTCTAAAGGCTATTCCCAGACCAGACCCACCTTGAAATGACAGCTCCTGATTCCTGTCCTTCTGTGAGGGGCCAGGACACAATATCACCACCCACCTTGAAAGTGGACCTTGAGGTGGGATCTTAAACAAACATAATCACCTACCTCTCTTAACCTCTCTCCAGTCTCACTGTAACCTCAATGGTAAGCATCTCCTTTAAACTCTTCTCATCCCAGTGATTCTGCACCTTTGGTTGCACAAACCCCATTACCTATGCCCTCACTGTCTGCTCTCTTGCCCTCATCCTCTTTGACTCTACCTCCTAAATGTCCCACTCTAAAGCTACCCACCCCCTTTCCACTGTGCTAGAAAGCATCCTCAATCATTAATAAACTCGCTTTCACATTAGTCTTTCATATTTTGCTTGTTCATTCACTCCATCTTCTGGTTCTCACTGACACCTAGTTCCCTTCTGATGATACTGCATCCCTGGCAACCTTTTTCAGTAATGGTTACATATTCACTCTTACACTCCCTGCATCCATTCATTTATATTGATGCAGAAGTTTTCCTATTCCTTGTTCCTCACTGTCACGTTGGCCTCCTTGCTGTTCCTTGCACAAAACATTCCATTTTCTGACTGGGCATTTTCAGTGGCTGACCTTTGTGCCTGCAGTTCTCTATCTCCTCACCTCTGCTTCCTGGCTTCCTTCAGGTTCCAACTGAAAATCTGCCTTCTTTCTTTCTCTTAGTTAAAAAGTCAAATAAAATACCCCTTTCTCTCATCCTCTTTAACTTGTTTGGTTATTGTGTTTCATTTCCCACACCTAAAAATGATTTCTTTCCCTTGTACTGTTAACTATTTCTCTTCCCTTTCTATTTTAGGCTTTTATCTTTGATTCATGGCCCATACACTTAATTATTCCCTCTTTAGTCTTGTGAATTCCTCATGTAATTAATGCTAAGTCACCTATTTTGATGCTGCCCTGCCATAGTAAAGTGGCTGGTGTGAGTGGGTTAGTGATTGGGAATCAGCCTTCTCTGCTGCTAGTTCATTGGGCTGTTCCTCATCAGGGTTCTTAGTGTCTTAGACTACAGTGATAGCATTACTTCTTACATATATTTCCTATTTTTAAGATGTTTCAGGGGCAGCTAGGTGGCACAGTGGATAGAGCACCGGCCCTGAACTCAGGAGGACCTGAGTTCAAATCCGGCCTCAGACCCAACACTTGACACGTACTAGCTGTGTGACCCTGGGCAAGTCACTTAACCCCGATTGCCTCGCTTTAAAAAAAAAAAAGATGTTTCAGAGATGCTGAGGATTGGAGAATCCTTAGTTTTATCTTACATGCTTTTGGAATTACTTTGGTTAGTTGGGTCTCTCATAATGATTTCTTTGTTTTTAAAAAATATTTTTGATGCCTTTTACTTTTTTTTTTTTTTACATAACAGTGATTTCTGAATGTATTCTTTCCCTTCCCCGCACCCAGTGAACTTTCCCATTGCAATGAAAAAAAAATGTTTAGCCCAACCAATATATCAACTCTATCTGAAAGCATATGCAGCATACCATGCCCATAGTCTTCCACCTTTCCAATGAAAAGAGGGAGGTGCATTTCTTCATCTCTTTCTCCAGGACCATTATAATTGATCAATTGGTCATAAACAGAACTTAGTTTCATTTTATTGTTCTTTTTTTGGTGATACTGTTGAAATAAATGTGGACATTTTTCTTGATTCGCTTAGTTTGCGCTCTAATTTTTCTTTGCAGCCCCTGAAACCAACATGACAAGTGTACCAAATTTATAAAATACACATAGTAATGTGAACTATGACAACTTGAAAAAACTGCTCAACAATGAGTAAGATAAAACTATATGTCCATTCTATAGCTTTTACTGTAGCCCTCTACCTATGCATCAGTACAGATGCTGGCCAATAGGCTAGACATTGTACAAAGGCAGTAGAAGGACCTTGCAGGAGCTCGTTTCTCTATATTGGGAGGCAACAGCTTTTACTCCTACCTGACTTTTCTCTCTTCTCTGGAAGCATTTTGATCTTTGAAGTTCATTTGGATGGACTTTGATCTTAATGATGGCAGACACCTTGTCTTAAGTCTTTCTCAGTTTTTTAGCTAAGGACCCATACAGGCCTTGTACAGAATAAATGTTTGTTAATTTTTTTAAAAAAAATTTTGTTAAATTTGAACACCAGAAAAAGATAATTTTGAAAAATAGGTAGATCTGGCAATCCAAAACTGGACATTGGTTTTTTGTTTGTTTTTTTCCAAAAAAGGTTTTTATTTCAGTGACCAGAAGAATGTAGTAAATAGATCAATCAACACATTGAGTATTCTTCTCTACTTGAAACTAGCTGAGGTTGAGGCTGGTTTAAACTTTTACAGTTAATTTAAACACACCTTTTAGTCAATTAATATCCTGAAACTCAGGGCAACTTATTCTCATTTTGAGACTGCAAAAGGAGGGAGGCAACAAGTTATGTTCACTAGATAATTAAGCTCTGTATCCACAGGTCTCTAACCTCTCAGTATTGTCTACAGAGACATACTATATATTTGGTATTTAAAACAAGTCACAACAAGGAGGACAGAGATTTGTACAGGTAAAATCTGAGGTTTATAATCTCTGTACTCTTACAGATCAGTTAAGCCCCAATATTCACAAGATAGATAAGAAGGCTTCAAACTATAGTACTAAATGACTCTGGTGGCCAAATAGAAGGATGTGTTGTTAATATCAACTGCACCCTCCCACAGGTTTGAAATTAACATGTATAGATAAGGAGGTCTACCTATCAGACCCCCATTTGGAGATCTATAAAGAAGCTGATGAAACTTTAAGAACATAGCCCTATGTATTGTAAGTATTTGTCTAGTAGTTTCCCATTCAACAGTCTGTAATTTTCACAGTTAGCGTGACACACACACACACACACACACACGTACCCTACAGCACAACCAAATATATATATATATATAAATATATATATAATATATAATATAATATATGTATATATATATTATATATATATCTCACCTTCAAACACACAAAACTGTTCTTTGCTCATTCAAATGTTCAAATGACAGGACATCCCAAAATCTGGGATTCAAATTGAGGTCTTCTACTAAATTCAAGGTTCT
This sequence comes from Vombatus ursinus, assembly GCF_900497805.2. Lineage (NCBI taxonomy): Eukaryota > Metazoa > Chordata > Mammalia > Diprotodontia > Vombatidae > Vombatus > Vombatus ursinus. The sequence continues at coordinate 35,912,892 of NW_020954585.1, forward strand.
TTCTACTTTACCATAGAGCTTAAATTTGACTTATCTATTCTATTGTGATATGACTCAGATTTCTTATCTCACTGGTTCTCCTAACCTTAGCTTTAGATTCAGACCCTGGTTTTGGATATCTTTAATTCTACTCTGTTGGCATACATGCCAGTTCTCAGCTTTGATCTTGAATTTTTTGGACCAGGGACTTATGAGTCTAATTTTTTGCTCTTTTCCTTCCAAGAGTGTCTTTAAATACTGTTGTCTTTAGTACTTTTTTTTTAAAACTACATTCCTTCATTGTTATTTGACATCTTACAACAGACTTAACTTTTTCCATGCATGGCTCAAGGGTCCTTGCCTTTCCTGAAATCATCAGCTCAGTATTGTTTTCAGTTGCCCTCTAGTCTTGTCCCCTCCCCCTAACATGACTCCAGCTGAACTGAAGGTTGACTCTTTTATCAATGCAAACTTCATGAGCTAAACAAGGACTTACGGGTGTAATGATTTTCAAAATCTGTTTGCTCTTTTTTTTCTTTTCAAAATCTATTTTCAAGGTTATAATTAATCAATGACATTGGTTCAGAAAGATTATTGAGGAAGCTAAAGGCACAATGGCTAAAGGTGAGTTCATCTGGTACTTGTAAAGTCCAAACCATTACATTAATTTCATAAAACCTGGATGAATAAGATAAATGAGTATTAGCAGTAGCATTCAAATTAAGTATGGCATAGTGGATAGAGGACTGGATTTAGAGTTGGGGTGTCTAGCTTCAAATTCTACCTCAGTCACGTATTAGCTATGTAACCCTGGATAAATTACTTAACCCCTCTGTGCCTCAGTTTCCTCATCTGCAAAATGTTGGGGTTCAGACTCAATGACCTCTAAGGTTCCTTTCAGATCTAAATCTATGACCCTATGGAGTCTTTAATGTAGATGTGATTAGGCTTGTTGATCACTATGTAAAAGTCCTGTGACACTAATATATTGCCTATATAGTATCTATGTATAGAGTGAATACACATATACATATACAATGAATATATGTGTGTGTGTGTGTATACTCAGATGCACCTAAATACATACAACTACAGCTGTTCAGTAGTTTAATAATAAAAGTTAAACTGTTAGGATACTCTCTAATATATGACCTTTACAGGGGCTCACAAAATATATAATGTCATACTCAAAATGTATCTGTGGGTGATAGGATTCAGAACTGGAATGGATATTGGATATCAGCTCTAGTCCAAACATCTTATTTACAAATAAGAAAATTTAAAGACACAAAGGCTAAAGTTCAAACTTATATCTCATTACAGATCTAGCCAGGGCTCTTTCCACCCACTGCTTCTGGTCATTCTACGAACTCATCCCATGTGTTTTATACATTGGCATTTCTCATAGTAAGGTGCAATAAATCTTAGCTTTCTTATATGAACTATGTAAAAGAATATGATAGCTCATAAGGGAGCCCCATTTATTAGTGACCACATGCTACACTAAGACTTGCCAAAACTCTTGGGATCACATCTGCTTAATTCCTTTTAAGTTGGTCTGATATAAGGAAGCAGATACAAAGTCATTTCAGATAGATGAAGTACTAACAACTTGGGGAAACCAGGAAATGCCACGAGTAAAAGGTTGCGTTTGAGCTGTGTTTTGAAGAAAATTAGAGGTTTTAAAAGAAGTTGAGAAAGGAGTGCATTCCAACATGAGGGATGGCTTGTGAAGAGGCATGGAGGTAGAAGACGGAGTGTGATGAATGGGTGAGGCAGGTAGGTGGGAGCCAGATGTGAAGGGTTTTAAAGGGCAGGCTGAGAAGTTTTTATTTTATCCGAAAGGAAGTAGGAAATTGTGATAGTGAACATTATACCTAACTACCTCTCGCTATCACAAACATGACAAAATTCCAATTAATGATTCCCATAATTTATTGCTCAGTACTACCAGTTTTCAAGGCTTTTGGTCTATCCAGGGGTGGGGAACATGTGGCCTCGAGGCCACATGTGGCCTTCTAGGTCCTTGGGTATGGCCTTTTAACAGTCTAAGTTTTACAGAACAAATCCTTTTATTAAGGGGACTTGTTCTATGAAGTTTTGATTCAGTCAAAGGGATGCACTTGAGGACCTAGAGGGCCACATGTGGCCTCGAGGCTGCAGGTTCCCCACCCCTGGTCTATACCCTAAACCTTCAGCTAGTTGAAGAAATCTAAACCTAAGTCGGTGAAAACCTCTAGGGCTGTTGTACCTTTGTTAAGAAGAGTCCTAAAAGATTCCAATTCAATCTGTCTTTCCCTAGGAGTCCTATAAAACAATTCAAAACTTTCTGGGGAGAGGCCCAGTACTCCTTAGGGATCTCCTAAGGGATCCCTCTAGAATAGTCTGTGCATAGGTGATTAATGTAGCTTTCCTTGATCCTGATCTAATAATAATAGCTAACATATACATAGCACTTTAAGGTTTGCAAAGCACTTATCTCATTTTATCCTCACAACAACTCTGGGAGGTAGGTACTATTATTATCCCCATTTTTACAGATGAGGAAAATCTGGAGGGCAGAGATTAAGTGACTTGAGCAGGATCACACAGCTAATAAATGTTGGATATGAACTCAGGTTGTTCTGAATTCAGGTCCAGAGCTCTGCCTCCTAGTTACCTATGGTAACAGGACACATCCCATAAATACAGACAACAGAAAAAGTGGTTCAATCTCTTTGCTGATCTATGTTGGAAAATAAGGCACCAGGCCCACCTGAAAAAATATAAATTGGATATAAGCCAGACTCAGACAACACGTTTTTCCTTTTTCCCTTTCATTAATCTCATTAAATTACCTAAAAACACCTCAACTAGCCTAAGTGATGGGAGAAAAATAGAAATGGGGATGTTAGAGAAAGGGAACTGGAAGGGAAAGGCTATGGTTGGACCCAAAGTTTTGTGTCTTTATTTTTTAACCAGACAGCAATTGCAGGCAATTAATTAATGCCCACAAATTACTACACCCTCCATTTTCACCCATCACAACAAACTCCTTCAGTGACAACTACCTTTTTCACTTTACGATGCCCGGTGCACCTTATATCTTCACAGTCATAGCAGACTCCTTGTATGTGTTCATAGTCACATTAGTTATAAACTGAATGATTTCCAACTATTTAAGCAGAGGAACTGGGCACGTAAGGGAAGGTCACAGTCATTTAACATTTAAAAAAAATGTAGAATGAGGAAAATCACAGAATAAGAAAATTCATAGTTAACTCATTGCAATGATATTCTCAGCCAGTCCTTGCCTTGAATAGATAACAAAAACCAAAGGAGCCTATTACTGGTCCTGACTGACAAAAAGAAAAACTAAAGCCAAATAGCCATATGTGGACTTTTCTTACACCTCCTCCTTTTCCCTAGTTACAATTCATCATCATCAGGGAACTGAGTGTTAAGGTTAGTCTCTGTAGAAGTCCAAATTTGATGTACTCTCATTTGTTCCCTCCAACTAATGGCAAAAAGTTAAGCCAGATGCAAATACACATGATGAGTCTATTACAAAAGCTAGTGTTATAAAGTCACACAGAATTTATTTTTAAAAGGGAAGTGAGCAGCAACATAAAAATGTTAGTTGTTTTAATAGTTTCTTTATAGTTTGAGTAAAATTAAGACTTTTTTTCCTGCCATCAATTTCATTTTTGTTTGGTTATTTTGCTATATAGTGTAATGAGACATCTAATGCTACCTCCCTCTTTCCCCACTGTACTGTTGTTGAATTACAATTTAATTACCACAAACAGGGAGATCAGAGCCTTGGAGAATATTGCATGTTCAATGACAAGATTATGTGGCAGCAAGGAAGATTTCTAAGTCATATATGGGGCTGCCCAGGGACAGTACTCTGACACTTACTCGCTGTGTGACCATAGGCAAGTCACTTAATCTCTCTGAGCCTCTGTTTCCTCACCTGTAAAATAGGGACAATGGTGTGTGGATCAAATGAGAATGCATGCAAAAGCACATAGTAATTATACAAATATCAGCTATTATCACTTCACTTTGGTGAAAGTCAAACATGTGTCAAGGTTCAGAAGGGTCACTTATGAGCTGATGCTCTATCAGCACTGATAGGAAAAGTCAGGTCTCTTACACCCAAACCAAGACCATATTCAAATTCATCTGCTCTTCTTTCAAAAATTAATAAAAAACAACCAAAATTTTAGTTTTTCTTCATTAGGCCTTGAGGTGAATTCTTTTTTATTAAATTTCAAAACTAGATAAATACCACTTCTTATCTGGCAGGGCAGAAGGCAACAGGAAAAGATGGTGTTAAGCTAATTGCTATACTCGCATGAGATTTAAAAAAAAAAAGATGTTAAAAGATGTTATGGTTTTTATCTGAGGGATTTAGATATTAAAGACAATAGAAATCAATCATACCTGAGAAAGAATCCAAGTAAATGTACGTCAATAAAGTCACCTGCATGATATCAGTATGTCAAGCTCTGAACCATGAGGCAGTACCCGCGAGTATGGACACAGACAGACAGACAAGGGCACTGTTGGCATAGGGAGGCTCCTCCTACTCACCAGTTGCCCGACAGATGAGGTGAAAGATCCCATGGGCGTTAACATGCTGTGACTGGTCACTTAGGAAAGGAGGCAACAACGTGACCGCTGGGCTTTCTGTGCCAGAGCCCACATCAAACTGGGTGCTGGTGGATGAAGGTGAGCCAGTCCCCACACAGGACAAAAAGGAGGTACCAGTAGGAGGGAAAGGTATAGGAGATGAGGCTGTGACAGAAGAGGACAGAAAAGAAAAAGGGCACTGAGGAAAAAGTTGTAAGAAATGTATCACATGCCAAAGAAATATGAAGAAAATAATAATCAGGAAATGAATATGGGGATGATTAAGAAAATAATATTAGGTTCTTAGTCCTTGCCTCCACTTGTAGTTTGCTATCCCACCCTTGCACACTGAAATGGTGAGGGGGAAGCCCTTTAGAAACCATCCCCTAAGTCTTCTGCCTCTGGCCCATGGGGGCAAAATGTTTAGCAGAGATTCAGCTACAAGAAGTTTCACCCAAACAAAGGATAGAACAGTTTATTATTTATTCTGTCACTTCTCATACATACACAATTCAAAAATAAAAAAATAAAAAATGAATCTTATAAAATATACACTGTTCACACTCAGAGGATCTAAATTATATTAAATTGGAAAATGGGTTCAAATATGCAAACGTGCACACACACACAGCAGGGTTTATTGCTCCTTGCTATGAAAAATGCCTATTTCTGAAAGGCATTTACAAAAAAGAGAAAGTGTAAAGCAAACAATGATTAAAACACTACTGAACAATAAAACCTGTACAAAGAGCTGGGGTGAAATAGTTTTGGAATGAATTAATAGTTCTGTTCACAGGCATTTTTTATTGGACAGTTCAGCCACTCAGTGCACTGATCAATTCCCAACTTGTTTTCTGGTAGGGAAAGGACTGACAAGTCATTTGAAAAATCTAGGGTGGGTGAGATTTAAGTAAAAAGAAACTTTTCCACTCAAAAAACTCTTATTTTCTTTCTTTCCTTTTTGTTTCACTGTTTCAGTCATCTGATGGCTCCAGTCACTATAATGAATTCTCAGCATCAGTTCTTCTGTGTTACTTCCACAGCGCTGGTAGTCCCTAATGTGTCAGCAAAACTTGGGAACAGAGGTTGGGCTGGAACATTCTTTTCACTCTTGCTCAAAATCCACAAAGGTTACAGACAGTCTTCAATTTGTTTTTGTTGAAAAACATTTTTAAATGAAGAAAGAAAACCTTTCTTAAAACCATGTTCCCCTCATAAAAAGAAAAAAAAGTTATTTTTGCTCAAGAGGCTTTCTGTGCCTAAATGTCTAAAAGCAAAATAAAAATAAAATAAAGCATCTTTTAGTAAGCAAGTTTCCCTGAGACTCTTATGCAAACCAAACCAGATTTTACCCCAGATTTGATCTACAATAAAATCTAGGAGATTCAGCAGCATCTAAAAATTAAATTACTAGCTGTGTGACTATTGTCAAGTTATTTAATCTCTCCGAGCCTCCATTTCCTCATCTGTGAAATAGAGATAATATTCTTATGAGGATCAAATGAGAGACTGTATGTAACTAAATTAAAACACTATTTAACTAATTTAAGATGTCCTGATATACTAAATAAAACTAAAACATAAGGAACACAATCAATGAAAGCAAAGTTAAGTCCCAAATTGGACGATAACCTATAATTTACCAATCTGATAAACTAAAATTTCATTTCCAATCTGGAATTAAATTATTTCTTTTTAAAAGGCTGCTACAATGAGGGGAAGCTGAAGGTAAATCTCTTCTCATGTAGACTGAAGTAAAGTCAATCTTTTTGTTTCTTTCCCTTTGCTAGGAAAAAACTGAAATAAATCAGTAACACAATCTATAGCTCTCCAAGATTATTTGATTTGACAATGACCATTTTCCTAAAAAGGAAAAGAGGGAGAAAGGGAGGGAGGTGGGGCGACCAAGGAGGAAGGGAGGAAGGGAAAGAGGGAGAAAGAGAGAGATGGACGAGATGAGCGACCCAGTTAAATAGAAACATAATGAAAAATAGTTTTCTGAAGAATATGCATCTTGCCCTAGGAACTAGGTTTTAGATGACACTGAATCAATGTGTCTAGTGGAAAGCCCTCTGGCACAGGAACTGTCACAACCCAAAGACTTCTGTGCCATAAGAAACCACAGCTACTTTCATTACAGAAAGAAGAATTTCTCCTTCAGTCACCATCGGCATCTGAGTCAGCATATTTCAGTTCACACTTAACATCAAAGGGCTTGTCTTTGATAGGAAGATCATCTATTTTCTGAGAATCCTCTCTGTCTGTTTGCATTTTGCTTGTTATGGTATCTTGTTCGGTCTCGTAGCCTGTATCCAAGGCTAATTTAGGTTGCTCTCCATTTTGGTGTGAAAAACTCCCTTGTTCCACCAAAGTTTCCTTCACACTCTGCTCACAATCAGAAAAATCAGACTTTGTTTTTTTCCTACCCAGTAACATAACTGAACGAAATTTTAAACACAGTTCTGGAAGGTAGCCCTTATAGCAGTTGTAGGAGAAGAGACAAAGAAACAGAACAAAAAAAAATAAAAAGAGAAACATTAGAAAGCGATTATCATTTGACTTTAGGTACAGGCTCTTCTCTGAATGAACTTCAGGGACAGACTGGATGATGATTTGTGGTTCAGAGACTGTGCTTGTTAAGACAGGGTTGGAAGGCTGTGTTACTATACTTGAAGTTGTTACCCACATAACTGACATGGCTGAAGTCTGAGCAGTAGGCCCTTTCGTTGTCATGTCTGACTTTTTTGGGGCAATCCCTTTACCTTCTGTTTGTGCTGCTGTCAAGGTAGGGCTCACAGTAGTAGTGTGGGAGATCTTTTTCACCTCCAAAACATGCTTAGCAATCACTTGAGAAAATTTCTTATTCTTCACCTTTTCTTCAGATAAACACTGATAAACCCCACTGTCCCCTTCTGATAAGTTGAATATAAGCAAGGCCTTCCCCACAAGGCGGTACTTAGGGCTCTCCACCTTTAGTACACCATTCTGGAACTTCCAAATTACTTGGGCCAAGTTGGACTTTTGAGAACACTTTAGTTCTGCTGTGCCTCCAAAATGCAGCAGGTAATTTTCTTTTACTTTTTCATCTTTATCTGGAATATCAAAATAAATGTGCAGAATATCAGTTTCTTCTCCTAAGTTTTTAATATTCTGCTATACACAAAATGACACTTTAAGTTACAATGGCTACATGTATTCTTCCAGAATAACTAAGGAATTAACATAATTTGGAGCTTTCCCCAGATGGACTGGTTCCCTGTTTGACTGTACAATGCTGAAATTTTTCTCACTATTTTAAGCTACCAAGAGTGTTACCTTATTTGATTAGCCAATCATAATTTTCCTTTACTAACCCAATTAGAGAGGAGTTCCTACCTGCTAAAGGGATCAAAGGATATAAACAAACTTGTTTATACATTTTAAAAACCTAATCACATTTGTTTAACTGGAATGAGAGTGTCAAACCCCATTCCTAGTATGTGCATGATAAGTCAAGGAAAAGCTGGGCCCTTGCTAACAACTTACCAATACAGAAACACAGAAACTCAAGGAAATCCATAGAAACAGAAACTCAAACTTTAATTTTTTTTCCAGGTAATAAGTATCAGGGAATGAATTAGTCAATAAATAGTTCTAATATTTTTGTTGGTCAACATTTTGGGGCAGCAGAACAAATGTTAGGTCGTGCTCTTTTTTTTTTAAGCTGTTTTTGATTTTTTCATAAAATAATAGATTTAGAGCTGAAAGTGTCCTTAGAAACCATTTAGTTGAAACCCTCTCCTGTTGTGATTAGACTTTTTTTCATGAATCCCATAATGTGTAACAATGGGGTAGACATCTCAAAAATAGGTGTCATACTGTAGGGCAGAAAACTTTTTTTTTTTAAACAAATAAATAAATTGTAAAGTGTTTCATGCTTACACTTTTATTTTAAAGGGACAGAGAAATAGTAGACATTTCTGTTTGCAAGCCTTAGTATACATGCACTGCCTGGACGAACTGACGGTAAAATAAATGAAAACAAATACATAAACAAAAACTCCAATTCATCATGAAACTGAAAACATCATTTTGCAAAAAATTCTAATGTTGAAAAACTTACCAGTACAAGAAGATGCATCACCATTCATTTTCTGAATCAAACTGCTGAAAAAACAATCAGATTGGAGGTTATACACATATCATCTTTGGTGAAAATGTAGAAATGCAAATATACAATTCATCCTTATTGACAGTTCTACATTTACCTGTTGCTGCCATGTTCTTTGAAGATAGCAACACATGAGGCTTTTCGTGGATTCCAAGCACAGTAGGGATCCCTGGCTAACACACAATCTACACATGTGCTGTGTTTTTCACAAAAAGCAACAGGAGACTGAACCACACCAGAATTGGAACCAGCATAAATATACCTTTTGCCCTGTAAATATGAAAGGAAGAGGAACCTAATCATTTGGGAATATGCATATAACTTGATCATAAAAAATCATTACAAACATTCATTTATCGAGCACAATGCTAAAACATAGCAGCTCTTAACAAAAGATTAACAAAGCCTTGATGAATTAGAAGCACCCATTGAAGTACTGCAGTATAACTGAGAAGGCACTGGATCTGGAGCCAGAAAGCCTAAATTTGAGCCCCTGCTCTGTCAGTTATTAACTGTGTGACCGCTTGAGAGTCCAGTTCCACATTTGTCAAAGGGGCATAAAAATACTATAGATCGACCTTAAGTAGTCACTGTGATAATCACATCAAATGAGATGTTTTGTAACCATGAAATACCAGATCTCTGGGCCTAACCTTTTTTCGGACTTCCAGTCTCAAATCTCCAACTGCCTATTAGATAACTAGAACCAGATGTCTCCAATGTCTTGTACATATTTCAATACTTTACCTCAAGCCCTCCCCTCTTCCTACCTAATAATTACTGAGGGCACCACCACCCTCCCACTTACCCAGGCTTGCAATCTAGGTATTGAATTAGACATTTTCACCTTGCCTGCCAACCCCACCTCCCCACCTCTGGAGCAATATCTGATCTGTTGCAAAGTCCTGGCAATATCTTTTGTATATGGCTCCTTCTTTCTCCTCTGACACTGCCAGCACCCTGGTGGAGGCTTTCATCACCCCATGCTTGGATTATTGCAGTTGTCTGTTGTTTAGTTTCCCTGTCTTCAGTCTCCTCCCACTACAATCCATCCTCATTCACCTGTCAAATTGATCTTCCTAAAGCACAGATCTGATCATGTTATTTTCCTGTTCAATAAACTCCAATAGTTCCCTGTTACTTTTGGTTTCAAATACTAAACCTTCTGTTTCGCTTTTAAAACCCTTCATAACCTGGCCCCCTCTTTCCTTTCTAGACCTCTTACACTTGCTTCCCTCCACATATTCCAGAATCTCGTGACATGGGCCTTGTTTCGCTTACAAAAGATACTCCATCTCCTGACTCTAGATATTTTAACTGGCTGTCTGGCATGCCTGGAATTCTCTCCCTTCTCATCTTCCATCTCCTGGCCTCCTTTAGGTCCTAGCTAAAATCCTATCCTTTACAAGAAGCCTTTCCTGATCCCCCTTAATACCAGTGTCTTTCTCTAAGATTATCTCTAAATTATCATATATATGTATATACGTCTTTTCTTTCTTTTTTTAAAAAGTTTTATTGATGTATTTTGTTTTTTATGTCACTGATATTTTCTGATATATTCCTTGTTCACTGAACCCTCTCTTGTTAACAAAGTACTTAAGCAAAACCAACCAACACAGTGACCAGAGTATACAATATTCTGTTTTCTATGAAGAAGAAGGTATGTACCTATCTTTTTAAAAAAATCTAAGTTGCTTAATTCTTTATGCACCAAATCAATCTCTTTAGAATGACTTTTCCTTTTCCTCTTTAATGGAATTGTTTTTTGTGTCTCCAGAATTTCATTGCTGAGAGCTTCTCACATTTCCTGTGTTGACATCCTCGGTAGGATTTCAGGCCAAGGCATCTTTCCTGTTCATTCTCTGAAGCCTTTGAAATCTGCCCTCCCCGAACCTAAGATGCATTTCAGATGATTGTTTGCTACTTTCTGCTAATTCTCTATCACATGAGTGCTTAGAATGACCTGGATCACAGAATTCCCAGAGATAATTTGTATAATTCTGAACTTTGTGGCTTCTATCTTTTAGCAGACACTTAGTTACATCACTGAATTCAGAGTTTAAGAGGCTAACAGAAAAAAAAATCTTCTGTTCTGAGACTCTCCTTGATTCACTTAGAAAATATCTGTAGACATGAACTGTTTACTATACTACAAAGTAGTTTATTTTTTAACCTATTTTTTATTTTTAAATTCAATTTTATTTTACTTTCAGTTAATTCTCTTCTTCCTCTCTCTCCCTCCTCCACCAATTGAGAAGGCAGGAAAAAAGAAAACCCATTACAAGTATGTATAGTTATACAAAACAAATTCACATATTAGTCATATTTTAAAAAAAAGAAAGAAAGAGAAGAAATACTACAATTTGTACCTGAGTCCATCTGCTCTCTAACTAGAGATGGATAGCATGTTTTATTATGAATCCTTTGGAATTGTGGTTGGTCATTGTGTTGATCAATTACTAAGTCTTAAAGTTAATAATATTCACAATATTGCAGTTAAGTGCATAAATTTTTCTCCAGGGTCTACTCACTTCCCTTTGTATCAGTTCATTCAAGACTTTCCAGGCTTTTCTGAAACTCTTCCCTTCATTATATCTTAAAACAAAATAGTGTTCCACCACACTCATACACCATAACTTGTTTAACCATTCCCCAACTGATGAGCATCCCCTCAGCTTGCAATTCTTGCCACCACAGAAAAAGCTGCTATAAATATTTTTGTACATATGGGCCCTTTTTTTCTTTCTTTGATTTCTCTGGGGTATAGATCTACTAGTAGTATTACTGGGTCAAAGGGTATGCACAGTTTAATTGCTTTTGGGGAGTAGTTAGAAATTTCTTTCCAGAATGGTTAGATTAGTGACTTAGACTACTCCCCCCCTTAGTAGTTGGGACAGGAAAGAAAACTCTTGGGAAAAATTTAGGAAGACGTAGAAAAAATGTCCATCATGGAGTTGGGTAAATGGAGTAAAGGAATGATAAATCATTCCCCTATCTTCTTTCAGTACACTGAAGCTGCTAGCATGGAGATATATTAACCTATCAGGGCATGCTTTAATCTCTTAAAGCCTCCAGACTTGGCTCTGCAGTTATCAGGATTCTGCTAGTATTCCAAGGTTTGGGGATGCTGCACCACACCACACACTCCCCCTTACTTCAGCTTGATTCAACTATAGTCCAGAACTTGCTGGAGGACACTTCAGTGGCTAGTGAATTATGATAGAGTGAGGCTATAGTTTGGGTTCAATCCCATCAAGGTACATGACTTTGATTTAATTCCACAGACACATATTACACTCGAGTCCCTGCTTGTTTGTTTCTTAAGTGTTTGCCACTGGTCAGAAGGGGACCTGGGAAAGGCTATGAGAAAATCTGAATCCATTCTTTCTACTATTACTGCAAAAGCAACCCAAAGCAGAAGCTTTAGAGATTGAATCAACACCATCAGTAACACATGCAAAGCAAAGGTATTTTTCTCTCACAAAGCAAACAACAGTAATCAGATTTCTGTTTCTCAGAAGAAACTTAGTATTGGTTTGATTTTTACAACGTTGACAATGTAGCATAAAAGACACAAACTACAGAAGACAAAGATTTACAAGGATTTTATAGATATATTGGTTCTAGTGAGGGAACTAGTTTCTACATAAATTACTAGAAATAAAATCTAACCTACAGTAGGGCCAAACCTGTGGTACAACATTGCTTAAAAAACAGCAATTCAGGATTGTATACTGCACTCTAAAATTTGCTTCTTAATATTAAAAATTTATCATTTTCAAAGAAAATTTTAATAGAAACCTGTTTCATAAGGATTCACTTCCCCCTGTTTTTCATATATAGTGCTCAAAATTCCAAGAATTGTTAAGAATTATAAAAATTTTAAAGCTAGAAGCAACCATAAGGCCCATCTATACTAGAGATGTCAAACTTGGGGTACACTGGGTTACAAAGCTCTTACATGTGGCTGGGAACCAGGTTAAAATATAACAGGGGAAGGTTTAACAAAATAAATTAAAATATTACACAGATAATGTTAATTCGTGGTTTTCTATGTCAATATGCAGTTTCTATTTGAGTTTGATACCACTGATTGAGACCAACCCTTTCATTCCTCTCTAGGTCGTACTTTTAACTCATCTCCACAGGACTAGAAATTTCCTCACCTTGAAAGCTCATTCTAACCCAGGACTACTTCTCACAATGGAAATGTCCTCCATTCCTGAGGTTTCACCTTCTGATTGGCTGTTTCCTCCCAGAAGCTGCAATTTAAGATGGAGGCCCAGGCCAAAAATGTCTTCATTCTCTTCCAGAATGCAATGTTGACTCATTCTACAGGACTTTATCATAACCCAAACTGGGTACTTTATCATTTTGCCCCTCCTTTTTTTAGCTCCCTTCTGTGTCTTACCCCATTAAAACGTAAGCTCCTTGAAGGCAGGGGCTGTCTTTGTTTGCATTTGATTACTCAGCATTCAGCATGGTTTCTGGCACATAGTAATCATGTACTAAATGATTGTTGACTGACTCAGTGATTTATAGATGAAGAAAATGAGTTCCAGATAGAGTAACACTAGAATTAGACTTCAGGTCTAAACAACTATTCTTCTATATCACCACCATAAGACAGACATGAACTAAAGCAGGTTCTGACCCAATTCAACAATGCAGCTTTGTCTTTACCTTCTTAGAGGAGAGCAGAAGGGTCTGAACTGGTTCAAAGTCTTGGAAAAGTTGAGTTTCCTCAATGATGTGCATGCCATTTTCAGAGCTAACTGCTTTATGCAAAGCCCCTGTGTCTGAAATAGCCAAAGCCAACAACATCTCAGTACTATCATTCCAACAGAAGATATAAAGAATGACAATGGTTAAATGAATTATGGCTCACCAGAAGACTCAGAAATAATTGTAACATAGTATTATTTTTCTTAACAGCATTGGCAGCAATGCCCTGCCCTGCAACAAACTCCAACAGCACTCTCTAAAGAGCACAAAGTCCAATTTCTTCACCTCAACTAAGGCTCATTAAAAAAAGCCACAAATACAAGCAAAAATCAATTGGCAAAAAGAACTGTTTTAAAAAGATAAGGACAGCTGGAAATACAAGTATGCTGGCTGCTTCAGTTATTTTAAAATATGGTTCATCTTTTAAAAATAGTCAAATTTTAAAAGTACTGTTGCTAACATAACATAACCTATATATAAAATGTTTTGCTTGAAGTTATTTGTAAGCTTATGATGAAATTTAATTCAATTCAGCAAAGATTTATTACACACCCACTATGTGTAAGGCACCAGGTGCTGGGCATAAAGAGTAAAAAACAGAAAGGTCTCTGGCCTCAAGGAGCATATATGTTTTCTAAATTATATCTGATCTTTGGGCCAAATGAGATTCTTAAAATGTTGGTGTCTTGACCCAAAAAAAAATGTGTTCTGAGTTAAGACTAACTTATAGAATGATCCTATGAACAAAATCTGGATGGAAATAACTCAACTGATAACTCTGGCAACAACAAAATTTCAAGCCACTTTTGTTACAGAATGAGGATAGTAATCTGGTAAAGAGTTAGTTTTTTCTCTCAATATTAAACTTGTTCTTCAATTGATAAAGTGAATACATTGTGTTTGCTTTCCAAAGGAAGTTATGATAGAATCTCAAACATAGGAATCAATAAATACAGATGTCACTAAGTTTATCATATTTAGTAGGTGTTAAAAAGCATCATTATTTATAAAAAATTGGTGTGGTAGCTAGTGACTTATGCTCTCTATGGATGTTTTTTAGGAATATTTTCAAATTTCAGGATGGCCTGTTTTTCATTGTATGGCCTATACTTTCATCAAAGACTTTGTGTAATCAATAAATAAATCTTAACTTTTTATCAAAACCTTCTAGCAATAACTCTTTTACTTAAGAATTTCATTGGTTATAGATTAACTAACAGTATTTGAATGGCATCTTGCAAACTCACCTGTGCTAATGAACATGACATCATATACTGTCTTGTCAAGTGCCTGGATCCTATCAACCACAATCTGTGTGTAATTCACATCTCTTTTTATTAGCCTGGGTCTGTTTGTTATTGGAAACACAGAGTCGTCCATTAAAGGGTGATCTTTCACAAACTGGAGTGTTTTGTCTGGCAAGTTCAAGGAACTACTGTAGTTGGCTGCTCTTGCTTCATTGTTGATGCACTGTAAAAAGAAAATCGATGAGAATGATCACAATTTGTTGTTGTTGAGTCATTTTAGTCCTGTCCGACTCTTTGTGATTCCATTTAGGGTTTTTTTGTTTTGTTTTGTTTTTGCTTTTTGGTGAGGCAATTGGGGTTAAATGACTTGCCCAGGGTCACACAGCTAATGTCACATGTCTGAAGCCGGATTTGAACTCAGGTCCTCCTGACTCCAAGGCCAGAGCTCTATCCACACTGTGCCACCTAGCTGCCCCCATTTAGAGTTGTTTTTTTTTTAAGCAAAAATACTGGAGTTGTTTCCCATTTCTTTCTCTAGCTCATTTTACAGATGAAAAAACTAAGACAAACAGAGTTAAGTGATTTGCCTAGGGTTACATAGCTCAGAGCTTCTTATTTTAAGAAGCCCTGAAGGGTTGCGAGTAGAAAAAGTTTCAGATACCCTGAATATCTGGTAAACATCCGAGGGCAGACTTGAAAACAGGAAGATCAGTCTTTCTGACTCCAGGCCCAGCACTCTATCCACTGTGCCACCTAACTGCCCTAATGATCTTAGGAACATTCTTTAAAAAAAAAAAAAAAAACTTACACCTTCAGAAAGAAGTAATAGTATTTTAAAAAATCCACAAAATCCATCTTCAAGTAATCAAAATACATAAAGCTCTTAGAAAATGCTTTGTTTTAAAATTGTGTATATGAGATTTAATTTTGTTTTTGTAAATGCCTATGTATCCAGGTCATTTTCTTTTATGCAAGAAAAAAAGGATGTTTAGGCTTTTAAAAACACATCAAAACTCAACATTTGAATGAGCTTCATATTCCTTGTTTAATTTCTACCCAACAATGGAAGAATACTATGATTCTAAAAAGGAATCTAAACAAGCCCAAATACACTTTGATAAATTAAAGCATTTTTAAAATTTAGGTGAACTCTTAGGGATTTTTATGTTAGGATAAAAAGAAAACTAATATAGGGAAAGTTGTCAATAACAAGAAAAAGTTTTCTCTTCTTACTTCCGCAGCCCACTGATTTATAGGAAAACCAAAACATGTGACAGTAAGTAGGTAAAGAATATTTTGGGAAAGGTAACTGTCTATCTAATACATGTCGATGCTTCGGTGATCTCAGTGAAATTTGGAGAGTCTCCAATGATAAATACTGCGACATAGCTAGTCATATACTCCAATGCCTTTTGGGTGAACTTCAATTTCTTCAGAGAAGAAAATTCCATAAATATGCAGCAATATACCATCACCAGCAGATTACTTGAGTTTCAAAAAAATAAGTTTTTGTTTCAAGCAGAAGTTTGAGTGGGTCATTAAAAATACTGTGCAAGTTTTCAAAGGTTATTTTCCTCCCCTTAGTCAATTCTGGGACTAGTTCACTGTCCATCTACAGTTTGTTTCCAAGATATATTTACCGATGGAGCAGCTCTACAGGTTGTCTATTCAACTGCATATCTTGCCCTGGACAGTAAGAACCCTTAAGACTTTTGGTTTTTTTCTACGTGCATTGATAGATCAAAACTTTTTTTGAGTACTTATGTCTCAATGAGGATGCTTTATAGTCCTGTGGGGCTTGATTCAATCATTACAGCAGCATATGCAAACAGGTGCATCTGCAGTATATCCAAAGAATTCTTCTTCCATTTGAGATCTGTTCAACATCTTCCATTGGAACTCTGTTCAACAATGGTAAACATCCTTGGCAAGCGTACATTTTATTCATTGTTTGATATTAACAGACCATTACCAAAATACTGTTATCATATTTCAAGGACTCTTGTACAATTTTAACACATAAATAGAATGTGACATGTTACAAGGGAAACTTTAAAGGAAGTGCTTTGCCTTATGGAATCAGATTTTTTTTAATAGTCAAACACTGTGGAATTTCTATATCTTTTAGTCAATTATGCAATTGTAAAGATGTGGTCAGTTACAAAATATTATTTGTCAAATTATGACTGTTCTCTTTTCATACTTCATCAAGGATGCCCTCAATACATATATAGATTATAATAATATATATTATAGATTATTCTCAAAGATTTTGAAGCAATGAAAAAGTATACATATGGGTGATTTGTCGCCAATATTTTCTTCCTCAGTCCTGCTGTTCTTTCCATCTCTGTTGTATTTAGTGCCATTTCTACTTCTTCACGCAGCACACTGAGGATATAGTGGTTTCATCATCATTAATGGAGAAAAGAGTTCGTTATAAAAATTTTTTACATATCTGTTTGTTCCTTCTGATTTTGTCCTTAAAGCCTCCTGATATGATCTCAAAAAAATATGGAAGGGGTGAGAAAGGAGGATGCACTGGCAGAAGGGAAAGGTAGAATGAGGAAGATAATCTCACAAAAAGAGGCACGCAAAGAAGAGCTTTTTATAGTGGAGGGGAAAATGGGGGTGGTTGGGCAATGCTTGAACCTCATTCTCACTGGAATTGGTTCAAAGAAGGAAGAATATATGAATAAACAGACACACACTCAATTGGGTATAGAAGTCTATCTTACCAACAAGGACATGGCAGGAGAGGGATAAGGCAAAGGATGGGGAATGATAAAAGAAAGGGCAGATTAAGGGAGGAAGTGGTGAGAAGTAAAACAGACTTTTGAGGAGGGACAGGATAAAAAGAGACAGAGAAGGATAAATAGAAGAAAATAAGATGGTACAGTAAGTAATCATAACCACGAATGTGGATGGGATAAAGTCACTCATAAAATAGAAGCGGATGATAGTACAATGGATTAGAAACCAAGGTCAAACAATATGCTATTTACAAGATACACACTTGAAACAGAAACACACAGAGTTAAAATAAGAAGGAGCAGAATCTATTATGCTTCAGCTGAAGTAAAAAAAAGTAGGAGTAGCAAGCATGATCTCAGACAAAGCAAAAGCAACAACAGACCTAATTAAAGAGAGAATCAGGGAAATTACATTTTGATAAAAGGTACCATAGACAATAAAGTAATATCAAAAATTTTTAAAGTAAGTTTCTCTGATAAAGACTTCTTTTCTCATATATATTAGGGAACAGAGTCAAATTCATAAAAATAAGAGCCATTCCCCAATTGATAAATTTTCAAGGGATAGGAACAGGCAGTTTTCAGAAGACGATATCAAAGCTATCTATACTCAGATGAAAAACTGCTCTAAGTAAATATTGATTGGAGAAATACAAATTAAAACAACTCTGAGGTACCACTTTATACCTATCAGAATGACAAATGTTGGAAACGATAAAGGAAAATAGGTATGCTAATGAACTGTTGGTAGTGTTATGAACTTGTCCAATCATTCTTAGAGAACAAGTTGTAACTATGCCTAAAGGGCTACAAAACTTGACTCAGCAATATCACTACTACTAGGTCTGTACACCAAAGAAATCAAAGAAAAAGAAGTTATATGTACAAAAATATTTATAGCAAGTCTTTTGTGGTGGGAAAGAATTGGAAATGGAAGGGATGCCCATCAATTGGGGAATGGCTGAACAAGTTATGGCATATGACCATGATGGAATACTATAAGAAATGACAAGCAGGATGATTTCAGAAAAACATGGGAAGATCTACATGAACTGATCAGAGTGAAGTGAGCAGAACCAGATCATTGTACACAGAAACAGAAATATTATAATGATGATCAACTGTGAAAGACTTAGCTACTGTGATCAATACAGTGAGTGCTCCAAGAAAATTCCAAAGGACTCATGATTAAAAATGCTATCCACCTCCAGAGAAAGAACAGATGAACTCAGAGTAAAAACTGAAATGCTGTTTTCTCACTTTATTTTTCTTGCTTTTATGCATGATATGGCTAATATAGAAATATATTTTGCATGATTTCACATGTATAATTGATATCATATTGCTTGCCTTCTCAGTGGGGGGGAGGGGGAATGGGTGTGAGGGAGGGAGACAATTTAAAATGCAAAATTAAAAATAAATATTTTTAAATAAAAAAATTGAGAGTGGACATGGTAGGCACTGGTTAATACCACAAAGAAACATTTAAATACTTTTTAAAAAGGCCTCCTGAGAGGATATGGCTTGGGGATCTTGCCAATCTTTCTGTAAGTCTGTTTTCCTTCCACTGCTTCTTTGTTTTATGAGACAACATTTTCATTACCCTTCCCTACAAGATTTTACAAACAAATTTATCTTCTAAATAGTGCTGCTTTTAGTTGACATTTTCCTCTCCTTGACAAGGAGACTAAAAGTTTGCTGGCTAAAGTGGTTTCTTGGTTCCTTTGGTCTCCTCATTGTAATGATTTCCACCTGGCAGCATCATGGCATGACAGGCAAGGCTGAGGACTTACATAGAGTCAGGAAGACCTGACCTCAAGTCCTGCCTCTGACCTTTACTAGCTGTTTTACTCTGGGAAAAACATTTAATTGTGTTTTAGTTTCCTCATCTCTAATATGGGGATAATAATACTTGCTTGACAGGATTGTTGTCAGGATCAAAGAAGTTAACATATGTAAAACACTTTGCAAACGCTAAAGCTCTATAAAAATACTAGTTTTTATTATTATCAATCATATTTCCTTAGGAAATGGTGATATTCTGTGATGCTTTGTTTTCATCCATTTAAAAAAATTTTTAGCAACAAGATTATATGAATAAATCAGGGTAGATTTCTTCAAATTTTATGCTATAACTTGAAATTTGATTTTACAAATTAATAGTCTAACTATACATAGACAAACTATCTAGAAATGATTTCCACATTGGTAACCAGTTTTTTCCTATTAAGATATAAGCATTTCATTTTTAAGATGTCTGACACGTTCAGTGCTTACTGAGTTATACAGAACACATTCATGATATACAGGCATAAGGATCCCATATGGTCTATAACTTCTTTCATTTCTTACATGAGCCATATTTTCCAATTTAATTCCAACTCTTTCCAACCTCTCCTCACTATTTGTAATAAGTCTTGGTACATAAGTCACAATTCTCTTCATGTAGCAATTACTGTTTTATTTTGTTTTTAAAGGCAATTGGGGTTAAGTGATTTTCCCAGGGTCACACAGCTAGTGTCAAGTGTCTGGTCTGAGGCTGGATTTGAACTCAGGTCCTCCTGACTCCAGGGTCAGTACTCTATCCACTGAGCCATCTAGCTGCCCCGCAATTACTGTTTCACACCAAGCAAATTAGAAGGCAATACACTGAAAAGATGTTAATAGAAAAACTAAGAGTCATATTCATCAGTCCTTCCAGTCACAAAGTGGAATTCACTTCTTCACTCCAGGAAACCAATCCACAAGCTGACAGGGAAATAAAAAATTGCCAGGTCAATCAAATATGCAATCATCAGATTTTTCAGATTGGTATCATCTTTGCATGGAGTGTTCTACTTTGCCTCTTTTAAGAAGAGAAGAAAGCTTAATCTATGTTCATCCTGATTTTTTTTCTCTACTCACCGCTCCTGGTCGAGGTTTGGGAATCTCTCCACTGTAACGGACCCACTTTGTATGGGACTGTTCCACAGTGGCACTCTGCATGTATTTTCCTCTGGAGAAAACTTCTTCCACAAGGGACATGTTGTATGCACACACTGCTGACAGTCCCACATTATTCCTAGGTAACAAAGAAGAAATTGTTTTTCCTTGATGATAGTAACTTACTTCAGAAAAATAAAACTGAAAAATCTATCTCATGGCACTTACAATTGTGGAGTAAAAACTGCATAAAACACAGGTTCTTTTAAATCTGGAGATTTGAGAATAAAAACATCATTGATCACATTGAAGATAAAGTTATTCTCTGGTATGGAACAGATTAATCTGGCTTTTAGGAAGGAGGTCCATTTCTTCTGTAAAGTCCTTAAGCCTCCTTGGTCCCCCTAAAATTCCAAGGAAAATAGAGGGTATAAATACATTTTCCATCTTGATTAGATAGCTGTAAAGCATCTCCAAGTGCTTAGGTGTTTGTTATATTCCAAGAATCAATGGAGTCAATCTGTTGCACTGTCATTCACTGCAGCCAAGAAAACTAGCACAAATGAGTAGCATTGGTCTAAGTCAGGTTAAGTCAAAAAGAAATAAGGTTCTAGGAAATTAAGAATTCAAATAAAAAGTGAAAACCATTTACATATAACAGTGGCACTGCCAATTTGGATCATGTCTAAATACAGTAAACGAGACTTATGATTCTTAGGTTGGTAGACATTTAATTGTCCACCAAAGAAAAACAAAATAAAGAAAAGTAAGTTTAAGGAATAAACTACAATTAAGAGTTACTAGAATTTTCTAGGCTTCATCAAAGCTTAAGTACAGTAGGTTGCTAAGCTTCTTGGTTATTATCAACAAAACTCTTTTCCTAATATCAACAGGATATTTTTGTCACTTACAAACATGAGAAAGCCTGCTACTAGCCCTAAGAGGAAGAGATGCTTCCCAGCAGTTGGTGGGTAGGTATACTTCAAGTGACTAATCAGGTTGACTGTCTTCCTGGGAGTTATACCCGAGATACAACTAAAAAAAACCCCAGAAGTGCTAAGATTTAAGATCCTTTTGGCTCTGCTACTACTTGAGTGACCATAGGTTAAGTTTCTTCACCTATATGGACCTCAGCTCTTCATCTATAAAATAAAGGGATGACTTCTACTGTCCATTCAAGTTCTATACCTATCATACCCTGATCTTATGATTTAGAGCTTGGAGATGATCAGTTCCAAACCTTCACTTCTCAGTTAAAGAATTTGAGGCCCAGAGAGGTTAAATCACGTGCTCAAGGTTACACAAGTAAGTGATAGAGCTGAGAATGAACTCAGGTCCTTTGGCTCCACAGTCACTGCTCGATGGCACATTACAGATTTTAAGTGTGGGTGTTTTCTCTACTGTACTATAAACTTTTGGGGTGCTGTCCCAACATCAAAAGTACCTAGGCACTAATAATTACTTATATAGATCTCATAGAAGAGACAAGAGAAGACTTAGCTAAAGTCCCAAAGCTACTAGAAATTTAGTCCTCTAAGTCTGAATACAATATTTTTCTATGATAGGATGATAGAGGAAGAGTCCAGAGGGCTCAGTGGAAATGACAATGAGAAAAGGATGAGGACTAGGGAGATGTGTTGAGTTTAATATGAGGGCTGGATGGGGAAGAAGAATCACAAGAAGTGGCCAGTGTCCCCACTTACTTTGCTGATCCCAAGCATCTTGGTCCCCAGGAAAAGCAGGCTTGTGGGAGGAAGGATGGGAAACAGTCTGCCCCTCCTCATTCTGGTGCCAGAGGACTAGGCTTGAGGATCCTCAGGGTATTAGCTCAGGGGCCAGGTAAAGGGTAGAGGCACTAAGGTAAAAAGCACATCCCCTCCTTCCAGAGGAGGAATTGCCTCCTCTTTAGGATGTTGGTATCTGGAATGGACCCTGGTCCCTTCATGCTAGTTCTATATCTGCTAGTTGACTACCCTTTAATTCCTTGCTCTCTCACATTATAGGTTCACAGCTCAGAACTCACAAATGTCAATTCTTCCTACATAAAATATTCTCTGATAACACTGGTCAGTAATCTTTCCCCTAAAAGAACATTTTATTTTGTACTTCTCAAATGCACTCATCATAGATTGTAATACTGTATATTATAGTTATTCCACTACTACACTATATGATTCAGAAGTTCAGGGATAGTATTTTAACTAAACTTTGAATCTCTACCTGTGCCTAGCAGGGTGTTCTACATAAAGAAGGTGCTTGATGAATGAATGAATGCTTTGATGTATTCTCAAAACTTTTGGTCAGTCTTTCCCGGAGAAATCCTTTTTACACTTAAAGATAGCAGAGTTGGGTTTCTTAGCTGCTTTTTCTTAGTTTAAATTAATTCTACTTCCTTTTCCTTTGGAGGGTCTTTTTTTTCAGTTTCTTTAATACACTGTCATTACCTTTTTGGACACTATCTGCATTGCCCTTAAAAATTTGTGCACCAAAATATCACAGAATTGTATAATTTGAGAAATGAAATAGATCACTCTTTTTGAGGCATCCTTTTCCACTTTTGCTCAGGTCTAAGAAAGCTGCAGGGCAGCTGGGTGACACAGTGGATAGAGTGCTGGGCCTGAAGTCAGGAAGACTCATCTTGCAGAGTTCCAATCTGGCCTCTGGTGCTTACTAGCTGTGTGACCCTGGGCAAGTCACTTAACCTTGTGTGCCTCAGTTCCTTATGTATAAAATGAGCTATAAAAGGAAATGGCAAACCACACAAGCATTTTTGCTATGAAAACCCCAAATGGAGTCACGAAGAATCAACAGCAGAGAATTAAGAAGTTTTTCCTGCTTAAAAGTACCTTTTTCTAACTTACATTCACTATTCTCTGTTCTGCCCTCTGGGACCAAACAGAGCAAGTCTAAGCCCTCCTCCACAAAACAACCCTTCAGATATGCTTCCCATTGGCCAGGTATGTCAGAGAACATCAGAGAAATACCACTCAGTACGAATGTATGGCCAGGGCTACTCTATCTTCTGCAGGGTGCTAGGTGCCTATTAGTATCTGGAAGTGGTTGTGAGACTTGAGGCAAGTCACTTAACCTCAGGTCCTCTTTTTTCTCATCTTTAAGAGGGGGTGTTGAACTATATCATTTCTGTAGTCTCTTCTACTTCCGGAAGTCAGTGATCTTAAAAATAGTCATTGACAATGGATTTCACGTCACCCTTTAATCAGATTCTCTTCTCCGTGCTAAACCTGACCAATTCCTTCACTGAACCTTATATAGCATGAACTCAATGTCCTTTGCCATCCTGGTCTATCAATATCCATCATAAACCCTGGTGTGAGAACTAAACACAATAAGCAAGATGAGTTTAGCAAGGACAGAGTGCACTGGTATTATCACCCTCCTATTTCTGGAGGTTATGACCCTCTCAATGCAGCCCAAAATCACGTTAGCCTTTTTGTCTGTATTACACTGCTGACTCATATTTAGTTTACAGTCACTGAAACTCCCAAATCTCTTTTAGAACAACTGTCTAACCATGAATCTCCCATATTATGTTTGTGAAATTGGCTTTCTGTATCCATTTCAAGACCTTATGTTTATCCCCACTTAACTTTATCCTATAAGATTTAGCACAGTGCTGAAGTCCTTTGGATGCCAACTCTGTCATCCAGTATGTTAGCTATCCCTCTTCATCACGGTATCTTCAAATTTGATGATGATCTCACACCCACACACACATACTACCCAGAGGTGATAAAATTAAATCATAATTTGACTATAATTTAGTTACTACATTAAACAGAAAGTCTGATTCCTTGGTCATTTTCTGTGGTATACAGAAGTTTGATATTTTGTTATATAATAATTATAACTATAGAATTATTATAGAAGTTTGATATTTTATTTATTATTTTTTTCCCAGCTAGAGAAGAGAAAGTAGACATACTCTGACTTTAGGGAAAAGCATTCACTAAAAGTCTGTAAGCTAAGGAAACTTTAGGAAAGAAGAAAACTAATGGTTCAAAATTTTAACAAATTAATCATGAGAAATGGAGTTCAAGTTAATAATCATGCTGGGCAAGCATTTAATCATTTTCACAGGAAATCACTAGATTGTACCAAGATCAAATATATGTCCACTGCAGATCGATTAAAAAATCATAATGGTTAAGATCATAGATTTCCAGGTATATCTTCTCACATAAGTAAAAAGAAATTATTTATGTGTCCTACCTTGCATACTCTAGCTATCCTGGGAATCATTAATTTTCCAAAAAATTCATACTCCACAGACACTTCTGTGAAAAAGAAGTAGATTTTGTCATCTTCTCCATCTGTGCTATTTGGATTTTTTCTGATCACATCAGCAAAGACAAAACTAGGTTCTGTAAATTCAAAGCAAAAATTAGTGTCTTACACACACAATATATAACTTAATTCTATTCAATACCTTACAGAGTTTTTTCTGATTCCCTCATTTGTATAACAGATGTCTATAAATCAGCAGGAGAAAGTTGAGAGGTTGGGGGTGAGGTGACAGGGGGCACAGACCAAGATTGTCTGACTGATTTGAGAGTGAAAATCTTGGGTTCAGGGAGTAGGCACAGTGTTAAAAGGGAAGGGTTTCTTAGGGGTAGGAGCAGTTATTGGGAAGTGAAAGTGATGTTGAAAAAAGGAAAAGATCAATAAAAAATGTGTAGCCACATCAAATAGGAGGGGAAGCAAAAATCAAGAACTCAGTGAAAGTTGGTCTCTTCTAGAAGTCTTACAAGAAATAATGCAGTAAAACTCATTCTTTGTTAAGTTTCTTTAAAATTTTCTTACCATTAAGCCAAGGTATTGCATATTCTGTTCTCAGGGGACTTTGAGGGGAATTTCGAGAAATGATGGGTTCACTTCCCAAGAAATTGTAGGATGTCCCAGAGTAAAGCTCCCCATCTTTAGTGTGTTAGAAAGGAAGAAAAAGAAACAAACATTTCAAATCCAATAAATGGCTCACAATAATGAAAAAAAGTTCTTCATTACAACAATATAAATATTTTTTTCTACTTGGAGAATAAACAAACAAATTTCTCCAGGTTGAAGTAGGTCCTATTGTTTATTCCTATCTCTTGTTACTTTTCTTTGAGGTTTGATTTTACTTTGCTTTATGTTTTTAGACTATATTGTATTGAATTAAGAAACAACTAAACATATACATGTAATTCCAACACACCTACACAACTACATACATTGTCTTGTATATAACATAATTACAGTGGACACATCACACACTTAGTGCATAAACATGTATGACCTCAGAAAACCAAGGTGAAACTCAAAAAAGACTACACAAACAGAAGTGTCTACTATTTACCCAGAGGAAATATGATAAAGTCTGCATAAGTATTCTTATAATACATACAAATAGTACATACAAATAATAATTTATTATATACCATCATCCTCATACTCTCCAATCTTCAATCTCTTTCAACCCACTGGTTTCTTCCCTGCTGCCTACAAACACACCCAAGCCTCCCCATCCTAAAAAAATCCTCATTAGATTCTAGCATGACTCAGCTGTCACATATCTCTCTTCCCCTTCTTCAGCTAAATTAGTTGAAAAAAGTCATACATACATACAAAACTAGATTAAAAAAAAGAGTAAATTTGATTTTTGATGCCAACAATAATTCATATATTTTTGAAATGTTGAATGACTTTTATTAAGATCCATATTTAAATGATATGGATATTCTTAAAGAGCATCTAGTATTAAAATGGGGCAAAACAAATAAATAACAAAATAAAAAAATACCTGTTAAAGTAATAACAGACAGCACTTACCAACCATAATGGATGTATAGCTTTGTGCTGGATCAAATGGACACCTGCCTTTACCATCTTCATTTTTACCAACAAGTTCAAATGTTTTTAAAAGCTGCAGTGATAAGAGAGTTTAACAGAAGGATAAGCAAAATAAATGTGATCATAAGCTAATAACAATAACAGCTAGCATTTATATAGTACCTCCTGGGAGGTAGGTGCTATTATTATCTTCATTTTACAGCTGAGGAAACCGGGGCAGGCAAAAATAAAGTGACTTGCCCAAGGTCATATAACTAAGTGTCTGAGGCCAGAACATCTAACATCTAAAAAATTAATTAATAATTAGTAACATTAATTCATAAGAATTTTACATTTATACAGTAAGAATTGCATCTTTTTTTAAATAGCATTTCTGGACTCAATCTTAAGTAAAGCAAAAAGGCTCAATTATGAGATAACTTGAAAATGTTTTTAATACTTGAGGGAAAAAAGTATAAACAGAGAAAGGATGAAGAACACAGACTAGATCTATATACCAGCTAAAAATACATGCTACCAATAAAATTTCAATAAATTGTAATACTTGAAGAATTCTAATTAATTTATCTAGATCAATTAATTAGCATTTATTAAGCCCTTATTGCAGGCACTGTGCGAAGCATGGGGGACACAAAGAAAAAGTGAAAATACCCTCTGCTCTCAAGAGCTTATATTCTAAAGGAAAAACAACATATATTTAAATTAATACATAGAAGACAATACAGAATAGTTGCAAGGTAGCTGTAGCAGGGAAGTACTAGCATCTGGGGAAGAGATAGTGCTTGAGTTGAGGCTTAAAGGTAAGAATTACAACTAGAAGACTATTGCAATATTCCAGGTGAGAGGTGATGAAGATGTGAAATAGGGTAGACTGTGTAGGTGGAGGAGATATGTGACTAAAACTACCGAGAAAAAAAAAAATTACATGATTTGAAATGCAACTGATTAGATATGTGGGTGAGTGCAAGGAGCTGAGGATGACATGGTGGTTGAGAAACTGGGTGACTGGAAGGATGGTAATGCTCTAGACTATAAGAGAGAAGTTTGAAAAGGGATGGGTTTACAATAAAAGATAATGAGTGTTGTTTTAGACATGTTGGCCTTGAGATCCTTGCAGGAATCATTTGAAATGTCCAACAGGCAGTTGGTGATGTGGTACTGGAATTTAGGGGAAAGACTATGGTTGGATAGATAGATCTGGGAATCATCAGCATGGAGATGATGATTGAACCTATCAAGTTGACAAGATCAGCAATTGGAGAATACAGAGAAAACAGAAGAGGATCTAAGACAGAGAATTCAAGGACACTCATAGTTAGTGGGTGTGGCAAGGAAGAAGATGAAGCAAAAGAGACTGAGTAGTCAGACAGGTAGAAGGTGATAGCAGTGTCACAAAACTTCAGAGTCTCCAGAAGGTAATGGTGGTCAATAGTGTCAAGAAGGATGAGAATTCATTAGATTTGTCAATCAAGAGATCATGTATAACTTTAGAGAGAACAATTTCATTTGAATGATCAGATCAGAAGTCAGATTGCAGAGGGTTTAGAAGACAGTGAGAAGAAAGGAAGTGTATACATTAAATGTAAATGACTTTTTTCAACTAATTTAGCTGAGAAGGGGAAGAGAGATATGTGACAGCTGAGTCATACTAGAATCTAATGAGGATTTTTTTAGGATGGGGAGGCTTGGGTGTGTTTGTAGGCAGCAGGGAAGAAACCAATGGGTTGAAAGAGATTGAAGATTAGAGAGTATAGGGATGATGGTATATAATAAATAATGCATTTTACGGTTTGTAAAGTTATTTACAGCCATAATCTTATTTGATCCTTACAAAAACCCTGGGAAGTAGTTGCTATAGGTACTATTATACTCATTTTATGGATACCAAAACTGAGGGTCAGAGAGATTAAGTGACTTGCTCATGGTTATACAGTTAACAAATGCCACTTGAACTCAAATCTCTTTTTACTCCAAGTCCATTGTTTCAAATCCATCTTTGACTAAAATTTTTCTAAAATGATTTAGTGCACTTTTCTGCCTTGGCAAGTAAAGTTCTTGAAATGAACATCTATTCAAACTGTAAAGTACTAAAGATGTGGGTGGTATGGAGATTGAAATGAATGTATAATGGTCCTAGAAATCTGTTTGTCCCAAATAAATCTCTGATGTCTGGCCCTCTTGTTATCTGATTCATCCTTATAAAATAAGGATAAATATTGTGAAAAAATAAGTGAATTGATGTTTTTGTTATACTATTTTTTCAAAAAAACACTTACCAGGCACCCTCAGTAATGTGGGACAGAAGAGAGAAGTTTGATTTTTCTCTTTTAGATCTCTATGTCATCAGTTCAGTTCAATTAAATAAACATGATATGCATGGATGCAAAGATGTATGTATACATGTGTACAAAATGTTCTTATTTCCTTATTGTTGTTTGTCTTTTGTTCTCAAAGAAACCCATATTGACCTTAATATTGAGTATTTCATGTTAGGGGTCCTAAAAGTCTAAGAAAACTCCCTACCCAGGTGTTGTAGATCAAATCTTCTTAACTAATTCACCTAGACATCAGTAATGTGAAATAAAGTAATAAAGAAACTGTGAGTGGTTGGGGAGCTTTTTGAGAAAAGGATTAAATAACAGAAGTTCACAGTTCCATATGCAATCTTCTTTTTTGATCTTTGTATGCTTGAATGTGTTTTCTGATGATTAAATTCAAAATTTTTTTTAAAAAATTCTATTAAAAAAGGATGAATAAGTCTGTCAAAAGCAAGAAATTTTGAGAATTTAAGGATTCTCAAAACAAAGAAGGAGATTCTAACAAAGACTGCAGGAACAGACAGGAAGTTAATCAAAGGGAAAGAACATGAATCCTGTTTCTGAAAATAACTAAGTAAATACCCTAGGCCTCAACACTTACATAGAAAACCTAACATAGAAGCCCAAAAGAAAAGAAAAGAATTTCAGAAGCAGAAAACAATTTACATCTAAAATAGCTGTTAAAACATTTTAGCAGTGGCAGAGTCAAGATCAGCATAAAGAATGGTGACATTCCAAGGTCAGAAGTAGCAGAAACTCAAGTCAAATGACATATGAGAATTCCTTAACATGCCTTCAAATTTTTCTAGCTTTAGTCTTTGAAATACAGTGAAACAAAAACTGTTACCATAGCTAAGGCTACCTAGCAAAATTAAGAAAAGTTAAAATTTTAGTGAAAGAAAGGTGGATCACAGAGTACTGAGAACTAACATTTTTTTTTTTTTAGCATTATGCTAAGTCACATTCTGAACAAAGCATGTTCTTGTTATTTAGATCCAGTAGGTGCAGAAAGGCAACTCGTCTATAAATTATCATCTGAGGCTCTGAGACGTTAAGTGACACACCGATGGTCATATTGCCAGTATATGTCAGACCCCAGATGCGGTAGCGTGATAGCTACTAGGATCCCTGCCTTGCATACTGATTCTTTTTTCCATACAAGGCAGGGAAGTTGTCCTTGAGATGTGAGATCAGGGCTTGAGCTATTGATGAAACTTCTTGGTCTCCTAATGCCTAAAAAGCCTCAAAATAGAGTCCAAGTCCCTAAGACTTAGAAAATATCTCACTGTTGTGGAAGTCAAATATGTGTCCTTCTGATCAGATGAGTTTCTGTATGGAAACAAAGGTAGCTGAATCCTTGCTAAATATTCTTTGTGTGCTATTGTGAATTTCTTATTTATTATATGTAAGATAGTCTATAAGTATCACATTTCCTTGTATTCCTGAACCTGAACCACTGGACTGGTCTGAGTGAGGCCTGACCCCATAATTCCAGGTCTTTCTGTCTCTAAGACTGACCCTCTATTCATTATGGCACACTACTGTTTTAATGTAATATAGCAGAGTATTAAAAGTTGATTTAGAGAAAGCAAATTCCATCTAATGACTTTAAACTTTGCATAGTGGCAAAGAAAATAACAAAAATGAATGTGAAGGTGATCATGAAACACCATGATCATGAGATTGTGAGTTTCTTGAGGGCAGGGATTATCTTTAGATTCTTTTTGTATCCCCACTGCTTAAACATAGTGCCTGGCATATAGTAAGAATGTAGTAAGTGTATTTTGACTGATTGGTACCACCATGGTCCTTAAGATATAAGTGACATATAAACCTGCTTGACTGGGATTATTGAGATTAGTTCATTAGTGCTGTCAAAAAGTTTCATGGCATTTTACATTCTGACTGTATTTTCTTAATGTAAAGTTTGATAAACCTTACCAGATGATCACAAGTTGGCTGAAATGCATTAGTACCACACACATATAGAACAGTATCATTAAGGAGTTGTAAGACTCGGATATAGTTGAGACACTCTGTCTGTAATGAATAAAAAAAGGCAGATAAAAAAATTACCTAACTAATTAATGACAGATTCTCAATTATACTTCATTTACTTGTTATTCATGAATTTTAGAAAATGCATTGCCACATTTAATTTTATTGTAAAGCCAAGCAAGACCCTGAAGCTGACCTGACTCATTCCATCATTACAACTGTCAGATTGCTATACAAGTGCAAAACTGACTTTAGTTTAGATACAGATTTCTACTTGAAAAAAGAGTGATAACAACAAAGCAAAAAAGGTCATCTATAATTTTGGCTCAGAAAGCACATTTAGAAAATAACTCAAGACTCTTATAGAAACACCCAGACCATTCAATCTATTGCCTGAACTACTGCCAAGTTCATGCCAACTGGCATGCTAGCAAGAGTACAGAGATGTCCCTCGGATTTCCTACTCCTGAACTTTCCCTCTCCTGAACTTTCCCTCTCCTTCCTCAGAATGTATTTAACAGAGAATACAGTTTCACAGCGAGTCAAGTAGCTGGGTGAAGTTCCTATACTATGCCAAAGGGATGAAACATAAACAGAGTGAAACTGGCATGTGTGATGCACATCCAAACAAGTATCACAAGCACAGAAAATGGGAGCACTGACAGGGAGCTCAGCAGCTGGCCTGTCCAACCCATATAACAAAGGAATCCCCCAACTACAGTATTCCCTACAAGGGACTGTGTGGGGCAAACCTTGTTCCTTGCAATGATATCTCTCTAATACTGAGAACGCTAAGGGCCCACCACTGTACATGGGAATGGAGATGTCTAATGCTAAGACAACAATTAAGAAGGAGAATAAAGATCTCCTAAGCAAAGAAACAAAAAGCATTTAAGAATCCATTAGTACTATATGGCCAGGTCAGTGATAAACTCAGCTAAGAAAAATATATGTATTTTTAAATGGGCTAGAAGTAATTCATAGCTACAAAAACACTTTGCAATGATAATCCTCCTTGACCACATATCTCCTACTCAGCCAGTGAGGTAAACAGACAAACTTTGGTACTTGGCAACTTTTCTTTTGACATGTGACCACTGGCATTCAACAGGAATGGGAAGAAAGCATAATGGAAGAAAATAAGGGAATCACAGACAGGGCAAACAAGGGTGATGGAATCTCTGATGAGGTGTAGGCACACAGGTCAATGTTTGTTAAGTGGAAGAACTCGATGAGAGAACAATCTAGCTTAGTTGAACTAGGCACAAAAAAATCAATTAATGTCAGAACTAGAACTAAACTCTAGACTTCTAGGATGGGCTCCAACCACAGTGGTCCAATTCTAAGTTAATGTCTAATATAAAACATACTTTTGTCTTGTTTTAAAATAACTCTTAAAGAACCAAAAATTGTCTTGTTTCTGAGGTCTACTATTTATAGGGACTATTTTAATTTCACAACTCAAGAATCTAAACTGTAAATTAGGGACATTGTTTTAGATATTATTCAGAAAAAGGACAGTGCACTGGCTTTAAGTAGAGGGAAAAGAGGAAGTGGGTCATGACATTAGTAGACTGAAAACATAGGTTCCTTCTAGAATACCTAGAAACCACTTTATAAATTAGGCTAGGCTGCCTTGGGAAGCCCAAAACAAATAAGCATGAGTAACAAACAAGGCAATTACCATAGGTCCAAAATAACTTTCTGCACTAAGTGTTTCAGGTCACTATTATGAGCTACTCTCACTAGTTCAGAAGTAACCAATAAGTGATAATAGCTTGAAGGAGATTTGCAAAGTCCTTGAAACTTATCATTGTTTGAAACAAATAACTGGCCTACATTTCAGAACAGTGGACTTCGGGAGTTAAAATATTCAGATTATATTTTGTGACAAGCTGAATGAAAACAAGTTACCTGTTTAGATTTGCCCTTTTCAGAACATTTTGCTTTTTTATCTTCAGTAACTTTCCAGTATACCTGGTGGGAGGGAAAAAGAACCAATTTCAGTAGATTTTAAAGTTTTACAAGACTAGTGGCAGTATAATGAACAACTCCAAAAGCATATAGTATGAACAAATGCATAGACAACTGCTATTAACCTCCAGAATACTGTGTTGTAAAAACTGAATTTCAAAATGCCAATTTCATACCCATCACTGTGAATAATCCTGGAGTTGGATAAAGCTACTAATTATGATGTCTATTTTCAAACCACTTTCTTTTGGTAATGGTGGTAGGAGCAATTAAATTTCATTAAAAATTTCCTGTGTTTTATTAAATATAATAATAGCTAAATTAGAAAGATTAAATGGCTTTAAAGTATTGAAAAAATAAAATGAAGCAATATAAAATTTCTCTCAAATTTCTAAGAATTCTCTTATATCAAACTTCTCCCTGCTCTCTTAATAAACCAAAAATAATGTAAATGAAACAGCCATAAAAAGCAACTGAAATCAGATTAAACGTAATGACCATCCCTGATCTTGTGGAGCAGATCATAAAACATATCCTCCCTCAGGATGGTAGAGAGATGGAATACTAAATATATACTGTCACATGTGGTTGGTTTTGCTGAACTTTTTGTTTTATTTTTGTGGTTGTTTTTGCTATAGAGATGAGTTCACTGGACAAAAGCTATATCAAAAAACTAATATAAAAATAAAAGAAAGAAAAATCAATGATTTTTTTTAAACTATCAAAATATCTCAGTATAGAAATAGAAAATGCAGGTTTTTATTTTGAATATCTGTTAGTTGTGGTTCATCCTTCATTCTCAAAGAGGACCATGACATCAGGAAGATGATGCCATGACTCGGACTTGCAAGTGAATTGGATTTAAGTGAGGGAGGGCTGTGCAAAGTCACCAGCCTCACTTTCTCCTCTGGAACCCATATGGGTCCAATGGCTAGATAATAGATGAGGACAACTGGATACAGTGGGAGACCTCAGTGTTTTTTTTCTCTCTTAGGCAAAATGTCATGAATACAGAGCTTTTTCTTGAAAATAGTTCATTGAATTTTACTCAGAATATGAATTTTTTTATTTCAGTCTTGCCTGACTCTTTATGACCCCATGACCCCAGGGTTTTCTAAGCAAAGATACTGGAATGGTTTGCCATTTTCTTCTCCAGCTCATTTTACAGATGAAAAAACTGAGGCAAACAGGTTTAACTTTGCCTAGGGTCACATAGCTAGTAAGTGTGTAAGACCAAATTTGAAGTGAGGAAGTTGAATTTGATGCTATAATCACTGTGCCACCTAACTGCCTCCAGAATATGAGCTGAGTTTTGCAATTGCTTATTTCTGAGAGGCAAAAATTCTTTCATTATTGCAGAGGAACCCAATTTTAGACATAAGCCAAAGTGAGGATGAAGATGACCACAACAATTTCTTTATACATGATGAGGACTTAATTCAAGAAGAGTAAATCTACTAATATCATGATACAAAAAGGAAAGACTTCCAAATACATTAGAAGTAGTTTCCACTGGATATCTGGTGAACTTTGACCAAATGGAGTAAAACTTTAAAAACAAAACATGGTTCTAAATAATCCCTGCATCTGATACATGTAGACAAAAATCAACTTGTAGGCAAAAGCTTAAGTTTGTTGCCTTCCAAATTATTTTACTGGGAGGCACAGAGCAGAAGATAAGTAAGATACACTATTTATAGTAGCTGACTTTTCTTTGCAATATTTCATAACTGATGATAAAATTGATTTTTTCTCCCAGTGTTATGAAAAGAGTAAAGAAAGAGGTTGGATTGGATGATTTCTAAGGTCTCTTCTTCTAATTCTAAAATGCTAGGATTCAATATTTTCAGGTGTATTTTGTACTTTGAAGTATTTTCATACAAGTACTTTATAGGAAGTGCAAAGATCTTCTGCAAATCATTAGTTATTAGGTGTTTTTCTCCCCACCAAAAATGTTATCTTCACTCAGCAAAAGCAGATAGTTTCTACAATATGACTTGATGGCCTGGTTTGGTGGCACATGCTTGTAATCCTTATGATCAGGGAAGCTAAGGCTGGTGGTTCTCTTAAGCTTGGAAGTTCTGAGGTACAGTGGGTTGACCTGAGTGGGTATCTGCACTAAGTTTAGCACCAATATGGGAAGCTCCCAGCCTAAAGCACAGGTCAGAAATGAAGCTGTTCAAAAATTCCCTGCCTATCAACAGTGGGACTGGGCTCATGAGTAGCCATAGAATGTCTAGCCTGGGTGAGAGAGGGACATCCAATCTTAAGAATTAAAAAAAAAAAAGCCTCATGATCCTTAGCTCAATTCTTCAAGGTTTTAAAAGCCATTAGAACATTTACAAAATTATTTTCATCATTGAGATATACTGAAGCCAACTTTAAATACAATTAGATCATATGAAAGTCTGGATGTTATGAAGGCAGAAATAATTCCAGTACAAGATAAGTATCTTCTTTCTGGCATTAAAACTCATGATTAGGTGGTAGTATAAAATAAATATGAGTTTTAAAATGAAGAGATTTTTCATTATTAAATTGTGAACTTTCAAGTGTTTTTGCTATCTCCCTTTAATATTCCTTCTTCCTTAATTCAAAGAGGAATCATGATCTTAAGGATGTCATCTACCTAACCCCCCAAGTCATACCATCATCATAATACTCTAACTAGAACTGTGGCAAAATACATGATTGGGGACTGTAAAAAGAGGTGGGCTCGTCACGTAATTAGAATAGGAGATAAGAGTTGGACAGTCAGAATGGTATGGTACATTGATAAACTGAGATATTAAGAGAACAAGAGAAGAGTCACCTACTAGTATATTGAGTAGATTCTCTTTGGAAAATCTATGGCAGATCATGGATAAGAAGAGTTATTAATGTACTCTTCCTCGTCAAATTTCTTGTATTTACTTATCTGTGCACATGTCCTATATTCCCAATAAAATACAAGCTGTACTGTTTAATTTATCTATTTGTTTT
Source organism: Vombatus ursinus (assembly GCF_900497805.2). Classification (NCBI taxonomy): domain Eukaryota; kingdom Metazoa; phylum Chordata; class Mammalia; order Diprotodontia; family Vombatidae; genus Vombatus; species Vombatus ursinus. The sequence goes on from NW_020954585.1 coordinate 35,948,404, forward strand.
TCCAGCACAATGTCTTATATTCACACTAGGTGCTTAATATTTATTTCTTGACTTGATTTTAATTGAATTGAAATATATGCATTTGGTTGGAAGAATGTGGAAAGAAAACTAAAATGGGAAATAAAAATGTGTCCATACCTCATGCTGTTTTTCAGCAATGTTAAGTGAATTCACAGCAAAAATCACTTCTCTGGCTCCTATGTACAAAGTGTCTTTTATTTTGTTTAGCAACAAAGTTGAATAGTTTGAGATTCCTGGCTCCTGAAAATGTGTAAGACGTACTTCTGTGAAGGAGGGAAAAAAAAATTACACAACTGAGTAAATAATGAGAATATTTTCAGCACAGGTAGTAATTTATTTTGGGCATTTTACTGATGCTATCTCCAAAGCAATATCTCAGTCTAATTAAGACACTATGAAATAGTAACAAAAGAACCACACTGCATTTATCTCAGGATTAGGTCACTAACCTAGAACACTAAAAAGGTAACTACTAAGTAACAGGTAATTCTTATATCTTGATAGGAGAGACTTGGCATCTTGATTGTTTAAAAAGTGCCAACTTTCATGGATAATATATTTGACCCAATTCTACTTTCTTGGATACTAGGTTACAGTAAAAAATTTATAACCCAACCTCATAGGATTATAGAATAATAGTTTAGAAGGTACTAAAATAGAACTGGAAAGGATTTTAGGGGCCATCTTGTTCAATTTCCTTATTGTACTGATGAAGAAAATGAGGCCCAGAGAGATTAAATTATTTGCCCAAGGTAACACAGTAAGTAGCAGAGCCTGGATTCAAAATTAAGTCCTTTGACTCCAAACCCAACTGTCTTTCTACTATACCAAACTGCCTCCATTGAATCTCTGTAACAATTTACATGTAAATTGTTAACTGAAAATGTCCTTTATTAGGTGGTTTAGAAGCAAAACACCACACCTTTATCTGGGAAGCTTCACAATAACAATTATCCATTTAAATTTTGTCTAGCTAAGGTTTTTTTTGTTTGTTTTAACTGACTACAGTTGGTCAGTTACAGTACCAAGAGCTTCACTTTGAGGATCTGCATATCCACAGGATAATAGGATTATGGATCTAACTCTAAAAAAGACCAGAGAGGCTTACACCTTTTACAAATGAGAGAACTGAGGCCTAGGGAGGTTAAATACTTCACAGAGGTAGTAAGAATCAGAAATAGGGTTTGAATGCATGTCATCCAAGATTCTAAGGCCAGTGTTCTTTTTACTGTACCATGTAATCACTTAAACATTTTACTTCAGTATTTTAAAAACCAATAAAAACAGATACTATTTATTTTCCATCTATATTTACTACTAAGGACAATAGTAACAGTTACGTAAGATAGTTGGTAGCATATTTTTCAAAGAAGAGCCAGTGCCATTTTCCCTCCTGAACTACTGGCCTCAAGTAGTCAATGTCTCTTGGATTTCCACAGAGTAAGAATTCAATAAATACTGCCTATTTTTCCCAATTTTGTCAGTTAGGAGAGATGTGCAATGATATCCTTACTGAAAGAAGCATCCCTTATTTCAAAATATCTTTTAATACTGAGATCACTGTGAACACAGCTTTTTAAGGATGCATAGAGATCCATGTCATTGCATTGTTTTCTAGTCAGCATTACTTCATCTTCTCCACCAGCATGATGTGAGATACTTTATTAAAACCTCTGTTAAATCCACTCTATCATGAAATAGTAGATAATAAAATGATCATTGTCCTTGTGAGGCATAAACTAACGAATAACCAAAAAAAACAATTTTCATAAAGCTAAGCTGCTAATGATAAATTTAAGGAGTTAGACATCATTTCAATGTTCTAATCCAGAAACGGGAAACCTGTGGCTATGAGGCCACATGGGGACCCTAGGTCCTCAAGTACAGCCCTTTGACCGAATCCAACTTCACAGAACAAATCCTTTTAATAAAAGGATTTGTTCTATAAAACTTAGACTCAGTCAAAAGGCTGCACCCGAGGACCTAGAAGGCACGTGTGCCCTAAGGCCACAGGTTCCCCACCTCTGTTCTAGTCCATAGAAACATGAAATGCTTAGAATTGTAGTTTTCTTAACGCAGCAGCAAAAAATATGACAATGAACACTGTTAATTACTCTTAGGTTTCTTTTTGTTGTTAACATCAAACCAATGGGTACACAGTTTCATTTACAAACCAGGATACAGATAAATTTTTACTCTGTTTAAAAAATAACAATAAGTAAGATCTTAAAGAGAAAGATCTCTAGGAGCATATCTTTATTACTAAATGTGAAAATTAACTTTAATAACTTAGATTCTAAAGCATAATACATCGTAATAGATCTATGACGTGAAATTACAATTATTAGTAATAGGTTTTTTAATGGTATTCTTCTAGTCATGATTTCATACAATGATAAATTTGAAATACAGCAGGAGACTGACCTTGCAATTAATTCTAATTGAATGCTTAATGGCTAGCAGCTTAAATGACCTTAATAGCTTTTTAGTTAAAGGCTTAATGTTTAAGTAAATAAACACTCAGGTGAAAACCCATCATTATGCACCAAAAACCAGTAAAAATTCTGAACATGTCTGTCCAAGTTTTATTCTTACCTCTCTGCTCCCAAGTGATTCTAGGTATTGGACCAAAAGCAACTGTTGTTCCAAATGACAAAACCAAAACTATAAAGAGTCCATTTAAAGCCATATTAAGCATCTTCATGGGGGGGTAGCTGTTGAACAGCTGCAGGAGCAAATGTCTTCAACTTATTGTATATCACAGGGAAAAATTGTTGAATGCAACAAAGTAAGAATTAATAACATGCAAATAAATTCATAAATGGAGGCATCCAAAAGGTTATTTCTCTGAAGGAATACTCCTTTTCCAGCATGACAGATGAAGAGAAACTCCACACATGGGGTTCTTCTTAAATATTATGTTGTCTTTGAAGAACATTCTTCTCCACGGTCTTGACAGAAAATGTAACTGTAGAGGAGTGAAAATGAAAGTGGTTAAAAGACTAAAATCATGAAGTAATCATTTCTGATTTTCAGGTTTTTTTTGCTCTGTCTTTGAAAATTTGAGAAATATTTTCTTATGGTTTCCTTCTTGTGAAGTCTGTTATAAAAAAGTTTAGCAGGTACAGGGAAGAGGAATACTTACAGTGTGGCAAGCTTAGATCCATATCAGTGCTTACCAATGTGAAAAGATTGGGAATTCCTGAACTAGAAGGGTACAAGAAAAGGAATTCCAACATAGAGAGATTCTCTGCTGCCAGACTCCAAGAGAAGAAAAATCCAAGATCTTAATGCCTTTCTGACCTCACTAATCCAATACCTCAGAGTGCAGTGGAGACCTACAGAAAGAGGCTTAAGTGTGATCAATAAAAGGACTTCCCCAATTTTCTAAGTGGCAGTGAAATTAAAAGTTGTGGAAATCAATTCGGTTGTTTCTCTTTGAAACATTCTCTTTTCTACTCCATTAACATTGCTGATGTCAGGGAGAAAATATCAGTCCTAGTATGGTATATGTAACAAGGCAATTTTGGCAAAAGAAAGGCGAATACCAATGGATTGTCATAAAGACATATAAAATGGTAAGCTATGAGCTACCAAACATTTTGCATTTAAGCAGGCTTTTATGCATTCTATCTACAGGAAGACCATGTAGGCACAGAGCTTTGCCTACTACTCTTCTGCCAAAGATTCCTGAAAGCTGAGTCAGGAAAGATAAAAATTGCAATTACAGAGATGTTGGAGGATGAAGGGTGTATAGTTCCCATTCCCCTTCTCTATTTCCTCTGTAATCAAGTTAAACAGGTGGTTCTGTAGTTTTCTCTTCTCTGCTCTCAGTCAGTTCATAAATATTCCTCGAGATTAAATTAACACCCAGGGATATACTATACTTTTGACAAGAAGCTTCAAAATGAGCAGAAAAAAAAAAAAACTTAGTCATGCTGTGAAATTAGTCTCAAACAACTGTCACATAATTTATCTTTTACATAATCATAGAGTTTAACAGTTAGAAGGGAATATAGTAGTCACCCAGTTTAACTGAACCTCAAAAGGAATTCCCAATATAATAATATCTTCACCAGGGGAATCATTCAGACTGCTTCAAGACCTCCAATGACGAGAAACCAACTACCTTTTGAGACAGTCCATTTCACTTTTGGACAGCTCTAATTGTTAAGAATTTTTTCTTAACATCAAGACTAAATTTGCTTCTTGAAGACTTCCATGTATTGCTCCTAGTTCTGCCCTCTTGGGCCAAACAAAACAATTTTAAACCCTATTCCATATTATAGCCCTTCAAGTACTTAAATGTTTCCCTCTTAGTCTTCTCTTTTTTAGGCTAAACATACCTAGTCCCTTTCAAATGATCCTCAAATAACATGGACTCAAGGTCCTTCACTATCCTGGTTGCTCCTATCTGGATACTCTTCAGCTTATCAATGTCCTTGTTTAACTGTAGTGCCCAGAACTGAACATAGAACTTCAGATGAGTTTTGAGAATGGCAGAATACAGAGAGACAATCACCTCCCAATCACTGGAAGTTATGCCTTTCTTTTCCTTTTTTTTGGGGGGGGGCTACGCAATGGGGTTAAATAACTTGCCCAGGGTCACACAGCTAGTAAGTGTTATATGTCTGAGGCTGCATTTGAACTCAGGTCCTCCCGAATCCAGGGCCGGTACTCTATCCACTGTGCCACCTAGCTGCCCTTTTCCAGCATGACACCAATGAAGCCAAAGATGTTCAGTCATTTCATTCGTGTCTGACTCTTCATGACCTCATAATGGAGTAGTTTGCCATTTCCTTCTCATGCTCATTTTATAGATGAGGAAATTGAGGCAAACAGGGTTAAGTGACTTGCCCAGGGTCACACAGCTAGTAAGTGTCTGAGGTCAGATTTTGAACTTAGGTATTCTAGACTCCGGGCTCAACATTGTATACACTGCACTGCCTAGCTGCCCTGAAGCCAAAGATAGCAGTGCTTTTTTCTGGCCACCACGTTAAATTGTTGACTCATATTGAGGTTTTTTTTTTTAAAAGAAAAATATATTTATTCAGCATGGGGCTCCACAGCCTCCTTCTTTGCTACCATCCTCTCTCCTCCCCACCAGGGACAGCTGATTTGTCTTGTGGCTATGACCTCGGTTATATACCCCTACCCCCATGCTCTCCCCCACGCCCCATATCTTCATGTAGCCGAGTCTTCATAACAGCAGCACGCTCTCAGGCCAGTCTTGCTTACAATAGCAAAACCTTGTTCTTAGGGATTTTAGGCATTTGTGGTAGGAGGAATGGACATCTAACTCTACCATCTGAGGAACATCTGAGTGCCTATCAATCTGGGACCAGATGACACCTGTTGGGGGTCTTCTTTTTTCACTGGATAACTGGAGGTGGACAGATCAGTCTTCCAGATAGCCTCTATCTCATTCCGCCTTGTTGAACAATCTTCAGAACTTCAGAACACTCTTCATGATTCGCCAATGGGGAACTGTTTGGGTTGTGTGCCATCAGCCCTGATGAAATGGACATATTTCTTTGATACTGCTATTATTGCTCTTTTCTTCTGCTTCACTGGGTTGGCTGTGAGAACTGCAGTACTCAGGTTCAGGTCCCATTCCCCTTGGAGGTGGAAGGATAAGAACATCACTTGCTCCAGATAATCTCCTCAGTCCCCTAGTCCAGAACTTTCTGCTTTTCTATCCAAGTCTATAGCCTATGGCTCTGACACTTGTCTGTTTTTTCTAGAAGGATATAAAAGTTTTGAGCATCATTGACATTTCCAGTTTTTCAGCTAGCTTCCATGTGTTTGATTACATCCTGCCTTATGCACTGGAATGTCCTATAGGGGCTATATTTCTGGATCAGGTACCAAAGCTTGGTGATGTCTATGTAGAGTGTTTCAATGATCAGATTTTTGGTCAGGTTGTATAGGTGGAGCAAGAAGGACTGAGTTCTCAGAAGCCTCATTTGAGATAAACAAATTCTTTCTCTGGTCCTGTACATCCACCCTGTACTTATTCAGCAGGGAGGCCAGTCTTCTGACTGCCACATTAAATTGCTAACTCATATTAAGTTTGCAGTCCACTAAAATCCCAAGACCTTTTTCAGAACTACTGTCTACTTGGAAGATTTTTTTTTTGCATTCCAGTTTAGACTAAAGAATATTTCATTTAATTTTGACTAGATTCAGGCAAAGGCTCTTGACCAGTGGAGTTAAACAGAAACAGATCCCTTCAGGCCATACATTGACTTAGAAAATACAAATTAATATTATCTAGGTTGTACTGTATTTTTATTTATTTTGTTAAACATTTCCCAATTACATTTTAATCTGGTTCTGGCTGTACTGGCTCACATTTGATATCTCTGTTCTCCACTTTCAAGATATCCAAACTGTCATCAATGTGTTAGCTATTCCCACTAGCTTTGTAAAAACTGAAATTTTATGAATATTCCATCTATGCTTTCACCAAAGTGATTGGGGGGGGGCATTAAACAATGCAGGGCCAAGAACTGATTCTTGGGATATCCCACTGGAGACCTCCTACCTTGGTGGCACTGAACTACTGTCTGAGTCTGGCTATCCAACCAGTTCTGAATCCAAAAAATATTATTGTCTAGGTATCATCACTTCATCTTCTCCACAAGCAGAGCATGAGATACATTATCAAAACCTTTGTTAAATCCAAACAAACCATAAACACACACACACACACAGAGTGTATTTCTCTCAACAAACAGCTCAGTAACCCAGACAAAAAAGGAAAAAAGATTAGTTTGGCATGATCTGTTCTAGCTTTTGGTACATGAGGAAGTTGCAACAATTGAGCAAGCTGATGAAGTCTGTGTATATGTGAAAACCCAGTTATACTGTAATTACCAAAAATGACCAATATTTAAAAATTTTAGCATATTGTATGAAATGTACTAGACTATTCTTGAGTTTACCTAATAATTTGTCCACATATTTTAAACTCTGCTTAACGTGCTTTACTTAACCAAGTTTTTTTTTTTTTAAACTATTAATCTTTGATAAAGATTGAGTACTTAAGAGAGATTAGATAACTGCTCTGTTATATAATTAGAGCTGGGTTAATCTACAGAGAGCCCCTCATTTCTGCTAAGTGGTTATTAGAAGATTTCATTTGGATGACTCTCAGCCTCCTTGGTTTTTATTTTTCATTTTATCCTATACAGCAGATGTTCTTAACCTAGGTTCAATGAACTTTAAAAAATATACATACTAATAATTGTATTGTGATATAATTGGCTTACTTTGTAATCTTATGTATTTTATTTTATGTATTATTTGGAGAAGAAGTTTCACAGACTATTACCAGGTTCCCAAGGGGTTTCATGACACAAAAATGTTCAAGGAATCCTTCCTTTAGGTGTGTTTAAGTACCTTATATTTAATATTTTGTGGTTTTATTCATAAAGTTCCTATGTATATCTTAGTAGTTAGACTCTTAAGTATTTTGTTTATTCTATAGTAATTTTGAATGGAATTTCTCTTTCTATATCATCCAATGAGTTCTTTTGGTAGAATACAGAAATGCTGTGGGTTTATTTTATATCCTGCAACTTGGATAATAATTGTTTCAATTAATTTTTTAGTTGCCTCTGTGGGGTTTTCTAAGTACACCATCCTAGTGTCTGCAAAAAAAAGTGGTAATTTGTTTCTTCTTTGTCTATGCTTATTCCCTCAATTCCTTTTTATTGTCTTATTGCTATACCATTATATAAAATTTTTAGCACTATATCAAAATAATGACAATGAACATCCTTGCTTTATCCTTATTCTTACTGGAAAGGGCTCTAGTTTATCCCCGTTTCATATAATGGTGGTTCTTGGTTTTAGATATATATTATTTACCATGTTAAAGAAGGCTTTATTACTATATTTTTTAGTTTTTCCCTCAATAGAAATGGGTTTTACATTTTGTTGAAAACTTTTTCTGTTTACTGATAAAACCATATGATTTTTGTTGTTCTTGTTAATAATACAGTCACTTATATTTATAATTTTACTAAAATTAAACCAACTCTGAATTCCTGGTTATAAATCTATAGTATGAAATCTTTATGATAAATTGCTGTAGCCTCTGTGCTTGTTTTGACTCTCCTTGGTTTAGGTATCAAGTCCATATTTGTAACATTGAAAGAACTAGGTAAAATCCTTTCTTCTTCTATTTTTATAAATAGTTTGGATAATATTGGAATTGTTTTTAAAAAATATTTGATAAAAGGCACTTACTTGTAAATCTATCTATCTAGTCTTTTTCTTTGAGAGATGTTTATATCTTTTCAATTTCTTTTTCTAAGATTAGGCTGTTAAAATTATCTATTTCTTGTTCTGTTACTCTAGGGTATTTCTATTTTCATAAACATTTATCCATTTCATTTCAGTTGTCAGTGCTATTGGCATATAGTTGAACAAAATAGTTTCTAATAATATCTTTTATTTCTTCTTTGCTTGTTTTTTTTTGATACTGCTAATTAGGCTTTCTTCATTCTTTTTAAAAAATAAAATCAGCCATTGGTTTATTTATTTTATTGGTTTTAAAAAAAGCAAGTTCCTAGTTTTATGTATTAATTCAATAGTTTTTAACCCAATTTTATTAATCTTGTTTTATTTTATGATTTCTATTTTGGTGTTTAAGTGAGGTTTCTTATTTTATTGGTTTACTATATTTTTAGTTATATGCCAAATTCATTGATTTATTTTGTCTTTTGTTGATGAATTTATTTAGAAATATATATTTTCCCCTAAGGACTGTTATGGCCCCATCCCAAATATTTTGTAATTTTTTATCATTGTTGCCATTTTAAATGAAATTAGTTATTATTTCTATGATTTGTTCTTTGACAAATCAATTCTTTAGGCTTAAGTTATTTTGTCTCTAGATTATTTTTAATACTTTCTTCAATGGCCATTTATAATTTTTATTTCATTACATTCAATGAAGGATACGCTCAATATTTCTGGTTTTCTGCATTTGAGGCTTTTAATGTCCTACTAAATGGCAAATTATTGTAAAGACATTTTCTACAGTTAATTTTTGTACTTCCTTTTCCATGCTTTTGACTCTTTCTTGCATACCTCTCATTTCTTTTCCCATTTTTTCTTCTATCTCTCTCACTTGACTTTTAAAATCCTTCTTGAGCTCTTCTAAGAAGGCTTTTTGGGCTTCAAACCAGTTCATATTCCCTTTTGAGGTTTCCCATGTGGGTTTGTCGACAATGATGTCCTCTTCAGAATTTCTGCCTTGATCTTCACTATTCCCATAATATGAATCTATCATATGTTTCTTTTTGCTCATGGTGTTTGCTTATTTCCTGGCCTTTAAAGAGATTGAGCTCTCCTACTCGGGAGCAGAGGGCACTGATCCAAGCTTCTCGTGTTGGAAACCTAAGGCCTGGTCACTGGCTTTGTGTGCTGGGGCCTCCGATGTTGGCAGTTGGAGGCTGTAGAGTTTTGGCAGCTTACCTGGTGTTGGGCTGGAATCAGCAACACTGGAACTCTAGGGGTAGGACTGGATAGTCTGGCCCCTGGAGGTTGCCTGCTTTTCCTTTCCTTTTGCTTTCTTCAGCACCTTTCTGATGGATGTTGCAGGGTGTTTATCCACCTGGGGCCCTTTGGAGCGCTGCTTCTCTTAGTTTTGCTGAGGCACTGGGAGACCCTGTTGCTGTAGAATGCTGAGGCACCTGGTGGTTTTCCACGCTGGTTTCCACCAGTTCCCCAGCCCTCACTGAGGCACTCGGGGGTCCAGGTGTTAGTGTTTGCCTGCTCCACCACCTGGGTTTCAGTATCTCCTCCTGGTATGCTGAGATGGAGCTTTCCGCTAGCTTGCTAGGACACCTCCCATTCTGCACTGCTCCCCTTCCCCAGGGCAAGAGGGGCCTTTCCCGTTAATCCCTTAAGCAATCTGGGCTACTGGACTACTACATCCTGTCTTTCTTCTGGTTCAGCTGTTCCAGGGTTTTTCCTTGGGCGATATTTTATGGGCTTTCAGAGGTTAATACAGGAGGGTAAGAGCGACTTACTTCTTACTCCACCATCTTGGCTTTGTAAAGACATTTTCTGATCACACATTTTAAGTTTCTCTTTACTCTTTATTTTCTCTTTACTCCTATTTCCAAATATCAACTCAGCACTGATCTTTTCATCAGAAATGCTCAGAAATCTTCCCTTTCATTAAAGATCCATTTCTTTCCCCTAGACTTCTAGGTCATGTCATCAACAAGATGATGGGATAGAAATTTCCTCTAGTTTTCATGGCTTCTTAAAACTCTCCAAGATAAGAATTATGTACAAGAAGTAAGCAATTGCAGGTGTCTCCACAGTCTAAATAAGAACTTTAACAAAGAACTCACAGCAGAGAAAGCTAATCCCTAGAACACACCTGCTATCCCACCAGCTCCCACACTCCAGCATAGTAGCACAACTTGACCCATGGATGTGTGCTTCAGCAATTCCCTTTCTGCTGTTGCAATCTCTGTTGTGCCTCCATGGATAGAACCTTGCCTCAGGAATACAGGAATCAGAGTCCCTAGAAGTAACTTCATCAAGAACAATGGAAGATAGGGATCCAGGGAAGAGATATGATAGCTGATGGGAACAAAAGCTTTCACGAGGAGGGCAAGGGGTATTAATGAATTGAATAATCAGAGGCACAGGACAATTTTTATCATGGAACGGTATTTCTATCCTACCTGTCTCCTACAGGAATTGATACTTCTAAGAATGAGGCACAACAGAAGGAAAAGAGCAAGATCTACAAAAAGTAGTAAATGGAAACTTTAGAAGAAAGGACAAAAAAAAGTGTTTTAGAAGCTTTAGTGTCTCAGAAGCTTTATTCTATAAGGAATACAGAGACTAAAGCAGAAATAATTAAATATAATGGCCATGAATCTAAAAATAAAGACCCTAAATAGAAATAGAAGAGAAATAATAAGAACCAAAGAAAGAAATCCTTTTTTAAAAAGGTTAAACTCTAACAAATCAATTTGAAGGGGAGGAGAAAAGGGATTTAGCTTGACTACTTAATGGGGGGGGGGGGGGGAAATTAGGGAACCAAAAACAAAAAAAAAAAAAAAAGGAATAAAAAAGGGAAAAAAGAAAAAAATTGGGGGAAAGGGGGAGTAAAAAAAGGATAAAAGACAAAAAGAAAGGGGGGGGGGGGGGAGGAACTTAGGTAACCAAATACAAGAAAGAAATAAAAAGGAATTAATAAGAGAAATATGACAAAATTTGGGGAAAAGGTGACAAATAGGAGGGGAGATGCTCTAGGGTGAAGAAAAGAAACCACGTAGAAATATAGTTTCCTTAAAAGCAGATTAATCTAAAGATAACTGAAGAGAAAAAATACTTTCATTGCAGAAGAAAAACAAAAAAAAAACCTAATTAAGAAAAAAAACAATATTAGAGATAAATGAAGGAAAATATAAAACTGATAATTTTTTATGTGAATGGATTAAACAACTTTAATAATGAATGGATTAAAACCAATAAAATGAAACAGAGTGAAATATTGAAAAAGAAAACAAAAACCCACAATCTGTTCTTTTGTAGGAAATACATCTAAAAAGCAAAGAAAAACACAGAATAAAAACCAGGGATAGGAACAAAATAGACTATGCAACAAATGAATTAAAAAAAAGCAGGACTTGCAATCATACTATCAAACAAAGCAAAAAAAAAATCATACCATAAAAATGTTAGCAATAGTAGTAAAGATAAAAAATTAAAGTAATAAGTATAGGTAAAGAAGAGATAAAATTATCCCTATTTGCTGATGACATACTATTTTACTTAGAAAAACTTATGGAATCAGCAAAGATAATAATTAGGACAACAGCTTCAACAAAGTTGTAGAGTACAAAATAAATTCACAAAAACCAACAGTATTTTTATATAACAAAATCATGGGACAAAAACAAAAGGAAATCCAATCTAAAACAACTATGAAATGCAGAAAATATTTGGGGATAGATCTCACATAAAATACTTCCTGCACCAGAGTGGCAGAGGAGAGAAAGGAGTGTATTCAAGAGATGTTATAAGTTAAAATTGACAGGTCTTGGCAACAGAGTAGGTATAGGATACGAGAGAGAATAAGGAATAGAGGATTACACCTAGTTTGAGGGCTTCAGTGACAAATAGGACAGTGGTACACTTGATAGTAATAAGGAGGTTTTAAAGAGAAGAAAGTTTGAGTGAAAAATAATGAGTTCAATTTTGGAAATGTTTAGTTTAAGATGTCTACTGGACATTCAGCTCAAAATGTCTGAAAAGCAGGTAGAGATATGAGCTTGGAGGTCATCAGAGAGATTAGGGCTAGAGAGGTAGATTTAAGAATCATTAGCACAGAGCTGATGAGATCATTAAGCAAAGTAGTATAGAAGGAGGGGAGAAGAGGGCCTTGGACAGAGCCAGAGGGACACCCATGATTAGTGGGTGTGACCTGGATAAAGATCCAAATGAAGGAGACTAAGAAGAGGTCAGATGGAGAGGAAGAGAATCAGGAGAGAGTGGTGTCCCAAAAATCCAGAAAGAAAGAGAGTATAAAGGAGAAGAGAGTGATAGGCACCATCAAAGGTTGCAGAAAGGTCAAGAAGACTGAGAAGTGAGAAAAGGCTATTAGATTTGGCATTTAAGAGATCACTGGTAACTTCAGAGAGAGCAATTTTGGTGGAATGATGAAACTGGAAGTCAGATTGGGAATCAAGGGGGATTAAAGGAGTTAAGAGGAGAGTGAGAGGAAAGGAGGTAGAGGCACACACTATAGGTGGCTTTCTCAAGGAGTTTAGCCACAAAAGGCAGAAGACAATACAGGATGATAGTTAGCGTGCATGGAAGGATCACATGAGGTTTTTGGAATATGCAGGAAGCATGGGTATGTTTGTAAGCTGTAGGAAATGAGTGAGTAGACAGGGAGAGATTGAAGACAAGTGAAACAGTGGGGATAACAGAGTGAGTAATCTTTTGAAGGGGATAATGGGATCACTTGTGCAGGTGGAAGAGTTTGCCCTGGCAAGGAGTAGAACCATCTCTTCATGTGAGACAGAGGTGAAGTAGGAGTGGCAGAAGGCATCTGAATGAAATGAGATAAACAGGATGGGGAGAAGAGAGAACTGTTGGCAAATGGTCTCAATTTTTTCAGTAAAATATAAGGCAAGGTTCTCAACTGATAGTATGTAGGGATGGGGAGAAATGAGAGGTTTAAAGGAGAGATGTGCTATTTTGTCTAGTTCTAAAAAGTAACTCTGACAATTTGATTGAAATGACATTGGATCTTTAAAATGAAGTATAATTGCCATTTTCATTACATTGGTACAGCCCAATGAATATCTCTTCAATTATGAGAGTCTGAGTTTATTTCTGCAAAGAGTGTTTTATATACTTGTATATTCGTATAGTTCCTGTGTTTTTGAAGGTGGGCTCCCAAATATTAGATATATTCGGTAGTTATTTTGAATAGAATTTCTTTTTCTATAAATTCCTGCTGGATTTTCTTGGTAATATAAAGAAAGGCTGATGATTCGTGTGAGTTTATTTTATATCATTCAACTTTAGTTGTTAATTGTTTACATTAATTTTAATGGGCTCTCCAGATTCTTTAAGTAAAACATCATATCACTCTGCCTCTGCTTATTACCTCAATTTCTCTTTCTTGTCTTATTGCTAGAGATGGCATTTCTATCTAAGGTGACAACAGACATCCTTGCTTTGCATCAACTAGGATCAAATGAGGTAATATTTGTAAAAGTGCTTAGCTCAGTGCTGGCGCATAGTAGATACTATATAAATGCTTATTCTCTTCCCTTCTCTTCCTTCCCCGCCAAAATTTCTGATTTTTTGGAAAGACCACTAACTTCAAGCCTATTTCTTTAACATTAACTCCCAAGGTTGCCATATAGCTAAAAAACATGGAGTTATGGATTTCCATAGATTCTACACATGGTAGTTGTAAGTAGGATATAATATATTGCTAACAATATCTTGCAACATTAACAAGTCAAGAAATGGCATAAAATATCATCGATGACATGTAAGACTGGAAGAATAGGTGGCCTTGTCATCTAGTAAGAACGAAAAGCAATAGATATATAGCATAAGTGCTGTCCGAGGATTTTCAAGATATCAAAATAACCAGAGGGTAGATATTTAATATTTAATTAATATTTAATAAAGAATTTCTGGAAAGACAAGAACAAGAATAATAAAGGAAGAGAAAGTGTGAAAGGGGAACAATCTGCTCTGATGGAGGAAAGAGATGGAATTAGATGAGATGAGATTAGAGATCCAACTAAGCACTGGTGTCCTTTATCATGTGTCATTAAATTCTGATTCTGGAAACTTATATTACCTAAATTGAAACACCGTAAGTGAACAACGATTTTCAGACACTGGATGCTTTCCAAAACCATTCTCACCTTTACATTCCTCTCCCTAGAACATACTCTTGCTTTTTTCTGTGACTGCGCTTCATTTATAAATTGGAAAGATGGAAAAACAAATAAATCGAGGAGATGGACTGGAATATATAATTTCAAAAATAAATCTGGCTTAATTTTTGTGGTATAGTATTAGAGGCATTTACCATTTTAGATCTGGGTAATAATACATTGTGTTACAAAACACTGCTAAACCTATACTTCCATTTATACAATAGATAGTTTGAACTATTATACAAAAAACTGAAACGTTACATAAAAATAAACACATAAATCATTACACATACCCATTCATTTCTTATGCCTTCAAAGATACCTTATCTTAGTTTTTGGTTGATTGCCAATTAGCAATGGCTCCTGACACCATTAAGCTTCTCTGTTGCTAAGCCTACCCCTATCAAGTTTATCTAAAAATAAGCACTTAAATGTACAAGGGGCTCTGATATTTAAAGGAACCATGCAATGATCTTTCTGGCAAGCAGGCAATTCAGTGATCTTAGTTTTCTTAATTGTTATATATCATAGTCAGTTTTAAGATGACATGGCAACTTTTAAGTGCCTGCAAAACTAGACTCTTTAATTTAAAGCTAATAATGGGAGAGGTACTGGAGAATGGGAGACCTATTAAGAGGGAATTGCAATAATCCAGGTGAGAGTGACAAGGGTCTGAATTAGGGTAGTGGCTGTATGAGAGGAGAAAAAGGAGAAGATGAAAGTGGTATGAAGATAGAATTGACAACACTTGGCAAATAACTGAATATGAGGGGTTAGGGAAAGTAAAGAGTCAGAGATCAATCAAATATTATTAAGTATTATTACTATCAAGTACTTATTAAGTGCTTACTATGTACTAAACATTGTGCTAAACTTTTGGGGTACAAAAAAAAGCAAAACCAAAATGAATTCTGGGTTTATCTTTTATACTCCACAGCAATTTATAGCACTTTCCACATAGTAGACACAATAAATGTGAAGAGGTTGTCCCTATTAGGCATACCTAAAGAGCCTCTCTTTCTTCTATTAGAACATGAACTCTCTGAGGACAGAGATAAGATCTTTGCCTTTCTTTGTATCCTCAGTGTTCAGCAAAGTGCCTGGCACACATTAAGTCTTTAGTAAATGTTTGCTGTCTGAATGACTTATGTATCCTTGACAACTGTGAATCTTGAAGACGAGGTGTAAGCCTTTGTTCTTTGTTCATTCTGGCCAGTTCATACACCTGAGCCTGGCCTTCGAAAGAGAAAGAACATGGCAGAGACAGAAAGGGCTAATATAGAAACAGATTGAGCATTGGTATTATTTATTATGTGTCATTAAATTCTGATTCTGGAAACTTATATTACCTAAAATTGAGTTGCTCACTAGTGAGCAAATAATGATTTGTAAGGGATGCTTCCTGAAACTACCACACTTCCCTTCCTAGAATACACTCCTCCTTTTTCTGTAACTGTGCTTCATTTATAAATTGGGCAGATGCAAAAAAATTGAGGAGATGGACAGGTAAATATAATTAAAATGAATCTGGCTAAATTATTGTTGCAACGTTTCAGAGAGCCTAGAGAGAGGCCTGTTCATCCACAGGGCTAATTTAGATAAACAGAGGTTCCTTAAGGCAAGAAGTGCACCTTAGACATGGCTCCAGTTAGACCACATATACCCAGGAGGACCTCAAAGAAGGCAAGAACATCATTGCAGGAGAGAAGGCACTGTTAGAAGCACAAATGGTTACTGCTTTAGAGTATAATTTGAGGTCTGGAAGAGTCATTCTTCCCTTGATTCATACTTTTTTTTTTTCAGTATTTCCCTTGAGATTCTAAATCTTTTGTTCTTCTAAATGAATATTACTATTTTGTCTAGCTTTATAGTATACCACTGCTAGTTTGACTGGTATAGCACTAAATCTATGAATTATTTTACCTATTATTGACGTTTTTATCACAGTGATGCAGCCCAGCCATGAGCACTGACTATCCCTCCAGTTATTTAGGCTGTTCTTTCTTTCTTTTTTTTTTTTTTGAGATCTTATAACTTTATTTAAATGAAGTTCAATTTAGTTTTCATCCACATTGACTGTCTGTAAACTTTTGAAAGTGGTGACGGGAATGTAAGTAACCAACATATACAGCTTGTTTGGTGAATCTTCATTCTCATTGCGTTTCCTAGACAAATGCACTCGGATATGGTATGGGACATTCCTTATTCCTTTGGCCCAAACAGCTTTGTTGAGTCTGGTGTCAATGAGTACATCTGGAGTTCCCATTTCTTTCATGGCAAATCTGCGGATTTCCTTTAGAACCTGAGGAGCTCGCTTTTTGAAGCCTACTCCATGAATCCTCTTGTGAATGTTGATGGTATACTCTCTGGTCACCACATCATTGACGGCAGAACATCCCTTCTTTTTCTCTCCACCTTTCTTTGTGGGAGCCATCCTGCCAGGGACCAGGTCGGAAGGGAAGGGCGCAGAGGATTGTGTCTTTATTTCTTTAGAGAGCAGTTTAAATTTATATATATATAGTCGGTGAGCCTATGTGCCAGGCACTAGGCTAAGTGCTAAGGATACAAGAAAAGGTAAAAATATTCCCTGCCCTTAAGGAGCTCACAATTTAATGGGGGAGACAACATGACAACATCTATGTACAATATCTATTTATCTATCTATCTATCTATCTATCTATCTATCTATCTATCTATCTATCTATCTATCTACCTACCTATCTATTGTATAAATCAGAAGGAAGGCACTTGCAGAAGGTGAGATTTTAGCTAAGACTTGAAGGATGAGGAGGGAGACTATTATTCCAGGCATGGGAGGCAGCCAATGAAGAGGCATAGAATTGGGAGATGGAGTATGTTGGCCAGGAACAAGCAGGCCAATGTCACTGAATTGAAGAATATATGGAGGGTCATAAAATATAAGAAGAATGGCAACGTAGAAAGAAGCCAGCTTATGAAGAGCTTTAAAAGCCTAAGAGTATTTTATAATAGATCCTGGAGGTAACAAGGAGCCAGTGGGGTTTCTTGAATATTGTGGTGCTGGATCTGACTTTCACTTTGGGAAGATCATTTTGAAAACTAAATAGAGAATGTGCTTTGGTAGACTGACTTCCAAGTGTTTTATGAATTTAGTAAAACTCTAAAAGATAATGGTGTTAAAGTGCTGTACTCAATATGCCAGGACATTTGGGGAATTCAACATGATCTTGGACAGACTTCAGGAGACAGTGGAGGACAGAAAGACCTCATGCCCATGAGGTCACAAAGAGTCAGACACGACTGAACAATTGAACAACAATAAGAAGTTATTGTGAATGGGACTTCCTTTTCTATTTTTAATCCCTAGACTTTTCTATTGTTAAACAGAAATGCTATTGGGTTTTGCAGGATTATTTTATATACTACTACTTTGCTAAAGTTATTAATTGTCTCAGTTTTTTGCTGATTCTTAAAGATTTTCATCATGCCATAAATGAATAAGGATAGTTTTGTTCTTTCTCTGGCATATTATTTACACATTTAATTTTGCTACTGTCATTGGTAGCATTCACTTGCATTCTATTTTTATACTGAATTCCAAAAAGGAAAGCTAACTCATACTGACTAATGCTATCCATAAACCTACGTATAATTTAAAAAAAAATAAAATTAAACTAGGAGAACTGAAAGTTGGAGATGAGAAGAAAAGAAGTAGAGAGAGGAAAAGATAAATATGAGGGGAAAAAAGTGCAAATGTGAGAGAATGCTTATGTAACACTGACTTTAGGTGTTACCACTAGCCTAAATGGAATCTTTCCTCCAACAAAGAGAAAATTTTAAAAAGGGATGCGAGTTATTTGCCCTTAGTGGTTTCATTTATAATGACTACCTCTCATCAAGATTTTATTGAAATAATAGAGATTTTCAAGAATTTAATGGAAGTGAGAGCACAAAACATAAAATGAAATAATCTTTAATAGTACCTTGCAGTATTTCAAGCTTTCAGGTTATTTCTGGAAACAGGATACAACTTAAAAGATCTTCTTATCTGAAATAAATGGCAAATAAAATTCATTTAAGCACTTAAAAATATCCAAGCATGAAAATATGCTCTGCACTACTTCTAAAACAGTAGTTAGGGAAAAATTCTCTCTTGTAATAAAAAAATTCCAGAATCCTGAGCAAAATGTTATTTTTAACATAACATCAGATTTTATGTATATTACTTAGGTGTATATATAAGATAGGTGGCCTGAGATAAGCTGTGTTTAGTTTTTTAAAAATAAAAATAAACATAATTATGGAATTAGGACCTCAGAGATTAGTTAATTTGACTTGTACATGACACATGATCATGGAGTTTCCATTAGAAAACTTCAAGCTATGTATTACCTCCCAAGGCAGAGTATTCCATTTTCAATTAGCTCTCTCACTCTTAGAAAGCTTTACTACCTGTGTGACTTTGGACAAGTCATTTAACCTGAGGCTTCAGGTTCCTCATATGTAAAATGAAGGGAGTAGATGATACCTAAAAACCCATCTATATTTTATGAACTTTTATATTCAAATGAAATCAACCTCCCTACAATTTCTACTCACTGCTTCTAATTGTATCCTCTGGAGCCAAGCAGAGTAAGTCTAATTACTCCAGCAGTGGTGGGGAGTAGATGTTTGGTTGAGGAGGAGACAGTTTCTATCTCTTTCCTGGTCCTCACCCTCAGGTGGGCAAAGTCATTCCTTCACATCTCTTCTCTTTAGGCATCTCTAGTCACCACCCTAAATGGCTCCAGAGGGCTGGCCAGGGAGGTGAGGTGGGGGGTTTGAATGGGAAAGATATGAAGACAATAGAGGAAAACTTGCTTGAGGCTGCTCTAAACAAATAAGGAATAGAGGGAAAAAAGGAGAAAAGAAATGAGATTTAAGAAAGAAAGATATGAAACAAGAATTGGCAGCTTGGGAAAAGAGATATAAAAACTTATTGAAGAAAATAACTCCTTAAAAATTTGAACTGGCCAAATGGAAGACAATAACTTCAGGAGAGATCAAGAAATATAAAAAAGTCAAAAGACTGAAAAAATAGAAGAGCCACAGTCAGGATCACACAACATATAAAGGCCATAATTATAAAGGAGAAGAGAATTTGAAATATGATATTCCTTTTCAGGAATACTGAAAATATTAAATAAATAGCAAAGGACATTAGTTTACATCCAAGAATAACTTACTCAGTAAAACTGTGTATAATCCTACGGGAGAAAAATGGATGTTTAACAAAATAGAGGATTTCCAAGAATTCCTGATGAAAAGACCACAGGTGAGTACAAAACATGACATATAAACACAGGAATCAAAAGGAAATGTAAACATGAGGGGGCAATCACAAGGGATTAAAAAGGTCAAACTATTTATATTCTTATGTGGGGAGATGAAACATGTAGCCCCTCAGAACTCTACCATCATGAGAGGTCACAGAAAAAGCAAAAAATTAGGCAGAAAGCCTGGGATATCTCTGTATGTTTGAAGAATCTCAAAAGAAGAATGGCGAAGGTGGAGAAGAAGAACATACAGGAAGAGGGAAGAAGGGAAAGGAAAAATGGAGGAAAATATCTCACATAAATGGTGTATGCAAAAAAGAGTTTCTACAAGTAGTGGACAGTGGGGGAGCAGATGACAACTGAACCTCGCTCTTACCTAAACTGGTTAAAGGAGGGAAGAATACTCTCACACTCAAAGAGTTGAGTACAGAAATACATCTTACGCAGTTTAAAGATGAAGAAATTAAAGCCATCTATAGTCACATGAAAAAATGTTCTAAATCACTATTGATTAGAGAAATGCAAATCAAAACAACTCTGAGTTACTACCTCACACCTATCCGATTGGCCAATATGACAAATAGGAAAATGATAAATGTTGGAGAAGATGTGGGAAAGTTGGAACACTAATGCATTGTTGGGGGAGTTCTGAAGTCATCCAACCGTTCTGGAGGACAATTTGGAACTACGCCCAAAGGGCTATAAAACTCTGCATACCCTTTGACCCAGCAATACCACCACCAGGTCTGTATCCCAAAGAGATCATAAAAATGGGAAAAGGACCCACATGTACAAAAATATTTATAGCAGCTCTTTTCATGATAGCCAAGAATTGGAAATTGAGGGGATGCCCATCAATTGGGGAATGGCTGAACAAGTTGTGGTATATGAATGCAATCGAATACTATTGTGCTATAAGAAATGATGAGCAAGTGGACTTCAGAAAAACCTGGAAAGACCCGTATTGACTGATACTGAGTGAAGTGAGCAGAACCAGAACAATATTGTACACAGTAACAGCCACATTGTGCGATGACTAACTTTGACAGACTTGGCTTTTTCTCAGCAATGCAAGGATCTAAGACAACTCCAAAAGACTCATGATGGAAAAAGCTATCCACATCCAGAGAAAGAACTATGGAATCTGAATGCAGATGGAAGCATACTATTTGCTCTCCATTTCTTTTGTTGTCTTGTTTTGATTCTTCTTTCTTGTGGTTCTTCCCATTGGTTCTAATTCTTCTTTAGATCAGGACTAACATTAAAATATGCTTAATACGAATGTATAAGTCGCGCCTATATCAGATTGCCCGCTGTGTTGGAGAAGTGGGAGGAGAGGGAGGGGGAGAAAATTTAACTCAAAATCTTATGGAATGTTGAAAACTAAAAATTAATAAATAAATTATTTTAAAAAAGAATATCAAAGGAATTAATGAAAAAATGGGAAGGGAATCTAGCAGTACCACATTCAAACTATACTACAAAGCTTTAATCATCAAAACAATTTGGTACTGGATAATAAACAGAGAGATTCATCAGTAGAAGAGATTAGGTACACAACATACTGTAGGAAATGACTACAGTAATAACACTGTGTGATGAATCCAAAGATCCATACTATTGAGGCAAGAACTTACATAAACTGATGCTGAGTGAAGTAAGCAGAACCAAGAGAATACTGTACACAGTAAAGCAACATTGTTCGAGGACCAACTTTGACAGACTTAGCTCTTCTCAGTAGTACAATGATCTAAGACAATTCCAAAAGACTCATGATGGAAAATGCTATCCATATCCAGAAAAAGAACTATGGAGTCTGAATGAAGATTTAAGCATACTATTTTCTCTCCCTCTCTTTTTTTCCTTCTCATGATTTTTCCCTTTGGTTCTGATTCTTCTTTCACAACATGACTAATGTGGAAATATGTTTAATATGACTGTACATGCATAGCCTATATCAGATTGCTTGCTGTGTTGGGAAGGGGTGAGGGAGGGAGGGAAGGAGAAAAAAATTGGAACTCAAAATCAAGTGAATGTTAAAAACTAAAAAATTAAATTAAATTTTAAAAAGTGAATTGTTAACTTTGGAAAGAACAGTTTGGATTGAAGGATGAGGTCAGAAGCTAGACTGCAAAGGACGGAGATGAGTGAGAGGAGAAAAAAATAGAAATAATGAGTGAAGGCAGCCCTTTCTATGAGTGACTGATAATGTTTCAGTCTTACATGTACTGGATAGGATTGTTTGTTTTATAGCTCTCATTAGAAAATGAGATTTGCAAACTAAAAAAGCCAGAATCAAATATTACATATAAGCAAAACTGTATCAATTCTTTCCCTCCGTGCTTTTACCAGGCACCTGATATTAAACAGTAATGACAGAATCAATCAGTTAAGTATTTATTAAGCACCTACTACACAGCAGGCACTATTCTAGGCATTGGGGATACAAAGACAAAAATTAAACAGTCTGTTCCCTCAAGGAATTTATATTTATATTCTGGAAAATGCAATCCTTCCCCGCAAATACATAACTCTCCTAACATAAAACACTGGCAAATATAATTAATCTTTGTCCTGCTGTTGGAAATAGCTTAATTTCTCACATCCTCCCCAGTTTCTTTGGTAGAACATTTATCTTTCTCTAGAAAACAAAGACCTGCCAAATCACAGATTCCATTTTTTCTAGACCTTGTTGCTAAGAAACTTTTCATCCTCTAGGCTTCGATATATTTATCATTTGTAAAATGTGTACAATGCAATCATTTTATATCAACTTCCTTTATATTGCAATGGCCCTGTAAGAACACAAATAAGCTTCAAAGCCAATTGAGTTCCTCTTCTAAATTTACCTCTGAGTTAGAAATAAAGCCTAAAAGACAAAAAGTTTACAGTGCTGGAAACTGAAAATCTGGTATGGCCTAAGTATTTTATTAACCATAAAGGGGGGCTTAAATAAAGTAATTTAAATCCATCTTCAGCAGAAATTTGCCTTATGTAAGAATAGAGCCATATTTTGAGTCAGATTCCATTACCAACCCTCTCCCCACACCAAAAAGATTAGATCACGCAAAGTGCAACACAAACAGAAGCTTGCTAATTGCTAAAAGTAGTACGTAACTGCACTCAGAACAATCTGTTTCTTAATATTTTCAGCAAAACCCAAGGTTCAACTAAGTTTCCATAAAGATTTTTTCTCCATAATGATTACTAAGTTCCTAATGTTAAACTGCATGAAGTAGGGGATAAACAAAGAATTTTTACTAGAACTGAATAATTTAGATTCACAAGGGCATGCAATTGTGGCTTTAAAATCTTAAGTTGGGAAAAAACCAAAACAGTGTGTGGTGAGTCAGAAGTCTTGATAATAAGAGTGATTTATTATTAGAAGCAGCCTAATTACAAAGCTCTCTGCAAGACAACACCTAAGGTTTGGGGTGGATACACTGTGCACTCTATTTGCTGAAGCAACAGTACATTCAATTGGAACAGTGTATGTTTATAGCAACAAGGAAAGTGATCAGTCTAAAGTCAGAATATAAAATCATAGAATGTTAGGGCAAGAAAAAAAGACTTAAGGGTTTGTCTAGTGGAACTCTTTCATTCTGCAAAAGAAAACTGATACTCAAAACAACCTGTCTTTGTGCAGTTATTTTTATCCCCGTTTTACAGATATGGAAACTGAAAACTCAGAGAAGTTAAAAAAGACTTACCCAAGATCATATAGCTAAAAGAACTGGGACTTTAACTCAGATTTTCTGATTGCCTTCCCCTGCATTCAGGAAGGCCTTTCCAATACAGCTTTGCTATTTTTTCTCCAATTCGCTAATTTTATGCAGGGCAACTGAGACTTGCTGAATGTTATTTGACTACATGTCACAGTCCCATGCTCTTTTCACCACACCATGTAGTCTCTTCAGGAACTGGCAAAATGATAAGTCAATGGGGAAATGAATCTTTTTTTACCATAATATTTTCTGAAGTCTATAAATTTTATTCACTGAGACACTCCTATCCACTTCTGTGGATGCTGAAAAACCAACTCGGCTTTAGAACAAGGTTTGACTACAGCCCCAGAAGTCATCCTGGAGCAACGAAGCCCTCTGGATGAAGGGCAGGCTTGGATCAATTGCCACATTAAGGAACTCTGGACAGCCAAAGGACAGCATGAGAGCAATAAGTGCCCAGTGAAGCAGAAAGGACATTGGGGAGGTCATGTTCAAAGAGAAATGGGAGGAGCCAAATGAAAATTTTACTGGTTTCTCCAATTTGATGGGGCTTGTGGGAGCAGCCTGCCCTTAGAGGCATTTAAAATCTCCCTACTGAAAACCATCTCTACAGTACTTTAGTCCATTTTTGCCAATACCAGCACTACAGAGAATTACTTCTCAGAAGTGGTAGTAGGTGTCTATAGAAGTTAATACACAATATGCTGTTCAATGTGGCAAAAGGATCATAGGAACATAGAGCATTAGAAGAGGTCTCACAAGTGATCTAGTTTCCCTCTCTCTCCACCTCCCCTGTTTTGCACATAGGGAAACTGGGGGCAAAGGGCAGTTAAGTGACATGTAAGATTACATATGTAAGCTTCAAAGAAATGATTTGAGCCTGTATCCTGACTATACCATTAGTGAGCTCTTCCCTGTGCTACTGGGCTTCAATACTTACACTATGAGGAAGTTTGTGCATGAACTTTAAGCTAAAAAAAAGTGCCATGAAAGGTTCTAGTCAAGCCTAGCTCTCCTGAGATACATCTGTTAGCAAGGAAGGAATGTCATGTGAAACAAAACAACCAAAGAAAAACAGCAAGCACCTCTAACAGAGGTCTCCTGGTAGATGAAAATGCAAGGAAACAAGCTGCTGGTGTAAGCCTCCTGAGATTGCTTCAGAGCCCACAACCTGAAGCTATGGACTTTGGAATAGGTGACTGCACAAGGAAATGTTCTAAGCCCATCACTACCAGTCTGAGGATATCCTAAGAAACTAGACTGAAGTCAGCATAATCTGAGTAAGTCCAATGCAA
This sequence comes from Vombatus ursinus, assembly GCF_900497805.2. Classification (NCBI taxonomy): domain Eukaryota; kingdom Metazoa; phylum Chordata; class Mammalia; order Diprotodontia; family Vombatidae; genus Vombatus; species Vombatus ursinus. The sequence goes on from NW_020954585.1 coordinate 35,973,192, forward strand.
AGTATGAAGCCTGAAGTTCTATGGTAGGTAGGTAATTAATTACACATGGAAATAAAAAAGAGCAATGCAAACAGTGTTGGGAGATGTCCAAAAGATAGCCAAAAGCTGCAGACTGCAGCAGTGAGTGGATCTTTCCTTAATACAGCAAATAGAATTTACCTCAAACAAAAAGTTAACGTTATCGGTAATGGAAAAATGCTAGGTCTTTCTTGTAATATCAGGGGTTAAAAAAAGAAAAAGATGTTCATTGTTAGCATTATTATTTAATATAGTTCTAATAAAGAAAAATAATTGCTGTCCTTACAACTTTCTGAAAAAGATATAGTGATTTTCTTATGGAACACCTAAGATCTAAATAAAAAATTAATAGGTTCAACAAAATAGCAAGACGTAAAATAAACTCATACAAATCATCTTTCAATACATTACTCTCAAAACCAAGCAGAAAGAGATAGAAAAAGAAACTTCTTTCAAAATAACTGTAACGTTTATAAGATACTCAGAAGTATACCTACCAAGGCAAAGAGATTATATAAAAATAACTAAAAACACTCTTTACAGAAGTATGGACATAATGAAAAAGAAAGTGAACAGGAAAGGGCACTTTCTTATTACCTTTCTTAATACCTTTGAGTATTTGAGTATTTGTTATCCCAGGCATCCTGGCCAATCTTGGTGTCATATTTGATTCCTCATCCTCACTCACCCCACACATTCAATCAGTTGTCAGATCTTACCATTTTTACTTCCACAGTATTTCTTTTATGTCCTCTTTTATCTAGTCACATAGCCACCGCAAAAGCATAGGCCCTCATCACCTCTCACTTGGACTATTTGCAACAGCTTTCTAATTAGTCTTTCTGCCTCAAATTTCTTACCACACAAATTCATCCTCCACTCAGCTTTTAAAAGTATAGGTCAGACCTATTGGCTCCCTATTAACCTGTAAGATAAAATATAAAATGTCCTTTGCTTGGCATTCAAAGAATTTCACAATTTAACCCCTTCCTAGATTATTAATTTACTTATTAAATTTTACTCCCCTTCATGCACCTTATGATCCAGTTGCACCGGTCGACTTGCTGTTCCTCATACAAACACTTCCCCCATTCCTGGAATACTCTGCCCTCTTACCTTTTGCCTCTCAGCTTCCCTAGCTTCTTTCAAAAAGAAGCCCAACTTCCTCCTTTTTCAGGTCTTTCACAGTCCTCCCTCCCCAACTACTGTCTGTCCTCTGAGATTACATTCCTTCTACTATGTATGAATCATTAGCATGCATGTGTGTGCATATTTTTAAAAATTTACATATTGCCTCCCACCTTTGAATGTGAGCTCCGTGCAGGCAGGCACAGTGTTTTTGCTTTTCTATGTATCCTATTGCTTAACACTGTGCCTGGCAAATAGCACAAAATTATAAAATTCTTGTGGACTTGTGAAGAAAAAAACATCATATTAGCTATACAAGACATAGAAACAACCAAAATGAGTTGCAATATTTCATAAACAGAAAGATTATGAATATTAATATGAGAATTCACTATTCAAGAAAATGGCTAAGAAAATGGGAGAGAAGTCTGGCAAATTAAACTTTTAGGCCAAAGAGTGACACCACATGGCACAATAAGTTCTAAAAGGATATGTGATCTTTAAACAAAAGGTCATATAATAAATAAATTGGAGGAGCAAGGAAGGGTATACTTTTAATAATGGATATGGCAAGAGGTCTTAATCAGACAAGGGATAGAAGATCACAAGATAAAACAAATCATTTTTTATTACATAAAATTGAAAGAGTCTTTTTTTGTTGTTTGTTTTTTTAATACTAGGTGTGATATACATTCCTGTAATCTTAGCTACTGGCCAGGCTGAGCTTAGTGGATTTCTTGGGAGTTATGAGCTATAGTGGATTATATTGATAGCATGTCTGCACTAAATTTCACATCATTATGGTAAACCCCTGGAAGTGGGGTACCACTAAGTTTCCTAAAGAGAGGATAATACCTGTGAGTAGCCCCTCTACTTCCAGCTTGGGTAAGATGGGGAGATCAAGTCTTTAATAAATAAAAAACGAAGAAAGTTTTTTGCATAAATGAAATCAGTGCAGTAGAAATTAGAAAGGAAACGAGTTAACTGGGAAAAATCTTTGCAGTAAATTTATCAGATTTCTCTCATACACCTAAGATACATAGAGAACTAATACAAGTGTGTAAGAATAAGAATCAGTAGATCAATGGTCAAAGGATAACAACAGGCAATTCTCAAAAGAAGAAACGCAAACTATCAATAACTGCATTGAAAAATGTTCTGAATCACTAACAATAAGGGAAATGCAATTTAAAACAACTCTGAGACTATACCTCTTATCCATCATGTTAGGAAAGATGACAAATAAGGAAAATAACCATTGCTGGAAGGACTAAGAGAAGATCCTAATACATTGTTGGTTAAGCTATGAATTATGCCAAACATTCTGCAAAGTAATTTGGAAGTATACCCATAATGTCACAAGTTTTATATACATATATATCCTTTGACCCAGAAATACCACTACTAGAAAGGAGATCAAAGAAAGAAAGGATAGACATTTTTATTTCCCCTTCTCTTTTTCACTCCTTAACTCTTTTTGATCTATATTCAGACCTCATCATTCAAGTGAAATACCTTGAAACTCTCTTAATGTCCAAATATCATGGATTTTTTTTTTTCAGTTTTCATTCTTTTTAACAGATAATACTGCATCTGACACTGATGACCACCCTCTTCTCCTGAATACTTACTGTCTCTTCTTTGGGCTTTCCTGACATTATCCTTTCCTGGTAATCCTCCTACCTGTTTAACCACTACTTCTATTTCTCCTTTGCCAGTTCATCATCCAGAATATGCCCCTTAACTATATGTGTTCCTAAGTCTCCATCCTAGATTATTTACTCTCCTCTCTATACACTCTCTCAGTGATATTATAAGATTCCATGGGCTTAATTATTATCTATGCCAGTCTCTCCACTGAACCTCACTTCTACATCACCAATTGCCAATGGGACATTTCAAACTGAATGTCCTGGAAAGATGGAATATAAAAATGGTCAATTTGGCTACATAAGAGAATTTAGGAGAAATAATGTCTATCCCCCATTGCAAGAATGTACTCCTCTTCACCTATGCCTCAAAGAATTCCTTTCTTCTTCAAAATAGAGCTAAAGCATCTTCTACATGAAAGCTTTACAATTTTACCCTGCTAGGGCCTAACTACCTGACATTTAGTGACTGTATTTATTCTCTTTATACTGTATATACTTAAATATGTCTTTATTGTCTTTCTCCTAATAGCTCCTTATGAATAGATATTATTTCATTCATTGTTTTTATATCCCTAGTACCTCCCACAGTGCCTAGAATACAATAGGCACTTAATAAATACTTATTAATATATTGATACAGTCATATACCATAATTTTTCAACTATTTCCAATTTATGGGTATCTCTTTAGTTACCAGTTCTTTGCTAAAGTGCTGCTATGAAACTTTTTACTTGTATTACTTTCCCTCTATCATTTATCTCCTTGGAATATAATCCTAGAACACAGTAAGAGATTAAAACATTGCTTTGTATTGATTGATTGTGATGTAAAAATAAAATATAGAAAAAAGTATCAATGAAATATTAAAATACAAGGAAGAGAGCAAGAGGAAGTTCAGGAGACACAAACAAGTAAGGTAGTATAACAGTTAATGTGTTGAATTTAATGTACACTGTACATTGTACAATACAATGTAAATTTAATGTAACAAGCTATACTTAATATATATTCATGGTATTATGTGAAATTCTATTTTTCTCCTCTTTTTATATGAGAAAATACACATTTGTTAAGTCCATAACAATAAAAGAGAAACTTTTAAAAAAATAAAGAGAAATGGTAATAGAATTGGTGAAGGAATAGTCACAAGCAAAACAAGCTGCAGATTCATAGTGTTGATCATAAAGGTGAAAAGGAGAAAAGAAAGATAAGAACGAGCACTCAGTTTTGCTCTTGGTAAAGAGAAAAAAGATAATGGAGTATGATCAAAGATTGTTAGTGATGATCATACTCTCTTTTGTCACTTTTTTCTGTGTAAAAAAGGTGAGTGTAAGGGGGTCAATGGGAGAAAATATTACAATACAATGTGACTGAGTAAGAAAAATTAAGAAACATAACTGAAAAGGTGAATAGAATGAACTCACTTGTAAAACTCAAGAGGGTAGCAGAATGGATTAGAAAGCAGATTCAACAATAATGTTGTTAACAAAAAAGACAACTGAAAACATAAAAATTCACACAGATTTCAAATAAAAAGCTGGAGTAGAATTTATAATGTCCCAGGCAAGCTAAAAAAATCTGAAGTGTCAATCATGATCTCAGACAATGCCACAACAAAAATAGACCTGGTTGAAAGAGATAAGAAAGAAAACTACATTATGCTTAAAGGCATCATAAATAAATAAGTAATATCAATAATTAATGTATATGCACCAGATGACATAGCATTTAAGTACTTAAAGGGAAAGTTAATGGACAACTAAATTATCATCGTCTAGGACCACAATGTGCCCTTTTCAGACCTAGACATATCTTAAAAAAAAATAGATGAATTAGGAATAAGTTAAGGATTTAACAAGCCACATATAATAGATTTCTGGGGATACTGAATTTGAATCAAAAGGAGTTTTACCTATTTCTCAGTTATGTATGGAACCTTTACAAAAACTGCATATTTTAAGGGCAAGGAAACCTCATAATTAAATGCAAAAATTATTAAACACATTCTTTACTATCCAAAATGTCATAAAAAGTATGATTAATAAAAAAGACATTTGAACAAAAGACTCAAACCTTAATAGAGGGTAAATAATTTATGCCCAAGGAAAATGAAAGCCATAGAACAATTTGTAGAAATAGTAGATACTTTCATAAATGAAAATGACAACAGCAAGACAGCATACCAAACTTTTGGGATCCAGTCAAAGCACTCTTTTTAGGAAAATTTACATTTCTAAACACTTTCATCAACAGATAATAAAAATAACAGATCAACTGTTGGGCAAGCAATTATAAAAAGCAGAAAAGAAACATTTTTTTAAGCACACAAATAAATACAAAATAGAAATTCGTCAAATCAAAACAATAAATAATTTTAACAATTTCATAATTAAAAAAGAGAATTCAAAACAGATAAAGAGGAAATTTAAAAAGTCAGAAACTATGTTGGCTATTTTATATGCCACAAAACTGTTAACTTAAATGAAATGGACAAATGTTTACAAAAAAAAATACTGAGATTAACAGAAGAAATAAAGAGTTGAAACAACTCAATCTCACAAAAAGAGCTCAAACAAGCTATATAACAGAACTAAAAAAAAAAACCAAAGATGAGATGACTTATTCAGTTCTATTAAATATTAAAACAACTCAAATAGTCACAAATTGTTTACAAAAAACAAGAAAAAAATTATTCTACTAAAATCCTGAGACAATACTTAAGCCAGAAAGAGATAAAACAGAAAAAGAAAAAGATATACCACTATCTCTAATGAACACAGATACAAAAACACTGAATAAAATATGAACAAAGAGGTTACAAAAACATGTTAAAATGATTATCTACTATGAGCATGTTGAGTTTATACCAGGAATAAAGGACTGATTTAATATTAGAAAAATCATAAATATAGACCATGATAATACACAAAAACCCAGCCCACATTTTATTACTAGTTACACCAAAAATCTGACAAAAGAACCCAATTTATATTTTAAAAAACATTAAAAAGCATAGGAATAAATGGACCTTTCCTCAACATTGTAAACCAGTTCTATTTAAAACCAAGAGTTAGCATTATCTATATTTGAAAAATGTCTTTCCAAAAAGCTAAGGAATAAAGCAAAGATGTCCACTGTCACCACTATTATTAGACATAGTTCTGGAAATCTTAGTTATAGCAATAAGACAAGAAAAAGAAATTGTGGTAATAAGCATAGGCCATAGAAAAGAAGGAAGAAACTCCCAATTCTTGCAAGAAAATTTTGAGGGCAATGAAGCAGCTGTAATGACTTTAAAGTGCCATACTTTAAAGTATCTTCAAAATGTTTCATTTATTTCTCCCCTACCATCTATCTTAGTGACAGCTCCTTCCTCAAATTATTTTTTATTTACTTATCAGTTTATATATTTCTGGAAGGCAATAAATCAACAAACACTTATTGAGCATCACTTGTGCACCACTTAAACAAAACAGCCGCTACCCTCAAAAAGCTCAATTCTTAATGGGATAGGGAGGGAAAGAAGAATGCACATATATATATCTATAGATATAGATATATATAGATATATAGATATATATAGATATATAAGTATAGACAAAATACAAAAAAAGCAGGTACAAGGTAACCTTGGTGACAAAGGCACTAGCACCTAGGGGGACCAGGAAAACTTCATGTAAAAGGTGATACCTGAGCTAAGTCTGAAAGGAAACTAGGAACTGATTCCAAGAGATGGAAGTAGAAAAGAAATGTGTGGACTTCCAGACATTGAGTTAGGCCAATAAAGAGGCGCTGAGTAGGGGATGCAAGGAAGAACAGCAAGAATGACTGTTTGGCTAGATCACAGAATACATAAAGTAGCATAAGGTATAATAAGGCTAGAAAGGTAGAATGGGGCTAGGTGGTGAAAAGCTTTAAATGGCAAATGAAGGAATTTATATTTCATGCTCAAAGTAGGAAACCACTGGAGTTGATTGTGTGTGTGCCATAGTCAGAACTGTGCTCTTGTGCACATTTGTGTAGAGTATGTATTGTAGTGGGGTGTAACTTGGGGGAGGGAAATCAATCAGGGTAGTACTGCAATATACAGGTGTGAGGCGTTGAGGGTCTGCAACAAGGTAGTGGCAATGTCAGAGGAAAGAGGATGGCATGTATATGCAAGATGCTACAAAGGTAGAATTGACAGGACTTGATAAGGGAGTAGATATGTGTGAGGTAGGGTGAGGGAGTAGATATGAGTGAGTGGGGTGAGAGAGAAGTCAAGATGTCACCTAGGTTGTGTGTTTGTGTGACTGAAAGTATGGTGATGCTCTCAACAGTCTACCTTAACAGAGGGTAGTTAGGAACAGGGAAGGGCTTGATGTGGAGGGAGAGTGGGGGTGAGGGGGATGATGAGTTTTCAGACATGTTGAGCTTAAAATGTCATAGTACATACAATTTGAGATGTCCAAAAGGCAGTTGGAAATGTGAAACTGGAGGTCAGGTGATAGGTTAGAGCTGAATAAATGTATCTGAAAATCACATGCATAGAAGATAACTGAATCCATAGAGGTTACTAAGCTTACCAAACAAAATAGCATAGAGACAAGAAAGCCCAAATCAGGGCCTTTGGGGATACCCACAGTGAGTGGGCATGTCTTGGATGAAAATCCAGCAAAGGAGACTGAGAAGGATTAGCTGTATAGGTAGATGAAGAACCAGGAGAGAACAGTGTCACAAAATCCTAATGAGAAGAGAATATCAAAGAGAACACAGTGATGTACAATGTCAAAGACTGAAGAAAGATACAAGTTTTCTCATAATTGTACACCTTGACCAACCCACTTCTTATCTGAAAACTGGCCCCATACTGATCAATTAGTTATTGTTTCCATGTTCCTTTGATTGTTTATAGACACTTGGGGGGAGTGGGACACCTCTTTTTCTGATTTCAGGCAACTGTACCTGTGCACTCTCCCCCTCCCAACTTTCAAAGTATTTAATCTTTCCTCCAATGAGAAATCAGAGTGCCTAATGTTGTATCCTGGATAACTGTTTCCGTTTAATTAATTGGTGTTATTTGATTGCTTTTAATGTAAAAAATCTGTCTTCCCCTGTATTCGGGATCCAGCCTTCAGGTGAGGAAGGGGCCTGGTTCTGATTTGCTGGGTAATTAGCATGCATTGCTTAATGAATCAATATGCTCAGAAGGTGAATCGTTGTTTCCTCAGTCATTTCATCTTTCACTTGCCATACCCCTTCATGTGGGACAGGGCTGAAGGATAAGATAGAGGGGGAAGGTATCTAGGTGGAAGAAGAGGAAGAGAAGAAAAGAGGAATCTCTCCACAGATGGCCTCATTTTTTCAGTGAAATATGAGGAAAAGTTCTTAGCTAAGAGAGTGTGGGGTGGGGGTGCTGTGCGAAATTTGAGGAGGGTTAGAAAAGCTGATGTAGTAAGTGGGATAGTGAATCAATTTAGGGAGAAGCTGCTATGCCACAGGAAGGGCCCAGTTCTGAGATTATATAACATAAATTCGTAGTAGATCCAGTCAGCATGGTTTCATGATTTTCTCCAGCTTCATTCTCCTGCAGGTAAATAGGAAAGAAGGCAACAGATAATGGGATTATTGTTTCTGCTATCTCCCATGTATCTGGGTGCCCCCATTTCATCTTATATGTCCTGTCTCCTCCTGCTGGATTTTTTTGATAGCCTAATTCAGTTGTCATCTCCTTGAATCTTTCTCTTATATCATCCCTCACTTCATCTCCAAATGAAAATTATTTTTCTTTGAATTTCTCATAGTGCTTTCTTGGACTTTTCCTTTGCTCTTATTATTCTCCTTTACAGCTTGATCATTCATGTACATGCCATCTTCCTCCCACCTTCAACATCATTAGATTATATAAAGTCTGACAGACTTGGGACTACGTCAGATCTATCTTTTAGCTTCACTGATTAGTGCAATGCTGTATACATAGTAGGCACTTTAAAATGTTTTCTGAATTGGTTTGAAGTACATCAGAGTTCTCAGGGAAACAGAGATGGATGGGGGTAGATCTGTGCCTGGTTCTCATTCATTATTTCATCAGTGGACCTAAATTTGCTAACAGTTATATATTCTTAGCCCTTGGGAAGACAATGGCTAGAAAAGATAAGTAGTCCTTGTTGGATTTTCATCACAACCATCTACACTCTTATGGGGCTAGCTTTGTGTGATTCATTTTATCACAATAATGTATTTGTTTCAAATTGTTTATGATAAGCTTTAGTAACCAGTATGTAAAGAATAAAGAAGCATCTTATCAGCAATTGTCTCCCAGAAACATAAAATGTCATTAAAGCAGATCAATGGAAATGTTATTAAAAAGGTTGCTTTTACATCCATTTGCTTTAACAACATCATACATTTCTGTTCTAATCTTGTGAAAACTAATTTGAGTGTAAAGGAATAGAGATACTGGGAGTCAGAACCACGTAAACAATCTTTTTCTCTCTTTCCTCATTCTCAGTCCTTCTCTCCATCCCCTTTTTTAAATAAGAGAAATGTTTGTTGCAGTGTAGGTAGACACAAATGTTTTAATGACTAGGCCAATTCACCAGGGTAGAATGGTGCTAGGGAATGTCTTCTACTTTTTTCTCCGCTGAAAAAAGAATAAGGAACTATTATATACATGAGAAGAATAAGTGTATTAAAAACTGTAAGAGGAAAGGGAAAAAGAAAATTGAAAGCCTCCCCTATGTGAAAATGAGGTTTTCATGGGCACTGTTATGCTAATTACTGCTAGAGCTATTGATCTTTTTAAACAAAATTCAATCAATATCAGGAGTGAAGGAACCTGGGGTCAGGAAAATGCAAAGGGCAAATGCTTTTAACTTAATGACACTGATCACATTTGGCTATAACAAGGCTCTCCACATATTAATGTGTCTAGAAAAATGCATGTAAGACATGGTAATAGCCTATCCAAATCTACTGTGTTTTCATTGTGCAGAATAGAAAGGGCTAAATATGGAGTCAGAGGACCTGAGTTTAAATCCTGGGCTATCTATAAAATAAGAGGAGAATTAGATAATTTATAAGGTCTTTTCTAGCTCTAAATCTATGATACTATGAGTCTAAATTGTTCATAATATTTTTGCCTTTTCTATACAATAGAATAACACGTGTAAATGTGTTCTATCCTCTTTTTTTCCACTCCCTTCTGATTATTCTAAATTGTCTTCATCCCTTATCTGAGAAATTCTGTAGTGCAAAGGAAAGAAGCAAGCAGACTGTACCATCAGAAACTATAACACATAGGACCAAATATGTTTTAACACTTTTGAGAAAAGTGGGCTTGAGTGTGAAAACATTAAACTTGCTGAGGAAAATAAAATGCAAAATGTGTCTCAGACACATAGTTAAGCACTCTATATTTGGGAAACCCAAATCATGCTTTTTATTTTCCACATCAGGTCAAAGAATGATAAAATTTTTAAGTAATAAGAAATGAGTAACATGTGCAGATCTAATCCATTACAACAACGTGGCTTCCACTGTCAGTTTTGAAAAATTTTAGTTTCATGCATTTACATTTTGTCATAAGTTTTACCCTATCATAAATTGTTTTTTAAATCAGAAAATTCAAGTTTTACTAATTAGTTAAGATTACACTTTTCAATGCACTCCAAGAAGGAAGTTGGAAGAGACAAATGCAGAAGAAGGAAGAAACTGCCTGTCCTTGGTATTGCATTAAAGGGGAGAATAGTTATAAAAAAAAAAAATCACAAATCACAGCAGAGAGTAGAAAGGTCACTTAATCTCACCATAAAGTTTCTTCATTAGTAAAATAAGGATAATAACATTTATACTCTCTACTTGTTGTGAGAATTAAATGTTTTGTTTTGTTTTTGGCTAGGCAATGGGGTTAAGTAATTTGCCCATGGTCACACAGCTAATAAGTGTCAAGTGTCTGAGGCCACATTTGAACTCAGGTCCTCCTGACTCCAGGGTTGCTGCTCTATCCACTGCGCCACCTAGCTGCCCCATGTGAGAATTAAATGAAGTAATACAGGTGAAGGTCTTATCTTTCAGTTAAACTGTAAAAGTTTTTAAATGACATTATTATATTATCATTTTCCATCTCTATCAATCTATTCAATCACAGTGGAAGATGGTCATTTTAGACATTAAGTAAAGTCAATAAGCCTTTATAAAGTGCATACTATGTGCCAGGCACTGTGTTAAGCAAAGGGAATTCAAACAGAAATGAAAAGAAAGTAAGATCCTGACCTGAAGGAGTTGACATTCTAATGGAGGAAGACAACACAATAAAAGGAAGATGAAAAGCTGGATGGGGAGGGGAGAGGAGGGATACCTGGCAGGAGGGCATGGTAAAATCTGGAGTGCAGCCTGAAGAGGAATGAGGATATGGCTGGCTTGGGCATCCTTCTTAAATGGAGGTTCTGGGAGGAGCCATCTAATCAGAAAGAGAGAAAAGCACAAAGTTGGAGGTTGATTTCAATGTTTGAATTCTAGGGTTGGAATGAGCTTCCAGGATGAAGGGGTTTCTGGGGCATTACCTTATTCTTTCCTTAATTTTTTTCCCATGGTTCAAAGCTTCTCACTTTGAAATAGTAATTTATGAAAATGCAGACCCCAATGAGCAAATCAGATTTATTGAAGGAGGATAGTTGAGAACTTTAAACTTTGACTGAATATCATCTTCCCTATCTAAAGCCCCATCTGGGCTGCTCCCCAAATCTGGCACTCTTATTCACAGGATGGTTTCCCAGAGGTAGCTGCTACTCCAAATTCTATAGTCTATGGATCTACACTTCTAACACTATAGCTCATAAACCTCAACCAGTGTGCTTTCTAATAAAAGTCAGACAGCAATCACAGTTATCTCATATTAAAGGCATTTACTAAGATGAAGATGATAAATAGTAGATATACAATATTCCCCTCATAAACTTGGTATTCTCTCCCACAAATACAATGACATTAATAAGAAGCATTAACATAAGCTTAAGAAACATAAACAATGGTAACACGGTGTATATGTAAGGAACATATGTGACCAGGGACAATTTACAACTCCAGGAATGCAGTTACTGATGTCCTTTTTATTCTTGTGCAGTCTTAAGTCCAATTCTCAATTGCCAGAATCAGCTCCCTTAGGAATTCATAGATGGCTCTCCTTTTCTGACCTCAAGTGGCTGCCTCTCTGTATCCATGTCTATGTGGAGTATGTATCTTTGCTCTCCCAATTGTGCTATGCATTCTCTCAACTTGACTTTACAACTGCTAGATGGGATGTCTCCCTTCCCTCTGTGGTAATCTGTAGCTAGACATCACAATAGAGGAGAAAGGAAAGAAGAGGGGAAAGGAAAACCTGTCTTACCATCTAAGAGGTAAACAGTTGAATTCTTTCATTCCCCAATTGATAAATGGTCAAAGGATATGAACAGGCAATTTTCAGAGGAAGAAATTAAAGCTATCTATAGTCATATGAAAAAATGTTCTAAATCACTATTGATTAGAGAAATGCAAATCAAAACGACTCTGAGGTACCATACCACACCTATTAGATTGGCTAACAAGACAAAACAGGAAAATGATAAATGTTGGAGAAGACGTAGGAAAATTGGAACACTAATGCATTGTTGGTGGAGTTGTGAACTGATCCAGCCATTCTGGAGAGCAATTTGGAACTATGCCCAAAAGGCTATAAAACTATGCATACCCTTTGACCCTGCAATACCACCACCAGGTCTGTATCCCAAAGAGATCATAAAAATGGGAAAAAGACCCACATGTACAAAAATATTTATAGCAGCTCTTTCTGTGGTAGCCAAGAATTAGAAACTGAGGGGATGTCCATCAATTGGGAAACAAATTGTGTTATATGGATGTAATGGAATATTATTGTGCTGTAAGAAACGATGACCAGGCAGACTTCAGAAAAACCTGTAAAGACTTGTATGGACTGATGCTGAGTGAAGTGAGCAGAACCAGAAGAATATTGTACACAGTAACAGCCACATTGTGCGATGACTAACTTTGATACACTTGGTTTTTTCTCAGCAATGCAAGGATCTAAGACAACTCCAAAAGACTCACAATGGAAAATGCTATCCATATACAGAGAAGGAACTATGGAGTCTGAATGCATATGGAAGCATACTATTTAATCTCCTTTTCTTTTGTTGTTTTGTTTTATTGCTTCATTCTTGTAGTTCCTCCTATCAATTCTAATTCTTCTTTACATCATGACTAATGGGAAAATATGCTTAATATGAATGTAAAAAAAAATTGAGTTCTTTTTACCTTCACTATCTCTAGCTTTCAAACAGCATGGATTGTGTTGTTTAAGGGAATCTTGGGACATGTTTAATAATTTATTGTCCAATGATATTGTTCCTGTCTGACTCACTCAAAGGGCTTGTTTAAATCTCATAAAAAGTTCACCTCTTACAGTGGAGCAATTTATTGATTTGAAGCTAACATCACAGCCTATCTTGGATGAATGTATTAGCTGGTCAATTTAAGCAAACTGCTAAAACATAATCATTTCCTATTTTTAAAACTTACTCATGGCCTCTATCAAAGAGTTTTCTTTTGTGTCACAAAAAAGGTAATGGCATCATCACACATTTTAATTTAGACACAAACTGGTCTCAATCATCTCAATTATCACTGACATAAGGAAGCCAAGGCACAGATGATTTTAAGTAGTGAGGAGTGAAAAAATCTCTATCTTGGAAGTACTTTGATGATTATATTTCTTTCAGTTTAGTTTTCTTCCTTTGCTTTGTATAGAATGACATTATAATTAGTTTAGCAAGGCTCCTTTAATAACCACAAATTTCTCCCTAAAACATAAATTCACATTCTTAAAATCAACATGTTACCAGTGTTGTTTGAACATGAGTCATGGAATGTATTCTCTAAACAATTAAAAGCATACTGAAAGAGAATATGGGCTAGTTCCATGGTGAGAGGTAGGGACAATAGACAGCTTTATGCATGACACGGCTCTCTGTGCAATCTCAAGACAAAGTGAGGAAGGCCCATAGCACCCTCGTTTCATTCTACTGTGATCATTAACAACAGTTGCACAGTTAAATATAAGTCATAGTAACAGTAAGTAATAGTAATAGTATTTGAACTTGAGTTTTTTGAATGTACATCTAGAGGTGGTTCTTTTCTTTTCGCTAGGGAGAACAGCCAATAGCTTTGTTAATATAGTGTGAATTAAGGAGTGTTTATGAAGCCATTTACCACATGAGTGAAATTCCTAACATGAGAGATTCATTACTTTATATTAAAGAAATTAAAACATCCTTGCTTCAGTAATACTTAAAAGTACAAATAACTGATAATGATGACATTAAGTAATTTGCATTAAACTATAAACACTAACACTTTAACATGCATTACAAGTATTGTTCAACAGGCAAAGAGGGAACACCTGGTGAAAATAAAGGAGTAGTCAAGAAGACCTGGGTTCAAGTCTTGCCTTTGACTGGTTCTACTTATATGACCATAAATAAGTCACTTCACCTCTCAGTGTTATAGTCTCTTAAAAGTATAAATTATAGACAAGTTCCTAATCTGCCTTGGTGGGAGGAATTGTCACACCAGAAGTTCCCACACAGATTAAATCAAAAATCCAGACTTCCATTCTTCTCTCCCTGCCTCAAAAAATAGGTAGTCCACCAAGAGAGCATTGAGGTAATGAGATATAAGATGGATTAAGTTTTAATGGTGTCATTAAGAAGGCAAACATCCTTTGATTCTGATCTTAGTCCCTTCCTTCCTTTTTTTCCTCCATACTCTCAGAAAAAAAAAAAAAGAAATTGGGGCCTTAGTATCTGGGATTGCAAAAGACATATAGCAAAGAGGAAACCAAAAAGAAGTGAGTAGTAGAGGAAACCAAAAGGAAGTGAGCAGTAGAGGACAGTGTGAAATATAGAATGAAACAGATAAAAATAAATTGCTTCCCTAACCACTAACAAATGCAAAATTCACAGTAAAACTGAAGACACAAATTTAGTTTCATTTCCCCCGGTGACAATAATTTGTATTAAAAAAAATCAAGTTGTCACAATCTTTTGACTTCTCTTGAAAAATATGCATTTGAATTTTCCCTTACAATGTAGTCTGTGGACAAACTGGATACAGTTTTCAAGCTAGGTTAATGATAGACTACCAAGCCACTAGAAAAAGGCTGCACAAACACATCTCTAACCCAATTATACCCATTTTATTTTAGGAGTTCTTCACTGAACTTTCAAGCTTCATCATACACAAATCCCTTTTTCCCCAGATACAAAACTAGATGCTTTATTCCATTTGGTCAGACATTGAAACTGAAATTCATTCAACTTTAACTATCTGGATCAAAATATCAAATCAAAATACATCAAAATATGATCCAAAGGGAGTCGAGAAAAACCTCTTCTATGATTTCGACAAAATTAGCATGGTTACATAATTAATAAGAACTTTAATGAATATCAAGTTGATTAGAAGTTTCTACCTTTAAAATAACACTAATATATCAACTGAAAATTTTCAATAGCAATTAAAATGTAAACCTAGACAGACCAGAGGTGAGTCTATAGTCCTGTCCTTCTAACAGAAGAGTGGGATTTCAGATTCAAACCCTGGCTATAGACCAGGGTGGGCTAGGAATTTGCTACTTCTAATCCTGGAGATGCACACACAGTTTTAGGGTTGCATGTAGGGTAGGAACTATGGGACCAGGGGTCATTCTATACCTTTGTCACTCTGAACCTGCACGGCAGTTGAGGTAGGTGACAAAAGGCTGGGTCTAGCAACTGCCTACCAAAGCTTCACTCAAGGCTGTCTGCAATTGTGTTGTTTAGTCTAAAATCAAGTTCTGAGGTTGGGAAAGTTCAGTCTAGGAGGAAAATGATCAGACTGTGCCCTTGATCTGCCCAGCACTCACCAAAAGTTTGTAGAAACTGTGCTCAAGCTATCTCTGTGATCTCTGAAGAACAAAGGAATCAATATTTGAAGAAGATAGCAGCAGGATCCCAGACAAGACAGGCCAGGGCCAGATAAATCCACAACAAGCCCACCAAAAGTCATGAAGCCTGATCCTTTACACAAAGTACCAATCTGAGAAGCAAGACTAGAAAAATGAGTGAAAAAAAAAAGATAAAGAGCTATTATGAAGCTAGAGATACACAAGACACAAACACAAAAGAGAATCACTCCAAAACATCTATAAACAGAAACAATCAGAAGAAGTAGAAGAAATGAAGCAAGAGTTTTAAAAAGAGTTAAAATATTATAAATGAAATTAGAGTAATAAAGAAAAGAAATGAGAGTTTGGAAGAAAAATTTAAAGAGAAAATTAACAGCTCAGTACAAAAGATACAAAACTTTACCCAAAGAAGACTCCCTGAAAATCAGAATGAATCAAAGAGAAATTAATGATTCCATGAAACTATAAGAAATATTAAGATAAACTGAAAAGACTGAAAAAATGTTATCTTACATAAAAACCAATTGACCTAGAAAACAGATCAAGGAGAGAGAATTTTAAAATGATTTGACTACCTGAAAGCCAGCACTCAAAAAAGAACCTATATATCATGTTTCAAGAAAGCATGAAAAAAATGTACCAGACATATTAGAATAAGAAGACAAAATGAAAATAAAAAGAATGCACCAGTTACCTCCTGAAAGAAACCCCTAAATGAAAAATTCCAGGAGCATCATACCTAAAATATAGAGTTTCTAGGTCAAAGGAAAAATATTGCAAGCATCTAAGAAGAAAGAATTCTAGTACCAAGGAGCCATGGTCAAGATAACAAATTTGGCTGCTAGCACTATAAAGGAACAGAAAATTGGAATAAGATACTATGAAAAGCATAGAGGCCTACAATCAAGAATAAATTACCCAGAAAAACTGATTATAATCCTACAGGGGGAAAATGGAGTTTTAATGAAATAGAGGCTTTTGAAGAATTTCTCTTGAAAAGACCAGAATTAAGTAGAAACTTTGAAATACAAAAGAGTTAAGAGAAAAATAAAAAGCTAACTACAAGTGAGCAATCAGAAGGGAATAATATATAAGGATGAAGTGTTTACATTATAATAGGGAGAGATGATATAAGTGTACACCCTCGGAACCCTAATGTCATCAAGAGCCACAGAAGTTAGGACAGAAAGCCTGAGTGGTTTTGTTATGTTTTGACAATATATCAAAATTTGTGGAATATAGTCAAAACAGTCCTTAGTGGAAAATCTAAATATCTAAACACTTAAAAGCAACAAAAGAGAGAAAACAAATAAAAGTATTGGTCATACAGCTAAAATGCCAACAAATTAAAAACCTAAACTAAAAACCAAAATTTTGAATTCCAAAAATCAAATGAGAGATTAACAAAATTGAAAGCAGAAAAAACCTTCACTAAAATAAATAAAACTAAGATCTTAAAAAAAATTAATTTTATTTAAAAAAAGGAAAACAAAACTATCAGTATAAAAAATTAAATGGGAGGATTCACAACAAATGAAAAGTAAAGGAAATTATTTGAAACTATTTTATTTAACTATCTCACCCATAAAACCAACAACTTAATTCATGAATATTTATAAAAATTGAAAATATTCAGGCTAACAGAACAAGAAAAAGAGAGTTTAACTAACCCAATTTTGGAAAAAAAAACTGAATAAGCTATAAACTCCAAAAGGAAAAAAGGGAGAGAGAGCAAAAAGGATTTACAAACAAATTCTACTAAATATTCAAGAACAATTCAACTTCCAGGTCACATAAACAAGACAGAAGACTAAACATTTTCTCTAGTTTCAAAACTTTCCAAAGAGTAACTAAAGCTGTCTCCTAAGTTAAGAGACCAAGAACATTTAACAAAGTAACAACCTAATTAATTAATAGCAGAGAGAGGCAACCCCAAATCCCTCAGCACATCCTATTCCATCTGCCTCCATGGTCTGGCATGGCAGCACAAGTCAAACCATGGACTTGTTCTCCAGGATCTTCAACATTTCCTTAGTTCTGCTGCAGTCTCAGATAGCATACCCTCATTCCTGCCCAAGACCTCACTATTCTGTGGCAACAAGCAGAAGAATTCAACTCTATTTATTTTCTTTCTTTTTTTCAGAGGAAGTATAGGAAAGTAGAAGCATGCAATCAGAAAAGCAGAGACTAGAGAGAACTAGGACAGGGTGATGTGGCTGCACTCAGCAAGAGAACTAAACAACATAAGGGACTAGGGCAGGGTACCAGTGTGTGTAGGACTGTACCAGGCCTGAAGGAAAAGGGACTGGCATCCAGATGCGCCCAGTTCTGTTTCCCCAAAAGGCACCATACGAGGCAAGGTACTCAGCTGAGATGATGTGGGAAGGGGAAATCATGGGACATTTGAAGAAGGATGAAACAATTTGGAAAAGCCACTGTGAAGAGCAGGATAGTGAGCCAATTAGGGAGATGAAAAAGGATTGCCTTATTGCACTGAGGACACAATTGAGATTGTGTAACAAAAATCTGTAGTGGAGCAGTACAGTTCTGTGATTTTCTCTAGCTTCATTCGGCAGCACTTGAGTAGGAGCAAAAGGTAGTGGATGGTGGGAGTAATCCAGAGCTGAGATTTGGTAGGGCAAGATTGGAGATGAGTTGTAGGGGCAAGGAATTCAAGAGGAGTAGAGAGCTGAACTAACTCACAAAGGGGTCAGGATGGGGATGTGGAGAGAGTGTAGCAGTATTGCCAGGGAAAGAACTGAGGGGATCAAGTAATTTGAAGGTCATAGTGAGTATGAAAAACAGGGTCTGGGGTTGCAAGGCAGAAGGACAACAGATTGTGACAAGATAAGAGACTTTAGAGTTCATAAAGATTAAAGTGTAACATTTGTGAGTGATGGCAAGAATAAGAATATAACCATCTATGTGTAGCTGAAGGGGGAGGGAGATGGAGGAGTAGGTAAGGGGAAAAGAGAGAAGTGAGGAACTGGTTTGTAAACGTGTTTGAAAGAGTATAAATATACATTGAAATCCTCTAGAATAAGGAGTTAGAGAGGAAAGAAAGTGAGCCAGGCACTGAACTCACTGAAGAAAGGCAGGGTTCTGGAGGTCAGCAGACAATTGCTACCAGAAGTTTGACTGGGTGGTAAATATGGATTGAGACTGGAAGTGACAATGAGAAACAATCAAATTTCAACCAGTGCTGGAAAGAGAGGCCAGGAGCCAAGGCTAAGTAAGAGCCAGATGAACGGGGTGGAACAGGAAAAGAGTTAAGATGAAAGTAATTTTTTAACCTAGGAGGCATACATTCCAGAGAGCACAGCGGAAAGTGAAAGGTAGCTTTAGAGTGAGACATTTTGGGGCTGGGTTGAGGAGGGCAGGAATAAGGGGTGAGACGGTAGGGGATCGAAAATGGGGTTTGAATAACAATTAGGTTCAGAAACACTGGGATAGGGAGAGGATGACTCTGTGTGTGTGTGTGTGTGTGTTCGCACACGCATGTGAGTGCATGACCAAAAACCATTACTAACAGAAGTGTTCAATGTATCTGAAGAGTTTTCAAAAGAACTGCAAAATTCTTAACAGCCACATCAAAGAAGACTCAAAATTACTAATAATGAGATCTATACAAATCAAAACAACCCTGAGATTTCATCTTGCATCTAGCAAGTTGGCAAAGATGACAAAAGATGGGAATAATCAATGTTGGAGAAATAATGTAAAGACAGGTACACTAATGCATTGCTGGTGATCCTGTGAATCAATATAACCATTTTGTAAAAATATTTGGAATTATGCAAATAAAATGTCTATACTCCTTGACCTATAGATTCTACTCCTAGGCTTATATCCCAAGGAGATCACTGATAAGAAGAAAATCTCCACATAAACCAAAATATTTACATTTTTTTTGTGTTAGTAAAGAATTAAAAACAAAGTAAATGCTTATGAGTTGGGTAATGGCTAAATAAATTTTGGTACATTAATATAATGGAATATTACTGCACTGTAAGAAACAAAGAATGATGAAAACAGAGAAACATGGAAAATTTTACATGATCTAATTTTACATAGATCTAATAAGCAGAGCCAAGAAAGCAATATACACAATAATGACAAGTTAAGTGGAAAGAACAACCACAAAATAATAAAAAAATTAATGTTGCAAAATTACTAAGAAAAAGCATGGCCCTAAAGAAGAGATGTGAGAAGATATTTTCACCCCTCTCCTTTGCAGAGGATATAGTTCCATGGGATGTAATATACTGCATATATTTTCATACCTTTTGCATATATTGATCACTTTTGCTGATTTTTTCTCCCTTTTTTGTTCTTTAAAAATACTTGTTATGTGGGATGATGAGGGGGGAAGATTGGGAGAAATTTTGCATTAAAAAAAGATTCTTTTTTTAAAAAAAAAGAAATGAATGTGATTCAAAAACCAAAGACCTCAATAAAAACACTTTTTTAAGAACCTGCAGCAAAAGAGTACACACATAGGAAAGGTATTCGGCTCTATCTTTTTGGTTTGATGAGAGGTAAAAGTGGTGGTGGGATATATATTATCATAGAAGGTTGACATTTGGCCCATGGGATTTATATCTGGAAGTCATCTCAGAAATCAACTGGACCTATTTCATCATTTACAGAAGAAGAAACTGAGAGTTAGAAAAATTAATTGACCAGTTCAAATTTACTCTCATGGGTGAATTCCTTCTGAAACCTCCATTTTGAATAAGGCCCCACATCAGCCATTCTTTACTCCCTGGACTTTTTCCAACCTGGATTCCTCCCCACTCTCATCCTTCTTATGTGTAGTCTTCCCTTATTAGAATGTAAAATTCCTTAAGGGCAGGGACTTGTTTTTTCTCCTATTTGTATCCATAGCACTTAACACAGTGCCTGGCACATAGTAAGCTCTTAATAAATGCTTATTAATTAATAAGTAAATAGCAGAAGCAGGATTCAAAGCCAAGTCTTCTGCCTCCAAGTCCAATAGGAATTCCCACTACATAACACTGTCTCCCATACAGAGTGATAGTTAACTACTGACAAGACCATCAATTCAGGGACAGAAAGGACCTAGAAAGGTCTCCAACCTCCAAAGATGGTTTCTGGCCAAGCTAGTTTAACAATAATAAAATACTTCATAAAGATTCCTGTGTCATATCCAGGCAAGGAGACTTACTAGGTTAAGTTCACGTGCAGTAAATAGCACATCTCAGGAGCAATGCCTATCCCAGGCATGCTGATTTGTCTAAAGATTAACTGAGAGATAGAAGATTTAGACTAAATAATCTCTAAAAGTATTCCAAATATGAGAGATGATTATTTAATTAAATAAATAGAAGTTATTCCAGCCATTCTATGACTAAGATATGTAATTCAAAGGCCTCAGCTATTAAATGCTGTGGACCAAAAAGCACTTGCTTTTCTGGAGGCAAATTATTAATTTTATAATTATCTAGTCCTTTTGCTACTTTTCCTTTTTTCCCAGTTTTTGCTTATTTCACTGTTTGTAGTCAAACAATTTAACTCCTCCGAACTTCATTTTCCATACTGATAAAATAGGGATAATAATACTTACAGTAACTGCTACCTACCTCACACATTATACAGTTACACTGATAAAACCATGACAAACAAAAGCAGTTAGATTTATTAAAATGTAAGCCAGCATTCAAGACCTCGGTTTAACTGATTTAGAGAGGCTGATCATGAAGGTAGCAGAGTTAGCTCCCCCTTGGTTAGGGACTTGTTTGTATTTATATTGCTTATAATAACAATATTTTGCTATTCAAGGTGCTCTCACCTTCATTACTTTATCTGATGTTCATAACAACCATGTCAGGTAGATAGAGCAGGTACCCACATTTTAAAGATGAGGAAACTGGCTCAAGATCATTTTATGAGACATGGTAGGACTAGGATCAGACCCTAATGGACTGCCTATATGAAACCAGAGTCAATAATTTCCAGTAATCCATCAATAAAACAATACTATGTTCCAGTCAGGCTGGTTTATTTACTGTCACCTCCAGTTCCTATCTTACAAACTTGACTGAGCATTTGTTCAAATTATGTCCTTTTGAGAGATTAATAAAATTGAAAGAAAACCACTGAACTAATAAATAAAACTAATCGCTGCTTTTATGAAAAAAAAACCAGAAAAAATTGGTTAATTTTATTAAAAAAAAAAAGAAAACTAAATTACCATATAAAAATGAAAGGAGTGAATTCGCCAAAAATTAAGAGGAAATTAAAGCAATAATTAGGAGCTATTTTGCCCAATTGTATGCCAATAAATCTGACAATCTAAGTGAAATGGATAAATATTTACAAAAATATAAATTGCAGGGCAGCTAGATGGCGCAGTGGATAGAGCACCGGCCCTGGATTCAGGGGGACCTGAGTTCAAATCCAGCCTCAGACACATAACACTAGCTGTGTGACCCTGGGCAAGTTACTTAACCCCATTGCCTAACCAAAAAAAAAAAAAAAATTGCCCTGATTAGTACAAGAGGAAATAAAATGCTCAAATTATATCCTTTTCAACTGCATCATATAATGCAAAACATGCTTGATTTGAAGTAAAAGGATCTGTGTTCTACCCATTTATAACTTGTACGACTTTTGACAAGTCATTTAATCTCTCTGGGTTTCAGTTTCCTCTAGTGCCAGGCCTGGAGTGAGGAAGACTCATCTTCCTGAGTTCACATCTGGCCTCAGACACTTACTAGCTATGTGACCTGGGCAAGTCACTTAACCCTGTTTGCCTCAGTTTCCTCATGTGTAAAATGAGCTGAAGAAGGAAATGGCAAACCATTCCAGTATCTTTGACAAGAAAACCCCAAACGAGGGCATGAGGAGTAGGATGTGACTGAAACGACAGAACAACAACAGCAACAACCTGCATTAGAATGTGAGCTCCTTGAGAGAAGGGGCTGTTTTAGAGGGCAGGTAGGTGAAGCAGTGAATTACTCGACTTGGAGTCAGGAAGACTCATCTTCATGACTTCAAATCCACACTTAGCTGTGTGACCCATGGCAAGTCACTTAACCCTCCTTAAGTAACTTAATCCTTGTCTGTAAAATGAACTGGAGAAGAAAATGGAAGATCACTCCAGTATCTTTGCCAAGAAAACCCCAAAATGGGGGCATGGAGAATCTGACATGACCAAACAACAACAAAAGAAGAGGTGGTTTGATTAGATGGCCTCTGTCGTTCTTTCTAGCTCTAAACCTCTGATCCTATGCAGGATTTTGGTCGATAGACTTTATGACCTGGAGTTAGGAAGATCTAGATTCAAATCTAGCCCCTAATGCTTGCTAGTGGTTTCCTCATCTGTAAAATGGGGATGATAATAATACCCAACCTATAGGATTGCTGTGAGGTTCTAATGAGTTCATGGATACACAAACCTTTGTAAACCTTAAAAGTGAATATATAAATATTAGTAATTATTTCCTCCCCCTTTCTATCTATATAAATCATAATGACCCTCCTCCATAAATCCTCACCTTGACTATTCTACTCCATCATTTATTGCCTATACTATTACTTGGCACTTAATCATATTCTACAAACATACATTCCTTTTAACTTTACTATGTGAAATACACAATGCTAAGTGCTAGGGAGGTCCAAGGATAAAACGGCTTACTGCAACTACACAGAATCCAAAATTTTACAAACAGGATATATTATAAAAGTTTGCTTTTTTGGATCTAACAAATTTCCCCAGAGAAACAAAGTTAGATATGTTAGCTCAAAATATAGTTGAATACATGTCAGAATGTACAGGCTTATATAAGGTGGACTTCAAACTGTACCATATTGATGAGGTCACTGAACCATGGTACTAAAAGCCATAGTTTCCCATTTTTTTTAGGGGAGAAATGAGTTCCAATTAAAAAGAGGAACTCATGCCATTAGGAACACATTTGCTCAGCCCTTCTTTTTAGAAACGAATCCTAGTTTCCCCTTTCCCCACTCCCTATTGTATATTCATTGATGGGTTCTCCTTCTCTCTTCTCTCACTAAAGTGGCAGCAAACAGAAGAACCCTTCATCTCAGCAGAAAACAGAGGATTCTGGAGAGATGAGTTCAGTTAAGAGTTCAATTCAATAAGTATTTATTGAGCACTCATTATGTATCATGTATTATTTTAGGCCTCAAGAATATAAAGACAAAAATGAAAACAGTTCTGCAAGTAACTTATATTTTACCGTAGGTCTACAGATAAGTACATAAAAATATATGCACTAACTAAAACCAAAACATGACTGAGTGAAAGTACTAACAATTGGGTAATCAGGAAAGACATCCTGAAGGAGGTGGCACCTGAGCTATAATTTGAAGGAAACTAAGGATTCTAAGGACATCTAGGTGGTACAGTGGTTAAGAGTGCCGGGCCTGGAGTCAGGAGGATATATATTGATGCTGGTAGGTATTCTCTAGCAAAATTTGGGGTATTTTTGGCCTATACTTTATATATACTTTATAAAATATATTATACTTTATATATCTCTTTGAGAGATATTTTTGGCTTATACTTTATGATTTCCCCAAGGAAGACAAAGAACAGGTGAATCTGGCCCCAAAGCCAGGCACAACTGAGCATATGACAGTACCTTTTTGGGGAAAGGACTGGAGTTAGCTCTACTTAGGCCATGCTTTAGGTACCTTTGGTCTCTCTGATATTCTCTTTTGCATTGAAAAGAAACCCAACCCAGAATGGAGGGTAATGACTAAGGAAAATGCATGTGTACAAGAAAGGTTCTTTCTCAATTCAAAATTATTTAAGACTCAAAGTCACTAACATTTTCTTTTATAATTTTTTTTTTTTGGCTAGGCAATGGGGTTAAGTGACTTGCCCAGGGTCACACAGCTAGTAAGTGTTATGTGTCTGAGGCCGGATTTGAACTCAGGTCCTCCTGAATCCCAGGCCAGTGCTCTATCCACTACGCCACCTAGCTGCCCCTGTAATTTTTTTTAAAAAGATTGACATTAACAGTTCTTAGCTGTGTTTTACACATAATCAACTTAGCAACTCTTTGTGGTGGTAATATATAAATGATTCTCCCTGCATGTTTGTCTCAATAGGTAAATAGTTAATGAATCCAATTATGTATCAATAATAACTAAACACCGTGCTCAAGAAAATGCTCATTCTCCTTGAATTAGTTTTCAGAGTCTCTAAAATAACTTTGATTCTATATTTTGAAAAAAAACCTTATTTGTGCAAATATGATACACAAACAACTTTTACACATAGAAATAAACTGATCTTTCCAAATAAAAAGTACAGAAGTAATCTTTAAACTTTGTTCATCTGAGGTCAAGACAATTCTTTGCCTTTGTTTTTCTAAAAAAGTCTGAATATATAAAATTTCCCCAAATCATGTACAACTATTCAAACAATGTTATTTTCAATTACCTAAGCTACCAAGTTTAGTAGATCGCTTTTTATAGATAAATAGAGGCTTTTATAGTTGATCTCAGAGGTGATAGTAAACCACTGGAATTTATTGAATATTGGAGTGACACGGTCAGACCTGCACATTAGGAAAATAAATTTGACAGCTATGTAGATCAGGGTGGGGAGACTTGACACAAGATCAACCAGAAGGTTATGCCAATAGTCCAGGCATAATATGATGAGAGCCTGCACCAGGGTAGAGTCAGTGTCAGGAGAAAAGGTATGTTGCAGAGGTAGAATTAATAGGATTTGGTAAGAGACTGGATATATGGGGTGAGGACAAGGGAGGAACTGAGGATGACAACTAGGTGGTGAGCCTGAGTGACTGAGAGGATGATGATGCCCTGGATGATAATAATAAAGCTAAGAAGAGAGAAAGACTTGAGGGAAAAATGAGATCAGCTGTAGACATGAATGAATTAAAAAGCATTTGTTAAGGGCTTAGTATATACAAAGTATTTTGCTAGGTGTTAGTTATACAAGTAAAAAAGACAGTCCCTTATCTTAAAAAGCTCACATTCTTTCTGTCTTTATTTTAAAATTAATTAATTTTTAAACATTCACTAGCATAAGCTTTTGAGTTTTAAATTTTCTCCACCTCCCTCCCCAAGACAGCATGCAATTTGATATAGGCTCTCATATACATTCTTATTAAACATATTTTTACGTTAGTCATGTTGTAAAGAAGAATTAGAACCAATGGGAGGAACCACGAGAAAGAAGAAACAAAACAAAACAAAAAAAAGAGACAGAGAGAGCAAATATTATGCTTTGATCTGCATTCAGACTCCATAGTTCTTTCTCTGGATATGGATAGCATTTTCCAACATGAGTCTTTTGGAATTGTCTTAGATCCTTGTATTTCTTAGAAGAGCTAAGTCTATCAAAGTCAGTCATCACATAATGTGGTTGTTACTGTGTACAATATTTTCCTGGTTCTGCTCACTTCACTCAGTATCAATTCATAAGTCCTTGCAGGTTTTTCTGAAGTCTGCCTGCTCATCATTTCTTATAGCACAATAGTATTCCATTACATTCACCTACCACAACTTGTTCAGTCATTCTGCAATTGATGGGCATCCCCTCAATTTCCAATTCGTGGCCACCACAAAAAGAGCTACTATAAACATTGTTGTACATGTGAGTTTTTTCCCATTTTTATGATCACTTTGGGACACAGCCCTAGAAGTGATATTGCTGTGTCAAAGGGTATACACATTTTTATAGCCCATTGAGCATAGTTCCAAATTGAAGAGCTCACATTCTAATGGGGGAAATAATAACTATAGAGGGTTTCAGGGGCAAGTCAGGTGGAAAGATCCCATGGTCCTTAAGGTACAGTGGCAAAGCAGAAGGTAATGCCTCCTCTTTAATGTCATTTCCTCTAATAAAATCATATCAGTTTCTAATCTTGAATCGTATGACAATGCCAAGGGGTTTTGTGGCAAGAACTTTCTTTTCTGTGTCTTCAATAGCTGTGGCTATAATACTAGCAGAAACAGGTGCCAGGATGCCTCTCCATAGTGCTTTCCAGGATGATAGCTACAGGCACTGTGTAGGAAGCACTGTTATTACCAAGGCTCTAGAGTTAAGGATCAAGGACTGGCTCCATCAGGTCTTAAGGGAGATAGTGGTCAAAGTGATTATGTTAGTTTGAGCACACGGTGCTTCTTGTCTCTCCCTCAGTATATCCTGCTGCTTAAGCTAGGCTGGTTTCCCTGCCCTATGGTACTTGGTCAGCAGTTATTACTGGTGGTGGTAAGGAAGTTTGACTCCTTCTTCACAATGATGGCTAAAGGGACTAGGTCTGACACAGGTCTAATGTTGTTGTTTTAGAGGGAGGCACTGTTATTCCCAAAGCTTTGGGTTCAGAGTCCTGGGCTATCTCCATCAAGATGTAAGGAAAGATGATGATCAAGGTGGTAGTTTGACTTCCATGGCACAAGCTGACTCCTGTCTCTCTCTCAGGGTCCGTTGCTGTTTCAACTAGGCTAGCTTGCTATAAGATGTCCAAAGAATATCCAGTTTGAGATATCTAAAAGGCAAAGCTGGAGGTCTAACACTCGAGGTCAGGAGAGAGATTAAGGCTAGATAAGCAGATTTGAGAATCTTCAGCACACAGATGATATTTGAATCCCTGGGTACTGATGAGCTCACCAAACAAAACAGTACAGAGGGAGAAGATGGCCTGGGATGGAATGCTGGAGAATACCCACAGTTAGTGAGTATGACCTGGATGAAGGTCCAGGAAAGGACACTAAGGAAGCAGTAAATAAGTAGTCAGACAGGAAGGAGACAACCAAGAGAGTGCAATGTCAAAAAACCATAGAGAGAAGAGACTATCAAGAAGAGGGTGATGACAGTATCAAAGGCTATAGAGAAGTTCAGAGGGATAAAGATTGAGAAAAGGCCATTAGACTGGACAATTAAGAGCTCATTAGTACTTTGGAGACTAGTTTCAGCTGAAGGATAAGGTCAAAAGCCATGCTGCATAGAGATAAAGAGTGAGAGGAAAGAATGCCGAGGTACCAATTGTACCTGGCTTTCTCAAGGAGTTTAGCAAGAAAAGATAAAAGCCAAAAGCTATTAGAAATGGATGGATCAAGTGATGGTTTTTTGAGGATGGAAGAGGATGAAGGGCATGTTTGTAGGTAGTAGAGAAACAGCCAGAAAACAGCGAGAGACTGAAATTTGGTGAGAGAGGGATGATAAAAAGGGCAATCTGCCAGAGAAGAGGATGGGATGGAAGAGGACCACTTGTGCATGTAGTAGGGTTTGCCTTGGGAAGGAGAAGGGCCCTCTCTTCATGTGAGACATGAGTGAAGGAGAAAATAGTGGGGCAAGGCATCTAAGGATCTAAGCTGAGAAGGGAGCGGAGAAAAGAGAGCTCTCAGTGAATGGCCTCATTTTTTGTTTTTTACAGTGAAGTATGAGGCAAGGTACTTAGCTGAGAGGGTGCAAGGAGAGGTAACCATAGGAGGTTTGAGGAGGGATGAGAAGGTTTATAAAAGCCACTGTGATGAGTAGGATAGTGAGTCAACAAGGTGAAAAAGGACTGTCTTGTTGCAGTGAAGGCGTAGTTGACATAAATTTGTTGTGGAGCAGCACAGTTATGTGATTTTCTACAGCTTTGTTCAATAGCACATGAATAGGATCTTGTAGAAGACTTGGCAGGTGAAGATAGTATTACAATAAGGGGAAATGGGTTCAAAAGGACAGTGTAGAGTTGAACTGGTTTGCTAAGGGGTCAAGATGGGGACAGAAGCCAGTGAAGGGATGATAGCCTGGGAAAGAACTGAACTGACAGATCAAGGCATCAGAAGTCATGGTGAATACAAAGAACAGGATTTGGGGTTACAAACAGAAAGTGAGGTTGGATGGCAACAGGGTGTGATAAGAGAATTTCAGAGTTCATAAACATGGAAGTGAAGTCATTGAGGGTGACGACAATATCAAGAGCATAGCCATCTCTGTGTGTAGCTAAGGTGGAATGGAAGAGCAAGTCATAGGAAACGAGCACACTGAGGAACTGGGAGAGAGTATCAATACGTATGCTGAAGTCTGTGAGTCCTAGTCCTACTTCAGGATCCTGATCGTGTGTTTGGTCATTCAAAATGATAAAGGTATTGATTTTCCAGCTGATTTGGTTTCCTGTAATGAAGGCAGGGAAGTCATCCTTGAGATTTGGTTGGACATGAGAGTTAGAGTGAGAAGAATGGTTTGGTTCCCTTGCCCAGGAAGCACAAACGTTTTAGCCTATGATGAGATGGGGCTTGGGAATGTTTTAGTGGAGTTCTGCAACTGGGGCTTTCTGATCTAACATTGCTGATTACTATGTTGAATGTGGAAGTGGAAGAGAATAGCATTTTATTTGAATAAGCATCTTTTTTAACCTTGTAAACTGTATCCCTTTTTATCCTTTTCATTAGTAAAGCAATTTTAATTGTCTTTTATGGTCCATGAGTATCTCGCTGCATTCTAATCCTGAGCCTGAATTACTAGACTGGCCATGCTAAGTTAGGCTTAGGATATTTGACATGAGTCAGGAGGAAGTGGTTGGAACGATGCTGTGGTTAATATTATTGTTAAAGTGTGGGAAGAGTGGTGCAAGAAGAAAGGGAGATTCATGTGATTGGATGGGCTGATACAGAAGTCTGGTATCCTATGGCAACAGCAATTTTAGGTATATGGGAAGAATATTCTCAATGGGGTAAGGATGAAGTTCCCACTGATTCTATAGAATTAGCCCTATTCATACCTAATGAGCTTGACATGGAAAGCAGAAGTATTATGAGATTGACTATTCCTAGAAAAGATGAACACTCAACAAAAGGAAAATGAAAATACACTGTGTATTAAGCAATTAGAAGCAGAGGTAAATGTGCTTTTCATTTTTAAGTACTATGTGTTGAAGGTAGAGGATCAATTTACGCATGTAGTAACAGAATGGTTGAAAAGGGAAATGCTAATGGTGTTGGGGACTAAAAGGATACAAATGACAAGCATGATCTCTGATCAAGAGGTTTCACTGGAGAATGTATTAAAACTTTGTGATAAGGGTACAAAGGGAAAAAAAACAGTGGTAAAGATAAGCATTGGGGGGTCACCAGCAGTGGAAAGAGGACATCAGACCTATCCTATTACTACTTCCTTGGATACTATCTCCCAGGGAATGACTTCCTCCATGGGGGAATGTAAAGTTGGGTGGGCTTTCACCACCATTGAACTTGGCAGATTGCAGGAGAAAATTAAGTAGCAAGTTAATGAATCATTAGAACAAAGGCTTATAAGAGCATAGTTTAATTATGGATATCATAAAGCTTTTTTTCAGTTCCATCCACTTGGATTGTTTACAGAGGATTTATTCTTGCAGTCATGTGATCCAGTTAATTTCCTTTTTCTCTTTTTAAATATTAAAAATAGAGAATTCTGCATGTTTGACCCTAAAAAATGAATTCCCTCTGTAGCAGGTTCCCCAGTGAGGCACAGTGAGGAAAATGGTAAAATTTTTAAAAGACAGGGATTTGGTCAACTGGATTTATGTTCCCTTCCCATAGCACCTCTGCCCCTTTGAGTCCTTATAATCAGCCTGCTTTGGGGGAATTGAATCCAACCTTTTGGGCAGAGTCCTACCCAAACTGCACCCAACTTTAGCTATTGACCTTCCCCAGGTGACCTGAGGAAATCGACTCCTGAAATATTTGTGTAAGATTAGAGCAGCTTCAACAGTTGAGGCAAATGGTGCTATCCATACCAATGGGTACTCTGAAGATGTAGGGAGGAGGCACTGTGTGCTCTCTACCATGCTCCATGGGTAAAGGGTGGCAAAAGAGCTCTGAGTATTATTTTTGAAACATGGTATCATCACATCATAGATTTTATAGTTGGAAGAAACTTTAGGGAATCCCATGTTTCACAGTTGAAAAAACTGCCCAGGATCACAAAGGGAGACACAAAATGTATGAGGCATACTTTGAACCCAGGTCTTCCTGACTCCATATCCAGTGTCCTATTAAATCCAATTCACTTGCAAGTCATGAAATCACCTTCCTGATGTCATGGTCCTCTTCAAGAACAAAGGACAAACAACATTTATCTCCAAGAAGTCATGTCTTTGATATAGCAGTACCACCCTCAGAAGGAGGAGGGCTCTCTATTCCAATGATTTCTTGGATCCAGCATCCAAGAAGACTTACCTGATAAGGACTGACATTTAGATATAGTCCTGGTTGACTCTCTAGCCTTTCCTTACTCCATTTCCTACATGAAGTCACCTGAACTATGAGGTTTCTAGCTTCTCAGAAGTGGCTGTATAACCTCAGAAAATTATTGTGGCTCTCAATAACTGGCAAGTCTCATTCTTGTTATTCTTAATCCCTTTGCAAAAGGATTTTGGGAACAAAAATTTGACAACTCCTTCCCAGAAAGAGTTCAAGGGACTGAGGAGGAATTGTTGAAAAGTGCTATGCTTTTTGATTGGTTGTTGTCCTTCATTCTCCAAGAGCACCAAAATGACATCACTGTGTTGGAGTCAAGGTACAGTGTGTCCAACTGTGGCTAATCAGACCAGCATGAGCTCAGAACATTCTATCATAGGGTGGGCACAAATAGTCCATATACTTTTTAATGATATGGGGAAGATGAAATTTTTTCTACATAATTAGGGAAAAGGTGAATTCACCTACGTCCCTCCCCTCACCAAGTATGTCAAGGATGATGGATTTCATTTTAATGAGGGCCCAACATCATCATCACTATTGTAGGACCAGTGTTACCCATTATCAAAATAGGGATTAGATTTCTCCAAAAGTCAACAAAGCTGTTCCTGGGACTTGATTGGTCCCTGCCTCCCTTGACAGTTTCATAGCATAAAAAGTCTCATCCACATTGCCAACTTTATGGATTTCTGCAAACCATGAGTCATTATATTCTGCCAAGACAACCAAATATTTCCTATCTAGAGCAGTGTGTCCAGAGCATCCAAGTGACACTGTATCTTTGTTGCATATCCTTGCTGTGTTAGGGCAAAGTAAACCTTCTTTTTATACTATTCAGTGATGTGTAAGTGCTTCATTTCACCCCAGCATCAAACCTGAGTAGGGTGCAGATGTTGAGTATACCCCTGACGTTTGGTGTAGTTGGCAGGTTGGGACTAGATGAGATGGCTCACAGCTCACACCTTAGTTAAGTTGAGAGAAAAAGGGTGAAAATACAGACAGTGGGGTGACTAGATGGCAAGACAGCATGGCTGGAAGAGCAATTCTAATTGTGTGTGGAGTTTTCTCTATGGACCAGGGAGCAGGTTCCTACCCAGGCAGGGCAATTATCTCAGTGAGTGATGGAGGAAGCTGCTTGGAAAGGTAAAGAAAGTGCCAAATCCAGAATTTCCTGGTTGTTGTTGAGTATTCTGCATAAGGTGGACTTACTGCATAATAATACTGAAAGCAAACTGGACTAGTGCAACTCAACAAATAAGAACGGATCTCTTGACTAAGTTCTCTTTTCTTTTCTTTCCTTTTTTTTTAAAATTTTGGACTGTATAAAGAAAGCCAAGGAGTAGCTAGTGGAGCCTGTGGCCACCAAGTGAAGGGATCTGTTCTGATGAGTGAAGAGACTGACAAGCCATATCCAGGTACTCATATGGTTTCTGACCCAAAGGTTGTGGTTCCTGTTAAGATGAAAGTAATGAGGTATCAAAGTGTATGAGAAGTAAAGACTTGGGTAAGAAAGCTCCAGGCTTATCCTATTATTGCTACTGGGAATGGGGTGACTCACTGTATTAAGGGAACAGAGGATGGACAGGCCTTCTCCACCAAAAAGCTTAGATAGTTGTAAGAGAAGTTTAAACAGAAATCTAATGAGTCATTATAGTAATGGCTACTGAGGGCATGGTCTAATGAGGCCAATGCTGAGCCACTCTTTCCCAGCTAACTTCTATAGGACAGAGGAGCTCTCTAAAAACATATTTTTACAGAGTCTGCTAGGTTTATTAGAGCCTACAGATGGGAATACTCCTCATCCCTTTTTAGGTGGCTGAGAAGTCGAGTTATTTGCATCTGGCCCCATAAAGATGAATTCCCATTGTAGTCATCACCTTGATAAAGATCTGAAAGGGAAGAGGTGATGTTTCCAAAGGAAATAGTTTTGATTGATTGGATTTATTCAGCTTCCCCAAGACCTGCCTCACCCTAGATCTTGTCTCCTGGGTGGAACCCCAGGAATCCCCATTGGTGGAAACCCAATGGCTTCAAACTTTAACTATGAGACACATAATTCTACAGGAGTGGGCTGATCTGAGCAGGAAATTGGGATGGCAGTGGATATCAGGGCAAATATAGCAGTGAATACAAATGGGTACTCTGAGGGTGGTAGAAGATAGCTCTATATCTACTGTCCTGCCAGGTAGGCAGAAAATGATGATACCCTTTCCTAAATGGAGCTTTGGATATGGACCTGGAATTTGAGGTTGTTAAGAAAGCAACTAATGGCCAACCTATGGTTGTGCTAGTAAAACTGTACAGCAAAATTCAGTACTAGGGCACAAGGGGCCCTTCAGCACTACCTAAGCCCAAGTCACCCTCTAAAGTCACTGCCTCAATTGGATCATTCAGGAAAACTACAGAAGACAGACCATGAAGGGAAGGGATATTATACATTCAGTATCTGTGCAGGCCATTTCAGCAACGAATTACTGAAACCATCCAATTATATTATCAATGTAATGGTGTGCACTAGTGCCCTGAGGAAGGAAAGCATTTTTCAGGTCTCTGCCCACCATATGGCAATATGAAGGAGAATTCAAGTACCCCTGGGGAAAGATGGTAAAGGTATATTGGATTCCTTCCTAGGTGCAATTACATAGCTCTTGACTAGTCTCAGTCTTGGAAAGGGGGAAAAATGGACAGAGTTGATAACACCATACTTTTTGCCCTGGGCCTGGGCTTACCTGGTATACAACACTGACAAGATCAGGACAACTGTAGAAATGGGCATGATGACTTTGCTTAACTATATAGCTGACTCTAACTTGCCAGGTGACATCTTCCTTTCTCACAAGGTAACATAAGAGCTTTTGTTAAGGGAAACTGGTACGATGAGATACTCTAGCTTCCTTCATCTCTAAAACTAGAGTAGAAAGATCTTTCATATTTCTCTCTCCCCTTCCCCTATCCTGGAGCCCAATATTGTATGGCCTAGAGGAAGTGGGGCCAAGTGGATTGGCTCTTGCCAATGAGTAAGGTATGTGATACTACTTAAAAGACAATACTTTTCATTCAAGATTACTGTGTAATCAGGGGCAGCTAGGTGGCGCAGTGGATAGAGCACTGGCCCTGAAGTCAAGAGGACCTGAGTTCAAATCTGGCCTCAGACCAAACACTTGTCACTTACTAGCTGTGTGACCCTGGGCAAGTCACTTAACCCCAATTGCCTAAAAAAAACAAACAAACAAACAAACAAAAAAAAAAGATTACTGTGTAATCTTGTAACTGGGAAAAAATCACCCATGTGTTTCCTTCTGTGCAAGAGAAGATAGAATACAAATAAATAAATAGATGAATGAATGAATAAATAAATGTGCATTATAGACTGATGTCTTTCTTTTGCTGCTCTGTTCTCCTCAGTTAGAATGTATTTCTTCTATCCCTTGTTTATATAAATCCTAACTATCCTTAAAGACCAAATTCATGTCCTACCACCCACATGAAAATTTCTCCTGCTTTCACTGTTCTCTAACTTGTGGAGCAAAGAGCCTGAAACACACAAATCATCAGTAATTTCTATAGAGTCTTGTGCTATTTAGTATCATTTTATAAGTATTAGTCTTCTCTTCCCAACAAGACTGTAAAAACTCTACTGTATTGGGCGGGTAAAACTTTTTCCATTACTCTCCAGCTTATCAGATACATTCTTCTATTGCTATAATTTATTTTAAAAAAATCAACAGTATCTTTCAGTTTTACATTAGTTCTACTTCAAAATACATTCCTCAGTTTCATACTAATCAAATTACCAAAGAATTACTTTATAGTTAGAAAAAAATAATGACAAAATTCATCGGGAGCAATAGAAGGTCAAGAATCACAAGAGAAATAATGGGAAAAAACGTGGGAAGGAAGGCATCCTAGTAGTACACTATACTACTCACACTATACTACAAAAACAGTGATCATCAAGACAATTTAGTAATGGTTAAGAAAGAGAGTTTGATTCCAGGTCCAGCACTCTATACACTGTGCCATGTAGTTGGCTAATAATAATAAGACAAATGCAAATTGAAGCAACTCTTAGGTTATACTTTACATTTATCAGATTGGTACAGTTGACAAAAGAGAAATATGACAAATGTTGGTTACAGGAAATCAGAATATTAATGTACTATTGGTGGGGCTATGAACTGCTCTAGCCATTTTGAAAAGACATTTGGAACTATGCCCTCAATATTATTAAATTGTCCATCCCCTTTGATCCAGTGATATCACTACTAGGTGTATAGCTCAAAGAGATCAGGGAAAGAAGAAAGGAAGCCATATGTACAAAAATATTTTAGCTATTCTTTGTAGTGGCAAAGAATTGGAAATTGAGGAGATGCCTATGACCTGGGGAATGGCTTAAACAGTTATGGTATATAAATAGTATATGAATACTATTGTACTGTAAGAAATGATGAAGATTATGGTTTCAGAGAAACCTAGAAGATCTGTATGAATGGATATAGAATGAAGTGTGCAGAACGAGGAAAACAATTTATACAATAACAACATTGCTTAAGAGATGACAAATAACTCAAAAGTTTTCATTTTATTTGTTTGTTTTTAAAAGTGTTTATTATCTCTCCCTCTCACTCCCTCTATCCTGCTTAATAGAACAATAAAAAACAAAAATAACACAACAAAACCCTGATGTTAAGTACACACAGTATAGCAGAACAAATTTCTATACCATCCATGTCCAAATATACATGTTTCTTTCTAGATTTTAAGTTCATCACCTGTCTGGAAGGAGATTGGTAGTATGGTTCATCTTCAGTCCTCTAGACTGAACTCTGAAAGACTTAAGAACTCTGATCAGCACAATGACCAACCATAATTCCAGAGGATCCAGGATGAACTACACTACCCACCTCCTGCTAGAAAGGTGATGGATTCAAGGTGCAGATTGAGACATATTTTTTGGACGTGGCCGATTAAGGGATTTGCTTTGTTTTGCTTGACTAAGCATGTTTGGAAGGTTTTTTTCCTTTTTTTTTAAATGGAGGAGGTGAGAGGGTAAGAAAATAGATTTTTTGGTTAATTTTAAACATTTTAATTGAATATATGTATGTATACATGTATATCTGTGCATATATGTATACGTCTCTCTGTGAACATGTATGTTTTTATCTCTCCTCCCTCCACTCTCCAGGGAATGTTTCCATGTAACAAATTAAAAAGAGAAATAAAAGCAATTCAGCAAAATTAACCTATACTTCAAGTCTGATAGTATATCCAATGTTCCACACCCATAGTGCCTGACCTCTGCAACAAAGTAAAGGAGATGTAGTTTTGTATCTCTTCTGGGGGGGTCAACATTGCTATTCGTTTTCACTTCTATACAGTTTGGCCCAAGTAGGACTCTCAATCAGACATCTCACACACTCATTCAGAGGATAGCTCCTAATATCAGAAATTTAGCTGACTGACTGGTGCTGCTCCATCAAGAATGTTCAGACATAACATTGTAACAAATATAAACAGTGTCACCAGATGAGTAAAATGCAGTATTTAAAGGGATTACTTGAGTATTGTCTCCAAGAGAACATTAAGAAGTTAACAACAGCCTGGTAAAACCATTTAGTTGGTAATCACTGACCTGTGCAGCTCATGTCCTTAACAACCCTACTAATGCAAAGGTAAATGTATCTCTAGATATAGGACAAATGGACCACTTCCCTGGGCTCAAAAGCACACGGTATCTTTACAATGCCATAGAGGAGGTATTCTCACTGTTTTACTGTAAAATGATCTTGTTATGCTGATAGTCTTCCAACAAGTGAGGGGTGTGTGTGTGTGTGTGTATGTACGTATATATGTAACAGATATATCTCTTTTCAAGTATCCAATAAATACTTTTATGACTCAAAGGTAGGCCCACTTATTACTTTTCATATAAGAAACCTAAATAAGAGCTTATAATACTATTTCCTCAATTATATAATATATACAAGGATGTCTAAAATAGTGCTCATGCATTTACTAGCTGTGTGACCCTGGTCAAGTCATTCAACCCTTTTTGCCTTAGTGTCCTCCTCTGTAAAATGAGCTGGAGAAGAAAATGACAAACCATTCCAGTATCTTTGCCAAGAAAAGCCTAAATGGGGTCACGAAGTCAGTCACAACTGAAAATGACTGAACAACAACAAAGGAATACCTTAATATTTGCTGATTCTTTGGTCAAATAATTATTAAGATATTGAGAAAGTTAAGAGTTGAGTTCTTTTTTTTTTTGGGTGAGGCAATCAGGGTTAAGTGACTTGCCCAGGATCACACAGCCAGTAGGTGTCAAGTGTCTGAGGCTGGATTTGAACTCAGGTCCTGACTCCAAGGCTGGAAGCTTTATCCATTGAGCTGCCCCAAGAGTTGATTTCTAAACAAATCAAAACGTTATAATTTTATAGGTCTATTTCTTTACTCACCTAATGATCAAATGTTTTAAAATAATTTGATGTCACATTCCAGATATAAGGATACACTTCTTACTCACTAGAATTGGCAGAGTCTGAAATAACAATAGAAAATGGGATTTCACCTTTGAACCTTTGAATGAATGCTACTAGAAAAAAAAGATTAATAATCTCTACTACACAACAGCAAGGCTGACAAGACTTTTTATATCACTTTTACATAAATACATTTCTGAAAGGAAAACTTTCAATCATGGGTATTGTAGATGAGATGAGATGATATAAAGCAAATAAATACATATATTTAATTGTCCCTGACAACTGAGCCTCAAAAAGACTCAGGAACTCTGATTAAAACAGTGATCAATCCTGTTTCCAGAGGACCAGTGATGAAGCATGCTACATAACCAGACAGAGAAGTATTGACCTAAAAGGGCAGATATATAGATATATATATTTTAGGAAGAGCAGATTCAGGAATTTTTTTTAAATTTTGTTTGATTATGCGTCTTTCTTACAAGGATTGTGTTTTTCTATTTTTTTCAATGGTGGGAGGATGAGGTGGGGAAAGTATATTTTTGTTAATTAAAACAAATTAAAATTTAAAAACAATAGATATAAAAAGCAAATGTGGCTCCTGTTTTTGGAGTTCATCTAAAAGCATTTAAACAGATTGTAATTTCTGGAAAGCAGTCTGAGAGAAACTAGGCTTATGCCAAAATTTCAAACAGCACTTGGCCTTTTGGGTAAGGGCAGGTGTTTTTGAAGCTATAAATAAGGCCAATTGGTCAAATGATCAAGTCAGAGGTTGATCATGTGTGAAAATGTCTCTCTTTCCTCTTTCAGTCAAGTCATAGCTTAAACTTGTAATATTAATTGAAAAAATGCTCTCACTTCTCTTTTTGGCCTTGTAACATTCATTGATAAAACTGTCACCCAAAATCTCAAACAGTATAGCACAGTGATCTCCAGATGGATACATGACCTATATATAAAGGTCAAATAAACAAATTAGAAAAGCAGGGAAGTATATACCTTTTGCTACTATAAAGGGGAGAGATAGAGAATATCACAGAAGATAAAATAGATAATTTTGATTACATAAAATTAAAAAGCTTTTACACAAACAAAATCAATCAAATCAGAATTAGAAAAGTTAACTGGGGAAAAAAAAAACTTTTCAACAAATTTCTCTGATATGGGTCTAAAAACCAAGATATATATGGAACTGATAAAAAAATATATATAAACAAAAGTCATTCCCCAATAGCTAAGTGCTGAAAGGTGAATTCTTAAAAGACATGTAACAATCACATGAAAAATACGATAAATCACTGTTAAAACAACTTTGATTTTTTACTTTATATCTATTAGATTGGCAAAGATGACAAGGAAAAAGGCAGTTATTGGCGGGATGGTGGGAAGAACATTGACATACTGTTGGCAGACCCATAGAGTGAGACAGCTGTTCTGGAAAATAATTTGGAATTATAACCAAAAAGTCACTAATCTGTACACATCCTTTGACCTAGTGATACCACAATTCCAAACAGATAAAAAACAAATGGAAAATAACTAGTATGTATAAAAATATCTATGACAGCACTTTTTTTTTTGTTTTAGTAAAGAACTAGAAGCAAAGTGAATGTCCATCAATTGGAGGATGGCTGAATTATAGTATATGATATAACAGAATATAATTGTGCCACAAAAATTATGAAAGGGCCCAGATTCACAGAAACCTAGGAATACTTGTGCGAACTGAGACAGAGTTAAGTAAGCAAAACCAGGACAGTAGTTTATACATTAATTACAACTTTGAAAGACTTAAGAACTCTGATCAATGCAATGACTAACCCAGAAGACAGATAATGAAGCATGTTGCCCACTTGTTGGCAAAGAAGTGAAGCGACTGGAGGTCTAGAATGAATAATACAGTTTCAGACACAACCAATACAACATAAATCTATTTTTCTTGATTATCCTTTCTGTTATAAGAGAGGGCTTTTACTGGGGGACAGAGAGGTGTTTTGGTAGAAACTGAGGATAGAGACTAATAAAAAAAAGGCTACCAATGAAACATAAGTATATAAAGAAGAGAACAGAACCAAGCTCAGAAGGGGAAACAGAAAGGAAAGATAGCACCCAGTTAAAATTGACGTATAGTCAAAAAAAAAAAGCCTAAGCTATACATGGTAGATTCATATACAATCATTTTTCTACCCTTTGCATTTTGAAGTGTTCATCTTTTTAATGATTGTCAAGTTAATAATATGTATATATATATATATATTTTTTTTTTTTTTAAAAGATGGTAACATCCAATTCTGTTTTACTCACCTCTTCTCAACCTCTATATCATTTGGTCATGGAATGCATCAGCAGAGGTTCTATCTTGATGATATAAGTAAATCATAAGATCATAGATTTTGAGCTGGAAGGAACCTCAGAAGCCCTTCATTTTACAGTGAGAAAACTGAGGTCCAGTGAGATTAAGTGACTTGACTAAGGTCATACACATAATAATCATAAGAGGTAAGATTTAAACCCATGTCCTCTGACTACAATCAAGGTTCTTTTCCACTGTTCCACATCTCTATATTTAAGTATATTCATGAAAGGAATTACGTAAATACTAATTTTACCATTAAATTTTACTTTCAATAAATGACTCATAATGTAAACTAAGGAAAATTTCACCAAAAACATTTTAACAAAGTCCCTCATTTAGAAGTATAAATTAACAAAATAATGCTGATGTTAATAATATTATGATTGTAGGTTCTCATAGTGGTTACTGAAATGAGTTTCATGCAATAGTATACTAGTGTGCCCTGCTTAAAGAAAAAAATTTAAGTATAAAATTCCAAAACTTACAGATCCATTAAGAGATGATTATTTGCTAACCAAGAATAAATTTGTCTCAATGTAATTACTCTTTGTAACTATGGATTCACCAAGTTCCTTTAACTGTACACACCTAAATCAACCGTAGCTGTTTCTAGTATGTAAAACTAGCACATAGAAGAGCAACAGGCCTTGGAAGGTAGCTATTGTAAAATATCTAAGTCAGTTCTCCAAACTGTGGAGTGTGCCCTCTTTTGCAGGCTAGGGCAAAGTGGTGGTGGGGAGGAGAGGATGCAAGATACTGAGAGGCATGAAGCCATGGCCAAAACTGTTGGATATTTCTCGGTACAGCTCCCACATAAATATGTGCATTGTTTTCGATGAAAACAAAGTTCAAATCAAAGACAACAAAAGCGAGATTAACACCGAGAATTTGTTCTGACAGTGAATGCAGTGCAGTAATTATTTAATATGGTATTTGCAAACAAGGTCCAATTTGAGCAAGGAGAGGAGGCACAATCTGTCACTATCAAAATCTGTCAGCATATGTTCATGACAAACGAACTGCTTGCCGTCCTTGAATGTGAGGGATATAAATTCAAAATTAAACCTTCTTTGTGTGGAAGTGTAAAGCACCACAATATCTGCTGTGTTCCTCATTATTACTCATTTTCGTAAGCACAATATGATAGCCTGGTCTCAAAAAACCCCCAAACAAACCTTAGGTTTTAAAAAATGGGGAATAATTCAAGAATGAGAATACAGATAATCATTTGGAATTTTCAACAATTAAACTGTCTCTAATTTTTCTTAAAGAGAAATAATAGCCCTTTGTGATAGGCAAATACACGAGCAATTTGAAAAAGAAGGCCACTGAAATAGCTAAAACTGGTACAAAGAAAACAGAGACCATTTAAGTGGGGAAATACAGAAACATAAAGTGTACGTAGATTAAGATGGCAAGAGAACTTTTCCAAAGAAAATTAGATGCTTTGAACAAGTGAAACAAATGTTTTCAAAAGCCACCTCAGTGACATCAAAAGGATGCCTCACATCATATAAGGTTTCTTGCAGAAGTGCTAAATGTAAAAAAGCCTCTTTCCTTGGGAGAAATGTTGGTTACTACAACTAACTATTGATATGGTCAAACTGATATTCAGTGAATCATACATAAAACAGCTTTGAATGGTTCCATGTGTAGATTAATGTGATGAGAAGGAAAACTGCCTGTGTCTGATGACTTTATAATTAATTGAGAAATTAAAGTCTTTATATTTCATACTGCAAGTAGTTAAAGAAACCATTGACATAGTTAAAATACAAACCTATATGGTATAATAAACAGCTTACTAGGATTAGGGTCATGAAGGCTTGGTTCAATTGTCATCTCAGAAACTTACAAGCTATGTGACTGTGGGCAAGTTACTTAATTGTTTCATGTCTCAGTTTCCTCATCTGTAATGAAAGGGTTGAACTGCATGTCCTCTGAGGTGCT
Source organism: Vombatus ursinus (assembly GCF_900497805.2). Classification (NCBI taxonomy): domain Eukaryota; kingdom Metazoa; phylum Chordata; class Mammalia; order Diprotodontia; family Vombatidae; genus Vombatus; species Vombatus ursinus. The sequence continues at coordinate 36,014,955 of NW_020954585.1, forward strand.
TTCAAAGTACCTTTATTGTAAGATACGAAGTTTCTTTGAGGCCCTTTTCATAAGGAACTGTTAATAATGAAAAAGGTAGAAAACACGTTTTGTTTTTGTTTTTTAACAAAAGAAAATATTTAGATTAATTGTTAAAGGTTGTGAGCCAGTTTAACACTGCGAATGTTATGGATGAATATCTTGATACCACATATGTGTAGTACTGTACTTTATTTTCATGTATACTGATAAATATATATGTAAGAAAAAAGTTTCAGATGGGTTTTGGATCGTTTTGGAAGTTATAATGTAGTGCAGAAGACTCAGAACTTGTAAACAATGTGGAGTGATGCCTTGCTTGTAGAAACAGGTGTTATAAAAAGGCAGAGAATTATCTTTGATTTATTAAAAAATGAGAGTAAGAAGAAAACCGTTTCAAGGATATACTTCAAAGAGCTGCAAAGCATGATGATGTAATGGTAGCTAATTTGCATCTGCATATTTTATGGCTAAAGAGAGTAAAACAACAAAATGAGAAATATAAACATTTGGAGACTGAGCTTTGATCTTAAGACTATCAATTCGACAGGAAAAAACTAGGGAGTTCTGACTTTTTAAGCAAAAAGTAAGTCCCTTGAGAATCAGGAGGCTATCACTTAAGCCACTAAAGACAATCACAGCGAGAGCAAGAAGAATCACACAAGAAAGCAACAGAGGAGGAACCTGAGTTGAAGACACAACAGGTGGAGCTAAAAAACTGATCATTTTGGGCTGGGGCAGTTAGTAGTCACCTGGAGAACTTCAGCTGGGTGATTCCTTATTGATCAGAGAGAAAAGACCTCACTGTCCAAGGGTTCCTGTGAAAGCGTTTGCCACCTGGAGCTGCAGAATGGTGAAGTTTTACACAAGGCCTTGTTGCTCTCTGCTGCCACCTCTGGCTTGAAAAGGAAGAGCAGAAAGGATTTTGCATCTGGTATCCTGGTGAAACGTCTTAAATAATGAATTTTTAATTGTATCAGTTCCTGACACTAACACTGATTGGACAGCACAGCATCCAGGTGAACTAGCTGAGATGATCTGTATATCCCAGAGATCACCAGTTTTATGAGGTTCACAATTCTTTAGCTTAAAGAAAACTGCTATTCAGATTTGGTACTAACTCTCTAAACTCCCTATTAAGGATGATGTTAACTGAAAGAACTGATGAAGGCTATGTGTTAAGTAGAGAAGAGGATTTCCCTAGTTGAAGAGTGGTGAGGATCAACAGTTAAGCAGTGAGCAGAGAAGCAGTTTCATGTAACACAGGTGTTCCAGAATGGACCAATACCATTAAAGCCTGCTGTCTAGAATTGTGAGTTGTCAACATGAATTGTCTTCCATATATATCTCTATGTCAGGTTCCTTATAAGTGCATGCCCACTCTTCACCATCCTCTGGTGGAAGAATATGATCTTAGTTTACATGTGCATTGTTATGTCTCATTATTTATATATTTACTTTACTAGTATTCATAATCTTATTTCATTAATTTTATTATTATATAAATGGCAGTGTATAAGATCCAAGTGTCACTATTGTGTCTGGTTGTACAAACGGGGAAAAAAAATTGGATGTGGCTCCAGAGCTAGAGTAGTGAGTACTGGCCATGAATTTCCCCTAACAGGATTACCTTTAGGACCCTGTGAGAATTTGAACGTAACTGTGTGGTGTTGGCATAGCTCTGGGTACTTCAGACACGCTGGTGTGACAGTAAGTTGGATAAGTGAGTACAATGCTAGAGAAGTGGAGTGTCTCACACACCTAAGAGTGAGAGTTCCTAAGTGTGACATTGTGTGGAGTGTTCACATACCACTTTGTAAGCTCTTGAACATACATTTGTCAGTTATATTCTGAGAGCATTGGAGGATAGGGACTCATTTTTTTTTTCATTATACTATAATGCTCTGATCTATAGCAATGCTATATCAAGAGAAAACTTCAATATAAATGACAGGCTTTTTAAAATGATGTCAGATGAGGAAACTGTACTTGACCTTGCATTAAAAGAGCTTAGTCAATTTCAGGACAAATCACAGATCTAAAAACACTAGTTAAAAATATGGTTCCTTGTATAATTTGGACACATTGGAAGCATAATAATCTTGTAATGAGAAATATGATTGAGGGGACACATAGGTTTTTAAGTTGTTATAAGAGTAATCAATTTTATTTAAAATGGTCCATTAAAAGAAAGGCTCTTTGCAAAATTATGTGAAGATACTGGAGCAGAGCACAGGACACTGTCATGTTTGTGGAACACTTGCTGGCTTTCTCCTGTTATACTGGGCTAATAGCCAGGTCCTGTTGTGAACCCCTCTAAGCCCAGTTGTTTTCACAGAATCAGAATACGGAAATACCCCTAGGGCAGCGGCACCATGGAAAATTAACTATGTAAAAGAAAAAAGGATTGTAAAATAGGGGAGACTCCAGAGACATAATGCCCCTATGTTTATGACAATTGCCTCAGTAATCTCTAAACTAACGCGGCATCTAGCATTTAGGGGGCAAAAGAGATCTTGGGGGATGTAGAAGTTGTTAACTTGTCAGGACCTTCACAATTTTACACAGGCTGTTGCAACAGAAACCAAGTAGCAGGATAAAGGCAGCAGGACACCATGAACTGAACCAATAAATGGGAAAGGGCTTATTTCTTCCCCCTCTCTTTTGGGTCCATGGCACTGAGAAATGAACCTGGCGTTCTGTTTTGTTTGTCAGGACATGAAGCCATTCTGACCTCAGAGCTAGGATTTCAGGTAGAATATTGCACCTAGCCAGCCCAACAGAGAAGCCAAGAGGATACTTGGGATTTGAGCCCAATGAAGGACTTTGGACTTGGAGCCTGGAACTAAGTTATAAAGGAAATCAGCTAAACTGTAAACTTAATTCCCTTGCCCTTCCCAGAATATGAGATGGTTCAGGGGGAGATTATGCTTCCCCCTCCCACTGTGTGAGAGTATGTTTGTAGATTTGATACTATACCTTCGAAGTAAATATTCCTTTGTAAAAACTAATCTGAGTGATGATAGTGGTTAAATGGAACTGGTGGGCAAGGAACCTACCCCTACAATTTGAGGACACCACTGGTAGGAGCTGGAGCCAATAGCAGAGCCTAGATACCTCAAATAGCCTTGAGGGCATCAAAGAACCCTAGGGGTGGGATGAGATGTAACATCCCCAGCTTTCAGGCAGTGGGGTCAGGGTAGTCAATGTTTCAATTTATTTTTTTTGTATCTCCAGCACCTTGCACTATGCCTAACACATAATAGAAGCTTAATAAATGCTTGTCAATTGATGGTACCCAACTTCAGAGTTTTGGGAGAAGAGTTGGAAGAGGCCCCACTGCCGAGATGAGTGGTTATGATGGCAATTTAGAAGAGACTACAATCCAAAGGGAACATGAGGAGTGACAGGGAGGCCATCTCAGATTGTTACAGTTCTGAAAGGGCAGAGAGCCTGCATTGAGCAATTCCAGGAAGCTGAGTATTTTGGAAGCGAGCTTGAACAGCTTAGAATCATTCAAGAGATTTAGTAATCATCCAGTTAAAAGAGGTTTGGGGGTTGTAAGCAGCCCCATTCAGCTCCAGAGGCACTAATCTCCCCATAAGAGGTGATCCAGACCTTTAAAGATAAAGAGGGAGAGTGGGAAGAAAAGAGGGTAGGAAGCTAAACCCCTACAGGACTCAATATGAAGAGGAACAAGAAGAGGCTCTACTAAGCCTTTGGGAAGGCAACCTGGGAATTTCCAACCCTATTTCCAGGTGAGGAGAATCTACTTCATTCCTCTCAAATCTGGCCTTCAGTGGTTGTAACATTCACAACCCTTCAGAGAAGTTACAACCTAACCTGACCCAGCAGGACAGGCAAATTCCCATGCTGATCCCCATCATTCCCATACCCTGTCCCTACATTATATAGCAGTGGACTCATGCACCTTTTTCATTTTTCAGTGAGGAACAATGGTAGCACAGGATGAACAGAAATGCATGAGTAGTGATTACACTACTTCCCACACACCTCCCACCAAATTTACCCCACCCCTTCAAACTTCCCTACTGTACTTTCCTTTCCCTACACTCTTTCCCTACTGTTGTGGAGGGTGGTTGGGTACCATTATTCTTCCAGCCTCTCAGATTTTAATGGCCTCCTTAGCCTTGATGACATACTCAACTGGAAGTGACTCTTCAAAGTTATCAATAACCCCTTAATTGCCACATCTAGTGGTCTTTTCTCGATCTTCATCCTTCTTGACTTCTTTGTAACATTTGACACTAATAACCACTCTCTTCTACTGGACCTTTACCTTCTCCTCTCTGGGTTGTCTTAAATACTGCTCAGCCTTGGTTCTCCTCCTACCTATATGACCACTCCTTCTTAGTCTCCTTTGATGGATCATTCTCCATTTCATGATGCATCAAGGCTACCCTCTAATGGTGGGGGTAACCCAAGGCTGTGTCATAAACCCTTTTCTGATTCTGTCTGTACAATTTCACTTGGTGATTCCTGAGCTCCTATGGGTTTATTATTATTATTGTTTATAACAACAACAAAAACCCTAGCATTTACATAGCACCTACTATGTGCAAGGCACTGTGCTAAGGGCTTTACAAATATTATTTTATTTGATCTTACATTAAGCCTGAGAGCTAGGTGCCATTATTATCCCCATTTTATGAGATGAGGAAACTGACACAATAAACAACTTGCAGGGTCACATAGCTATTAAGTGTCTGAGGCTGGATCTGAACTTAGGTCTTTCTGACTCCAGGCCCAGCACTCTATCCACTGTATCACCTAGCTGCTTCAATCATCTCTACCCAAATGATCCCCCAATATGTGTGTGTGTGTGCGTCCCACAGTCCTACATCAAAGTCTAGTGAGCATTTCAAACTAGAAATACAGCACATATACACATCTTAAACACAGCTTGTCCATAACAGAATTCATTACCTTTCCCCCAACATCCGTTTTTTGAACTTCCCTATTCTGATGAGTGTACCAACATCTTTCTGATCAACCAAGATCTCAACCTTGGAGTTATCCTTGATGCCTCACTTTCCCTGACCCCACATATCCAATCAGTTGCCAAATCTGAGTATTTCTAACCCTCAACATCTTTCAATTCTATCCCCTTCTCTCCATTTGAATAGCCTTAGCTCTAGTTCAGGGCCTCATTGCCTCTTACGTGGATCACTGCAATAGCTTCCTAATTGGTCTCCCTGCTTCAAATTTCTCCCCTGTCCAATCTATTCTTCAAAAAGTTGCCAATGTAATTTTTCTAAAATGCAGGCCTGACCATGTCACTTTCCTATTCAGTAAGCTCCAGTGGCACCATATTAGCTCTAAAATCAAATATTATTTCTCTTTTATCTCATCATTTTAAAATAATTTCTATTTCTGTGTTTTATAATATACATAATTATTAGTATAATAATATACGGATAATGGAGCAGCTAGGTGGTATAGTGGATAGAGTGTTGGGCTTGGAGTCAGGAAAATTTATCGGCAAGTCACTTAACCCTGTTTGCCTCAGTTTCCTTATCTCTAAAATGAGCTAGAGAAGGAAATAGCAAACTGCTCTAGCATCTTTGCCAAGAAAACCCTAAATGGGGTCACAAAGATTCAGACACTACTGAAAAATGACTGAACAATAACAAACATGTATAATGGGAGGAGGGAATAAATAGTAGGGTATTCCCTCAACCCCCTGCCAAGTCTGCTCTAGCTAGATCATACCCCATGAGTACTAAGCATATATGTTATTCGATTCCAGGGAAATGTGGCTCAATGTTGAAAGGATTTGGTTCTCTAGGATGAAACAGCAAACTCTAGGTAGTCCTCTGGTCCTCTCCCCACACCATCTTATTACAGGAGATTGGAGTGATGCATGAGTTAAAAAGGAGAGAAAACTTCCTAATTCTCTTCCTTCAAAGAATTTGTGTCAAGTAACTTTCCCATGAGGAGTTGATGGCAAAACAGCAGAAAAAAACAAGATTGTAAAATGGAGGTGTCTCTAGGCACACAAAACCCAAAATCAAGTTGACCATGCTTTTAACAATTCCCCAGGCAATCCCCAGGCTGATGAGGCTACCAAAATTTGGGACATACAGGAACAGTGGGATTGGGGGGGCAGGAAAGGCTGTCTAAAGTGGAGAGATCCACACTATTTGCAAAGGCTGCTATCAGACCCTATGACTAAATTCTGTGAGGAACCAAAAGGGACATGGAAAGTCATGTCAAATTGTCACCAAACCCACCTATCATCAGATTCAATCACTACTGTATCTAACTTTCACTGTATATACTTAATCAGTACTGTTCCTATATCTTCTGATAGCCATAACAGAGATATAATTGGCACTATAGTAATCTGAGTGGTCATTTGAGCCAAATCTAGAACATAAGACCCTTCAGGGATAATACATGTGCCAAAGTAATTTGAAAGTTTTTTAACTAAAAGAAAAAATTGCCATTTTCCCTAGTGATTAAAAAATACAAATTCACCTTATAACAAATTTTCTTCCTGAAGTTTTCATATTTGGGGGGGATTTAATATTGTAAATAAAACAGGCCCTCAAATTCAACATCATACTCTGATCCACAAAGATAAAGTAATTGAATTTACAACTTTGTGATAACTGTGGTTACTTGGTACTTGAACTCTTTCTTGCTGCTTGCAGTATTTTTTTTCTTTATCTCAAAATTTTGGTTTTAACATTCCTGGGTGTTTTCATTTTGGGATTTCTTCTAAGACATGACCGGTAGATTCTTTCTTTTTTTCACTTTGCTTTCTGGTTCCATCACACCTACGAGCTATAGTCTTATTTCTTCTCTTTTTGAGCCAAACTCAGCCTCTACTACCTTTCCATATTAACTGCTTTCTCCAAAGTTACCAATTATCTCTTTCATTGCTAGATCTGATGGTCTTTTCTCAGTTGTCATTCTTTAGAGAGCCACTCTTGTCTGGGTTTTTGTGATACATCTCTCCTGGATTACTGGTTACCAGTCTGTCTACTTTTTAGCAGTCTCTTTTGGTTGCTCATCTTTCACATTACTAAATATACAGGTTCCCCAGGGTCATATGTCATAGGTCCTCTTCTACTCTCCATTGATAGTCTATTAGTAACTTCATCGGCTCCCATGGATTTAACTACCATCTCTACACAGAAACTGTTATTCTGCCTACTAGATATTTCAAAATGAAATGTCCTTGATACATCTCAAACTCAACATGTCCAAAACTGAACTCATCATCTTTCTCCCCAATTCTTCCTCCCTTTCAAAAATCCCCTATTTCTGTCAAAGGTAACACTATCAATCCAGTCTCACAGGTTCCAAGCCTCAGGGTTATACCTAAATCCTCACTCTTCTTCACCCTATATATCTAATCAGTTACTAAATATTATCATATCTACCTTCACAACATCTCCCATATCTAAGCCCTTCTCTCCAGTCACACAGCTAACCTTAGTTCAAATCCTCATTTCTCAGATTATTGAAATAGCCTCTAATTGGCCTTCCTGCTTCAAAACTCTCTCTACTCCAGTCCATCCTCCACACTGCTGCAAAGTGATTTTCCACATGCAAAGACCTGACCATGTCACTCCACTACTCAATTATTACTCCAGTGGATTCCTATTCCCACTGGAATAAAATATAAACTCCTCCATGTAGCTTTTAAAGCCCTTTACAACTTGACCCCAAACTATCTTTCCAGCCTCACTAGGTATTACTTCCCTTCCCACACCCTGAAATCCAGTTGAATTGGTCTTCTCCTTGTTTCTCACTGGCTGTCTGCCCTGCCTAGAATACATTTCCTCCTTGTCTCCACCCCAGAGTCTCTCTCTTCCTTTAAGATACTACTCAAGGATCATCTTCTCAATGAAACCATTACTAATCCCTCCACTGCTAGTGTCTTTCCTCTCAAACTACCTTGTAGTTAACTTCTTTGTATATGTTTGTATTTATTAACATTATATTTATGTTATCTATAATTTATATGTACTTGTCTTCCCATAAGTTCACTAGAAGTGCAGATTGTTTAATTTTTTTGTATCTGTATATCCCCCAGCACCTATCCTGGCACATTGCAGATGATTAATAAATACTTGTTGATTGCCTGATATCATCAGCTAAATTTTAAAAGGAGATATGGGCTATTCTTTCAATTTCACAAACTCAGAAATATCTTTTGTACTGCAAGTTATCCTTTATGTATTTTCTAAAACTGTATTAATGTAGAAATATAGCTACAATTTGAAAAATTAGTGAAAAGCATCCTAAACTACCTAAATGGACATAGCAATCTAATGAAGCTCTCAACAATTAGGTCCTCTTACCCAGAGAAATCATTTTACTAAGAAAAGTAATTTCTAAAATCAAAGTGTTTAAGTTATGAATTTAAGAAAATCCTTTTTCATTTCATCAACTGCTACAATTAGCAAACCATCTCTTTTAAAGCAAAAATAAAATCACAATGCTTTACAACACTTTATTTTTAAAACTTTTAAATTTATAGAAAAAAATTAGCAATTTCACATTTGACCTTAATCTTGTCCAGAAAAGACCAAAAATTATGTCTATCAATGTTAACTTGTTTCTTCTCATGTCAATTTTCTAGTCAATAAGTTCTATCATGTAATTGAATTGACTATAGATCATTGGATTTTTTTGAGTTGTTGGAAAGGACTTCAAAAAACATCGAGTACAATTCCTTTCTTTTATAAATGAAGATACTGAAGTCCAAAAAACGTTAAGTAATTCAGTTAACTATGTGATTTTGACTAAATTGGATATCTCAGAGACATCTCAAACTCATTATGTACAAAACTTACTATATTTTCCCCCAAACCCTTCCCTGTTTCAAAATTCACTATTCACTATTAACTCCTCACTCTTTTTCACCTCACAGATCCCTTTCCAAATCTTGCCATTTTTACCTCCACGTCTCTCAAATCTGTCCCTTTCTCTATATATTCACAAAGAACATTATTTCCCCTCTTATACTGAGATAGAGGTCAACGGGCCTTCTTTCTGTTCCTCACATAGGATATTACATATCTGTCTTTGCACTAGTTTATCTTCTATGGCGCTCCATACCTAGAATGTACTCGTTACCTCTGCCTCATAAAATCTCTTTTCCTTCATGATGCAGCTCATGCTTCTGCTTCTACATAAAGCCTTTTCAGATTCCTCCAATCTGCTAGTACCCTCCCTTTAAGTGTTATTGTGGTTGTTGCTCTTTATATACTTACATATATACTTGTTGTCTCCTCCATAAGAATATATCTCGGTTTTGAGTGGGGATTAATTCTTTGCATTTGTATCCCCAGAGCCTAGCACAGTTCCCGGAACACAGAAGGTGTTTAATAAATAATGCTTGACTGATCTGAGCAAGAAGCTTTCTCTCTGTGCTCCCAGTTCTCTATAAGGAAAATAATAAGAGTTCTAGTTTATTACCCAATTCAAATAAAATCAGAAGATGCTTTTTACACACAAAGAGATAAGTAAATATAAGATATTAATATTGTTCTTGCTCAAAGTCACACAGCTATTTAAAAAAACTAAAAAAATTAGAATCTGGTCTTCTGATCAGGCTAGGCTATTATACAATATTGGCTCCATTGATTCTTTGAGAATATAAAAACATTTGTAGAGTGGTTGTTTATCTAAACTGCATTTTATAAGTGTAGATCAGGTTTTTAAAACCAGTTAACCTTCGGGGGAGAGAAATAAAAAAGCAACTACAGTAAAATCTCATTTTCCTCATTTCTTATGGAATGAATCCTTTTGTTTAAAGTTTTGTAATTAGAAATTGTAATTAGAAGCATAACTTTAAAATTTAACTATTTTTAGATAGCGCTTTCAAAAATATACTATACTGCAGACCTATTTTGCTTTTAATTCCAACTGAAGATATTATCAATCATATTTAATACTTACTAAAATATGTTTGATATTATACAGAAGTAACCACTGTGGAAAAGTTTTAAGTATACAAGGTGTCCCAAAAGTCTTAGCTAAATTGAAGCTCTGATAGCTTACAAAGGTACTAAGGCTTTGATGTCACCCTATATCACAATAGTTGCTTTTTTACACCTATATTAATATTCTGCACGTTGCATCTTTCACAACTGGCAAGGGATTAATCACCTAGTAATAATAGTCTCCATGAATACAACAAGCATGATTATTGTGGATACAGCATATTGATTTTGGATTCAGAGGATGAGTTCGAATTCTCTCTCTTTCCTAGCTGCCTGACCAATTGCTTAACCTCTCTGGGCCTAGGCTGACAGGAGGAAAGCAGGCAACAATGAGCCCCTGTTTAGAGTACAGTTCCAGGAGCTGGGAGATATGCAAAGTTTAGATAAGACATAGTGTTTGGCTTCACAAAGCATAAAGGGACAGAACAAGTACAAAATCTATAATTTAATAATAATAAAAAAAGATACTTAAGCACCCAAGGGAAATAGTATTGTAAAGAGGAACAAGTCACTCCCAATTAACAGAGTTCAGAGACGGCTTCCTACAAGCAGTCTGAATTTAAAGTGGAAAAAACAAGATTTCCAAAAGACCTAAAATAACCCTAATTAACTTGTTGAAAATGACATTCGTCTCCGAACTCATTTTCAAGGTATGTACTTCAAATGACTTTCCCAAATAAAATAACCTGGTCAATAATTAAGCGTACCTACAGGTGTCTGAAGGCTTCAAATACACCACTGGTAATTTTTAATAGTGAGTGGGCGGCAGGGTGCACAGTGGGGAGGGCCTGCTTGGGCCCGGGGTCCTGAGGGTCGGTGTAGACCCGTAGACCCAGTCACAGGCCCCTGAGGCCACGCCACGGAAGCGCCGGGTTCTCTCCCCCAGGTAAATGCCCGTAACCAACGAGGCCTGCGGGTGCCCAGGTCTCAGGCCCAGTCAGGTGGGCAGCCAGGGGCCCTTCCGGGACTGCGGCGGGAGGCGAGACCGCGGTCCCGGGCCCCGGCTCTCCCGCCCTAGGGCTGAGGAGAGCGCAAGGTGAGGACCCCCACCCTGGGTCGGGTCCCTGCTACTTGTGGGATCAGAGGAAAAAAAAAAATGATCCGTCTTTCCCTCAAGACTGTCCCGGAAGGGAGGTTTAAAGACTCGGGTCCCCAGCCCTGCCTCGCTTTCCCGCACGGGGCTGGGGAAGGGCAGTGACCAGCAGCCACTTCTCCCTAGGCCACCAGAGGAGCCCAATATGGCCGGAGAGAAGGGGGGCAGGGGAGGCTGAGGACGTGCTAGCCTATCCGCGCAGGTGCACTGCGGGGGGGGGCAGTCGGAGCACCTCCGTCGCCGGGCCTCCGTCGCGGCTGCGCAGTGAGCGGGAGGCTCCCTTTTCCTCACCCGGGTGGGAACGCGCGCTGTCAATTTCTTTCCCACCACAACTTCATTTAGTAGATGCAGGCCCCGGGCCTCGGCCTCCTTCCTTTAGAGACGTCCTTCTTCGGGGCGGGGCAGGCCGGGGCGGAGGTGGGTGGGGTAGGGAGGTGATGAGGGTTTGTGTTCAGTGTCAGGTACACCCAAGGAGAAGAGCAGTGGGAGCCGTACAACTCCCGCATGGCTCCGGGTGTGCGTGATCAAGTACCAGGCCCTGGTGGTGGCCGACGATTCGGAAGTGCTGGGTCTGGGGAGGGGGGAGGGGCCTTCCCATGGCCACACCTGTCAATCATCCCTCTGCCCTTAGGAAGAAGTGAAGGTGGGCAGCTCTGAGGCCTGGTTCGTTGGGGCAACACCCCCTCCTCCAGGTGACAGGCAGCCCCCAGGAGGCCAACCCATCCAAGCAGACCTCGGTACTTTTTAGGGGACAATGTATGGGAAAATAGTAACTAAAAAAGAGCTCCGCCTAATCTTTCCCAGATTTGGGGTTTATTAGCATTAAATCTTTTTTAAAATGTAAATAGTCTTTGAATACCTAGACTGGAATACGCCCAAACTGAAGCAAAGGGAGTAAGGAGACTGTTTTTGTTTTGGGAGTTTTTTGACGTAAAGTTGTCTGGGGCTAGGAAAACTAGGATTTGGATGGGGGAAGAGATGGAAAAAGGGAAAGGGACCAAAACCTGAAGTATTTCTGATAATACTTGTACCTTCGAAAAGTGGAACCAACATCTACTTATGATTAGCCATACAAAATTACCAAAAAATTATTTTACAGAACTAGAAAAAATAATAAAATTCATCTGGAAGAACAAAAGGTCAAGAATATCAAGGGAATCAATAACAAAAAAAAAAAAATGTGAAAGAAGGTGGCCTTCCTGTACCAGATCTCAAACTGTATTACAAAGTAATAATCATCAAAACAATCTGGTACTGGCTAAGAAATAGATTAGTTAAACAATACACAGTAGTAAATGGCAATGATGGGACAAGAATTCACTTATTTGACAAAAACTGGGGAAACTTGAAAGCAGTTTGGCAGAAACTACATAAGTCAACATCTCACACCATATATCAAAATGGATACATGATTTAGACATAAAGGGTGATACCATAAGCAAATTAGGGGAGCACAGAATAGTTTACTTGTCAGATGTATGGATAAGGGAAGAATTTATGACCAAAGAAGAGATAGAGAGGATTATGCAATGTAAAATGGATAATTTTTATTACATTAAATTTAAAAGGTTTTGCACAAACAAAAGCAATGAAGTCAAGAATAGATGGAAAGCAGAAAACTAGGGGGAAATTTTACAGCAAATTTCTCTGATAAAGACTTTGTTTCTCAAATACATAGAGGACTGAGTCAAATTTATAAGAATACAAGACATTCCCCAATTGATAAATGGTCAAAGGACATGAACAGGAAGTTTCAGAGGAAGAAATAAAGTTTATCTATTGTTGTTCAGTCGTGTCTGACTCTTCATGACCCCCATTTGGGGTTTTCTTGGCAGAGATACTGAAATGGTTTGCTATTTCCTTCTCCAGCTCATTTTACAGATGAGGAAACTAAGACAGAGTTAAGCAGATTGGTTAATATGATAGAAAAGGAAAATGACAATGTTGGAGGGGACCTGGGAAAATTGGAACACTAATGCACTGTTGGAGGAGTTGTAAACTGATCCATCCATTTTGGAAAGCAATTTGAAAGTATGTCCAAAGGGCTATAAAACTTCATAGCCTTTGACCCAGCAATAACACTACTAAGTCAGTATCCCAAAGAGATTAAAGAAAAAAGGAAAAGGAAATATATGTACAAAAATATTTATAGTAGCTCTTTTTGTAGTGGCAAAAAATAGGAAATTGAGGAAAGGCGAGAAGGCAGAATATTTTAGGCAATAGGGAACAGCAAATAAAATGCATAGAAAGATGAAATGTCCTATGTGAGGAACAACTCCTAAGCCAGTGTAGCTGGAGCAGGTGTGAAGGGGAGTAAAGTTTATCAGGATTGGAAAGTTAGGAAGACCAGGCTCTGAAGGTCCATAGGAATAACTAAGGAGCAAATATATACAAGTAGTTCAAATAAATTAGTAAAAGGGCTTTCTTTAAGTGACTAGATGAAGGTATAGCAAAACAACCTTCCTAACCTTTCTTTTACCCTATCTAAACTTTTGCACTATGTATATATATATATATATATATATATTATATATATATATACACATATATATATAAACACTTTTAGTTCATCTGTTTGACCTTATTAGGAAAAGTCAATATCCATAAGCATCTCTTTCCTCAATAAGCCACAAACTGAGAAAGTTACTGGATTTAAAAAAATATATTTTTATGAGGGTGTTTCATTCGGAAAAGATTGCACTCCTCCAAAGAACTGCTATTTAAAATGGCCAACATTCTTCCAGAACAAATTATATTCATAAATGTCCTCACTCCCTTTCATCTAACTAATGATGGTAGGTACTTAAAAGTACAAAGGATAGAATGATTTTTAGTGTTTTATGTAAACTAAATATAACCAGTGATTTTAAACATTTTTTTAAAGGATCATGACCTTTGAGGTTCCTTCACACTAGATTATGTCATTCTGATTCTGTGATTTTTGTCACAACTTGGCTTCCCTGAAATTAACAACTATCAAGAAACTTTTGATTCAGTACTGCAAGCTTTCTCTGACTACTCTGACTATAACACATATTAAATACCACCCAATTTTCACAATAACTTCACATTTATATTTATGTCTAATGCCCCCTAATTCTAAGCTTCTTGAGAATAAGTATTTTCTGTATGTAAGAGTACATAAGCTGGAAAGGTTTGATTATAGGCAGCAGATTTTGTGTGAATACTGAAGTGCCACCAGTTGATTTTTTTGGAGCCACAGTAACTCATCAATACTTGCTATTAATGAAAGGAGGGCTTGTGATATAATTTGGTGGGAAAAGCACCCACAGTGATAAAATCACATATCTTTCAAGAACTAGAGTAAAACAGGCATAATCTATTCCCTAGTTTAAGGATTATTAGAGAATCAAATAAAATAATGCATGTAACTCACTCTGTAACCATAAAGCATTGTACACTATTACATTACTAATAAAACCCTATTAGGATGCCTTTGAATGTGGCTGACTAACATGGAGGCATGGGAAAAAGTTCCCTATTATGTAGAAGATGCACATTAACATATACTAGGATCCTCATATAAAACTGTGACTATGTATATCACCATAGCACTTATATGTAAACTAGGTCTATACCATGCTTCTTTGATTGCCGTAGAACGGAACAAGGGAATGAATAAACAAATGAAGCAATAGCAGTTAAAGAGAGGGGTGACCACCACATCTAGGTTATATTCAGGGTAATTATCCTTAAAATCCTTACACTTATACTTACACTACTTTAGGTAAAAAGAAGTTAATTGAGAATCCCCGGTTTAAGAAAAAGAAATGTAAATAATAAAATTCAAATTTAATAGGAGGAGCAGAATTAAAAGACAATATTGGTTTTTAAATCTAGTAGAGATTTTTTCTTAAGGGAGATCATACAAAACAACAAATAAAGACTAAGTTATGCCAAAATTTGGTTGGTACTTCATAACCAAAACAGTATCTGGAATGGTTTATTCATTAAAAGTCAAAAGAAATCTAAAAGTTATTGTTAAGGACAAACATTTATTGGATCCTTGGGAGAAAATTAGTTTACTATGCTTGGTTTTTGAGGTTTGTATGTACTTTCAAGATTGTGTTGGTTTTTTTTTTAATGAATTATTTTCTCTTTTTGGGGGGAGGTTAGCATTTGCTGATTTTTTTTTCTTCTTAAATTTTTTATTTTTTTAAGCATAGACTTTTATTCTTTTTTCCCCAATTTCAAATTCTTTTGCTCCCCCTCCCTTTTCCCCCACTGATTAAGAAGACAAGAAAAAGAAAACCCATTACAAATATGTAGACTTATGCAAAGTGAATTTCCACACTGGCTATGTTAAAAAAAAAAAAAAAGAATGAGAAAAAAAGTTAGCCTTTAATCTCATTCTGAGTCTGCCAGTTCTCTATAGGGAGATATATAGCATGTTTCCTTTGGAATTGTAGTGAGTAATTGCATTGATCAGAGTTACCTTAGTCTTTCAAAGTTGATTATCTTTTACAATATTGCTGTTACTGTACATTATTCTCCTGGTTCTGCTCACTTCACTTTGCATCAGTTCACATAGGTCTTCCCAGGTTTTTCTGAAACTATTCCCTTCATACTCCTTATAGCATGATAGTATTCCATTATATTCATATAACATAATTTATTCAGCCATTCCCCAATTGATAGGCATCCTCTCAGGGATTATTTTCCAAGAGCTTCTTATTTCAAAATTATTCTTTGTCTCAAATAAGGAATGTACCATTTGTCTCAATAAATATTGTCCCCACACTCCCCAACATACATTTAAACAAAATACATAACCTACCCCACTTCCGTCTTGACCCTTTTCCAAAGACTGGTGCTACTGAAACTTCATGTCCCAAAATCTATGTAATAGGAGGTGACAAAACATGAGTGTAAAAGTTATCTCCTAAATATCCTATCAGCAATTCTTTCTTATGCTTTTCCACCTCCTCCCTATCCCTCCTCCCTTATCAGCTAAATCTCTAGAAACAAAAAAGTCCTCAAGAAATAGTCCTGAAGTTGTTGTTTTTTTAAGGCAATACAAAGAAAAGCCAGTCCTTTAATATATTTTCTTTCTGTTTGAACAGTAATCTAAGTAGTGTTCAGTTCAAAAGCTGATATTCACATAACTATCACCTTTTTGAAGAAAAAAATGTATGTATATGTGGATGTATATATGTGTATATATGTCTGTCTATCTATCTTAAAACTAGGAGAGGTGATCTTGAAAGATCTTGAAAGATCTTGAAAGAACATAGGTTAAAACAATTCAGCTACTCATGGGCCTTCAGAAAAGCTAATACATCTATTAGCTGTTTTGCAGCTATAAGTTTTTTCTATATTTACAAAGTAAATCCTTGACATGAAAGTAATACCTTTTTTTGGGATGGGAGGCACACAACTAAAAACACTTGTTTTCTAAATACAATTAGGCTTTACTTCTT
Organism: Vombatus ursinus; assembly: GCF_900497805.2. Classification (NCBI taxonomy): domain Eukaryota; kingdom Metazoa; phylum Chordata; class Mammalia; order Diprotodontia; family Vombatidae; genus Vombatus; species Vombatus ursinus. The sequence continues at coordinate 36,031,490 of NW_020954585.1, forward strand.
ATATAATTACAAATAGCAGGAACCCAATACAATGACATTGTGCATATTTGGTTATATATGGAATATATTGACATAAAGCTTTATTTACAGTGCCATATGGTTTTCAGTTACATTTTGTTCTGGTATGAAGCAAACATATGAAACAGATGAAACTTAGTTTACTAGAAAGCGTACTAAGCTTGAAGTCAGAAAGTCCAAGATTCAAATCCCATCTCCTAGCATTCTGGACCTGTCACTGATAATTCTCTCTCCAAAGTTACAAGTGATCTCTTAATTGCTGTATCTAATAGCCTTTTCATAATTCTCATTCTTTTTTATCTCCTTGCAGCCTCTTCTCCCTCTATACTATTTCTGTTGGTGATCTCATCAGTTTCTATGGATTTACTTATTACCTATATGCAGATGATTCTCAGATCTATTTATCCAATCCTACTATCTCTCCTGACCTCCAGTCTTTAATCTCCAACAGGGAGGGAGACAGAAACAAGCACTTATTAACCACTTATTATGTGCCAAGCACAGTGCTAAGTGTTTTACAAATATTAAGTCATGTGATCCTCACAACAACCCTGAAAGGTAAGAGCTATTATTATTCCCATTTTACAGCTGAGGAAACTCAGGTGGTTAAGTGACTTGTCCAGATTCACAAAGCTAGTAAGTGTCTAAGGCCACATTTGAACTCAAGTCTTCCTGACTATAAGCCTAGTGCTCTATCTGCTGGGCCACTTGATTGCCTTCAGCTATTAAACATCTTGAACAGGATGTCCTATAGACCTCTTAAACTGAACATGCCCACACCTGAATTCCTCTCACTCTCTTTTCAGCTCTCTACAATCTAACTTCTGACCTCATCATTCAACCAAAACTGACTCTCCAAAGTTACTAACAATCTCCTTACTGCCAAATCTAATGGCCTTTTTCTAAATTCTTATCCTTTTAGACTTCTCTGTACCCTTTGACATTGTCAATCATTTTTCTTCCCTTACTCTTCTCTCTAGGTTTTTGCAACACCTCTCTCCTGTTTATCCTTCTACTTTCTGACTGCTCCTCAGTCTCCTTTGCTACATGATCATTCATATCATGCCTATAATCATAGTTAACCCCCAGAAAAGGTTCTGGGCTCTCTTTTTTTCTCCCTCTAAGCTATTTCATTTTGTGATCTCATCAGCTCCCATGGATTCAATTATCGTTTCTATGCTGATGATTGTCAAATCTACTTACTTACCCAGTCTTAACCTTTCTACTGACCTTTAGTGTCCCATTTCCAACAGCCTATTGGACTTCTTTTAAGGACACCACCATCCTCCCAGTTACTCAGGCTCACAACCTCGGTGCGATCCTTGACTCCATACTCTCTCATCCCATATACCCAATCTGTTGCCAAGTCTTGTTATTTCTGTTTTCACAGCTTGTCTTCTGTATGCCCCTTATTCTCTCCTCTGACACTACCAAACTTCAAATGGACAGAAATTGGAATAACTTTCCATCATCTACAACCAATCTGAATACAATAGCAGATAACAAGTCTTACTTTTATTGCACATTGATAGCCACATTCATTTATTACTGGTCCATGACCTTGGAAAAATCAAACAAAAAATGTGAAAGAATTTTCATTTTATATACAGAACTGAAAACCCCTGGTTGCCCCTCTTTTCCAAAATTTCAGCAATTTGAATGATCACTTAACTTTATATTAACCATTCAATGAATATGAAAATGGGAGGACTCATTAAGGTATCCATGATTTAACAACTCCTTACAGAGGCAATTTAGCATAATGGAAAAAAGAAATTGACTTAAGAGTTCAATTCTGGGTCCTACCACTCACCTAGGGTTACTTTGCTCTCAATAAGCCTCAACAATATATCAGTGATTTAACAAAATCATAATATTCCATTGCATTCACCTACCATAGTTTGTTTAGTCATTCCCACATCAAGGGACATCTGTTTCTAGTTTCTCAATACTAAAAAAAAAAGTGCTGATATAGATATTTTGCTGTATATGGAGCTTTTCTCTTTTTGACTTCCTTAGAATATATGCCTCTTAGTAACATCTTTGCAGAAAATGTAGACCTTTTAGTCACTTTCTTAGAGTAATTCAAGACTGTTGTCCAAAATAGTCTTTCTAACACAATATAATGGCATACATGTGAAAAGAAATGCTATAAAAAGTTACACCCATATTTCTAATTTATAGAAATTAAAGGAGGCAACTAGGTGGCACAGTCAATGAGCACCAGCCATGGAGTCAAGAGGACCTGACTTCAAATCCATTCTCAGACATTTACTAGCTGTGTGACCCTGAGCAAGTCATTTAACCCAGATTCCCTCAAAAAAAAAAAAAGATAACTAAAGGATCAAATGAGAATGTCAATCAACAAGTACTTATTAATTGCCTATTATGTACCAGGAACTATGCTAGGCACTATATATAAAAATCCAATGAATGAAATAATACTTATTTGTAAGAATAATTCTAATGGAGAAACATTCTAATGGGGAAAATAGCAAATACATATCCAAGCATATAAAGAGAATAAATATGAAGTATATAAATATAAATATATATAAGTATATAAATATAAAGTAGTTTGAGAGGGATGGTACTGACACTGAAAGGGCTTTATGTAGAAGAGGATAGAGGTACCTGAGCTCTATCTTGCTGCAAGAGAGGGATTATGTGAGGTACAGGTGAGAAAAGAGTATATTCAAAGGATGGCCAGTGCAAATAACAGAGATGGGAGATGAAATGTCTTGGCTGAGGAATAGAGAAAAGGTTACTTTGGTTAGATCATAGAATGTGGAAGGGGGAGTAATATTCAATATGGCTGGAATGATAGGTTGGGACCAGGTTATGAAAGGCTTTAAAAGCTAAATAAAGTTTTTATTTATCCTTCAGACAACAGGAATCCACTAGCATTCACTGAGTAGGGGAGTGACATAATCAGATCTGTGCTTATGGAAAATCACTTAGGCAAAAGTGTGTGAGAGATGGACTTGAGTGGTAAGAGATATGGCAGGGAGATGATCAGAAAGCTGTTGCAATAATCCAGATGAGAGGTGATGAACCTGAACTAAGGTTGTAGCTGTGTGAGTAGAGAGAAGGGGTCAAATTTGAGAGATCTTGTGGAAGTAGAAATGGCAAATTTTGACTACTAATTGGCTATGTGGGATGAGTGAGAGTAAGGAATGAAGGATAATGCTGATTACAAACCTAGAAGACTGGAAGTATAATGAAAGACTTTATAAATATTTAATAGATTCAGGATCTCATCAAAAGTATGCACTTTTGTAGATTATAACTCATCTTGTGGGATTTTTGTCCACATCCTTCCATCAACCTAATGCACTGGGAGCCTTCTTTCTATAGGTCTTTTAGTATTTTATGGATACTAGTACAACCCTCAGGCTGTCCATCCTATTACCCTCTCTCACTACATGACAAACCCATTTACTTTTCCAAGTATACCTTATGCTACTTGTACTATTCAAATCATCATTTGTAATATGCTATTGAACACTAAGGGAAGTTAGATGGTACAATGGATAGAGCACGGGGCTTGTAGTCAGGGAACACCTGAGTTCAAATCCAGCCTGAGACACTAGTTGTGTGGTAAATCACTTAATCCTGTTTGCCTCAGTTTCCTCATCTGTAAAATGAGACGGAGGAGGAAATGGCAGACCACTCTAATATCTTTGCCAAGAAAACCCCAGTAAGGGGTCATGAAGAGTCACATATGTCTGGAACAACTCAGCAAAAAACAAAATGGCACACCAAAATCCAGTATGTTTTTCCAACTGCTTTTTGAGTCACCTAGAATTTTGATTCTTCTATGCAGCACCTGTGGGAGGATGCTAGTTTAAATTATGGGCTCTGAGGGCAATCATTGTCTGTAGGATCACTGAAAATCCATTGCTATAAGTTTCAGGACAAAAAATAAGCCCACAGAAATCATCAGCATTTCTGTCAACAAAATCCAGCAAGAACAAATAGGAAAAGAAATTTCATTTTAAAAAACCACAAATAGCATAAAAGAGAAAAAAAAAAGAACAAAAGAGCCTTCCTGCCAAGATGCACACAAGAATTGTTTTGGACAAAGGATTGTGACTTTTTTCCTGGATTTCCCATCAGGATTTATTCTGGTTCATTTTCTAGATGAAGAAGTTTGGAGAAGTTTATGGTAGGGAGCTCACCACACTGCTTCCTTTTACTCTGTCATCATAGCTCCTTCCCTTCTAAAGTCTCTCTAAGTTTATTTTTGAAATGTTGTTGTGATTGTATAAATTGTTCACTGGCTGTGCCCACTTCATTCTGCCATCAATTCATACAGGCTTTCCCAGTCTTCTCTGAAAATATCCATTCTAGCATTTTTTTATGGCACAATAATATTTCATTACATTCATATACCACAATTTGGTCATTTGTGAAGGTATTCCCCTTCCTACCCCCACCCCCAGTTTCCAATTTTTGGCTACCATGAAAAAAGTAGTATAGTAGTATAAATGTTTTTGTACAGAGAGTTTCTTTTCATCTTTCTTTGATTTCTTTGGTAGTATAGGTCTAGTAGTAGTATAATTAGGTCAGAAGACATGCAGAGTTTGGTACATTTCTGGGAATATCTCCAAATTGCTTTTAGAATGACTACATCAATTCACAGCTCCAACAACAATGCACCAGTGTACTTTCAAAATTTGTCATTTGTCTCCATTGTTATCTTTACAAGTCTGATAGGTGTGAGGTGGAACACCAAAGCTGCTTTTCTCTAATTATTGTTGCATTTCTCTAATTATTAAGTTATTTAGAGCATTTTTATATGATTGCTGATAGCTTGGATTTCTTCCTTTGAAAATTACCTCTTCATATCATTTGACTTTATCATATGGAGAATAGATCTTATTCTTATAAATTTGAATTGTTGTAAGTTTTTCACTTTTTATACGAACAATTTGGCTTCCCTTTATCTTTTTAATTCGGTTAGCTATTTTATTATTTTTTAAAAGCAGCTCCTTGTTTTATCAATTCAATGGTCTTTTGCTATCAATTTTATTAATCTTTTCTTTAATTTGCAAAGTTCTACTTTGTCATTTTGTTGGGGATTTCTGATTTGTTGTTGATCAAATTTTTTTCATCACATGCCCAGTTCTTTTTCTCTTTTGTTGATGAAAGTATTTAGAAAGAGATTTTCCCCCTCAAAACTGCTTTAACTGAATATCATAAGTTTTGGTAAATTGTCTCATCATTTTCTTTGATGAAATTTGCTAAAGTTTCTCTGATTTATTCTTTGACCCACCAATTCTTTAGAATGATGTTATTGGGGCAGCTAGGTGGCACAGTGGATAGAGGACTGGCCCTGAAGTCAGGAAGACTTGAGTTCAAATCCGGCCTCAGACCAAACACTTGACACTTACTAGCTGTGTGACCCTGGGCAAGTCACTTAACCCCAATTGCCTAAAAAAAAAAAAAATTAGAATGAAGTTATTTAGACTCCAATTACCTTTAAATTCTTGCTATAAAAGCCCTTTACTAAATAAATTTTATTGAATTATGATCAGTAAATAATGTATTTAGTATTTAGCTCAGTGCCTGTCACATGGCAGGTGCTTAATAAATGTTTACTGATTGTCTACTGTGTGTCAGGCACTGCATTAATCACTGTTTTTTAAACAGATGATTTCATTTGATCCTCACAACAACCCTGTGAGGTAGGTTCTATTATTATTATCCCGAGTTTACTATTGAGGAAACTGGGGAAAATAAGAGGTGAAGTGATTTGCCCAGGGTTCTGTCCTGTCTTCTCTTCTCTCTCTTACTTCACTTGGTAATCTCATCAGCTCCGATGGTTTTAATTACTATCTCTGTGCTGATGATTCTCAAATCTAACTATCCTGCCTCAAACTCTCTGCTGACTTTCAGTCTTCCATCTCCAACTGCCTTTCAGACATCTTGAACTGGATGTCCAACGGACATCTTAAACTTAATATACCCAAAACAGAACTCATTATCCTTCTCCTTAAACCCTGTCCCCATCTTCCTACATTCCCTATTACTGTAGAGGACAACAATATCCTTCTAGTCCCTCAGGCTTGCAACCTAGGAGTCATCCTAGATTCCTCACTATCTCTCATCCCCCCACATCCAATCTGTTGCCAAGACCTGTTTATTTCATCTTTGCAAATACAAAATCCTCTCTTTGGCATTTAAAGCCCTTCATAACCTAGCATCCTCCTAACTTTCCAGTCTCTTTATACTTTACTCCCCAACATGTACTTTTTAATCCAGAGACACTGGCTTCCTGGCTGTTCCAAAAACAGGACACTCCATCTTTCAGCTTTGGGCATTCTCTCTATCTGTCCTCCATACCTAGAATGCTCTCCCTCCCCAGCTCCAACTACTGACCTTCCTGGCTTCCTATAAATCCCAGCTAAAATCTCATCTTCTATAGGAAATCTTCTCCAACCCCTCTTAATTCCAGCGCCTTCCCTCTGTTAATTCTTTCCTATGTATCCTGTATACAGTTCATTTGTATGTTATCTTCCCAACTAGATTATAAGTTCCTTGAGGGCAATGACTGTCTTTTGCCTATTTTTGTATCTTCAGTGCTTAATACAGTGCCTGGAACATAGGCACTTAATAAACATTTATTGATTTTTCTTGTTTTACATTTTGGTTGAGACATTTATTCTCTAACACATGGTCAATTTTTGTAAAGATGCTAATGTATACTTGAGAAGTATGTAGATTCCTTAGTTTTCCCATTCAGCAATTACCAGAGGTCTATTATCTATAACTTTCCTAAAAGTTACAAATCTTTAACTTATTTCTTGTTTATCTTTTGGTTATATTTGTCCAAATCAGAATGGAGTACATAAAGGTCCTCAACTATTATAGTTTAGATGTTATATTATTAGGTGCATCTATATTAAGTACTAATATTGATTATGGTACCTTGAAGCACAATATAATTTTCCTACTTAATAGTTTTTATCTTCTGTATATTTACCACAGCCTTACCTGAAATCATAACTGCTGCCCCTGCTTTTTTAGGCTCATCTGAAGACTAATAGATTTTGCTTCAACCCTTCCTTTTAACTCTATATGAATCTTTGTTCACACACCCACACACACCCACACACACCCACACACACATTTGAAATCCTCTTAAATCCTTAAAGGTTTATTATACTTAGCTTTGCCAGATAGGTTATCCTTTATTGTAAACCTTTACCTCTTACTTTTTGGAAGCCCCTTGGATTTCCCCATCAGTATTTGGTCTGGTACATTTTCTAGATCTGTTTGGAGGACTATTTGTAGAAGGGAAGAGGTTAACTACACACTTTCACCTACTTAGTCTTCTATCTTGGCTCCTTTGATATTTATTACATTGTTATTATTATTTTAGGCAATCTGGGTTAAGTGACTTGCCTAGGGTCAGTCACACAGCTAGTAAGTGTCTGAGGCCAGATTTAGATTTAGGTCCTCCTGACTCCAGGGCTGGTGCTCTATCCACTGTACCCTAGTTGCCACCATATTATATTTCTTAAGTTTTTTCTTCATTTTTTAAAGTTTTGTTTTGATATTTCTTGTACGGTTGAGTCATTGTTTTCTGTCCAGCTCATTCTAATTTTCAGGGCATTCAGTTTTTGAGTGATGTTTTTCCCCACCTGTTCTAAGACATAAATTTTCCTTGTCATTCTTTCCTCTCTAGTTTTTCCATTCTATATCTCATTTCACTTTTTCCATGTACTCCTGTAGTCTCTGTGGCCAGAGGACTTTTTTTCTCTGAGGTTTTACGTGGACTTGTTATGAGGTCACAGTTCTCTTCAGAGGCTACTCCCTGGGCCTCTCTCAATCCAAGAAGTATTTCCTCATGGTGTTTGGAATTTTCCTTGGTTTGATCATTTGGAGGCCTGCACTTGGGTGCAACTGATTGGCGTGGGCGGGACCTGCTGACCCTCAATATTGTGGGTCAGACTAAGCCCCTCTCCTTCAAGGTCTCTGCAGCTGTTTGGATGCTGGGCTGGTTGGGAGAAGTGGTACTCTTCCTCTAGTCATATGGCTCTGGGACCTCTCCCTGCTGTAAGCTTCCTTGTGTTGCTGAGCTCAGTGGCTTACTTCTATGCTACACTCTCACCATAGGCTTCAGGGATTGGTTGGGCTGGATTTTGCCAGGGTCTTTCTCCCACAGCTTGGCATAGGCCACTGGTACCATGTTAGACCCTAACTAGAATGCTCCAAGGCTGCTCTCTTTGCCAGGCTAGAGCTGAGTTTGAGCTCTGTTGGGACTGGGCTGGCCTTAGCCTCTGCTTCCAGAAGTGCTGAAATGCCCCCACCCCCCTAGAATATCCTGAGGCTGCTCTCATGCTCAGGCATGGAGCTACAGGTTTGGGAAAGTCTCAGGCTGCCTGACTTGCGCAGGGAGTGCCACAAGTCAGACCTGCCCAGAACTCCCCAAAGTTGATCTCCTGTAGCCCTGGCCTCCTCTTAAAAGTCTAGGGCATGGCAAGGCTTGAATGTTGCAGAGTTCGGGCAGGGAGTACTGAAACTGCCCAAAGATTCTGCGGACAGCTTCCTTGCCTTCAATTTGCTACTGGCCTGCCTCTTCAGTTTGTCTGCTGCAGTATCTATGTAGGACTCCAGGGGTCCCTCTGTGGATCCCAGGGTTGGTCAGGGGAGTCTAGAGGTGATTTTTTTTTCCTATTACTCATTAGAGTAGTTCATCTCTAAGCCCCAGGGAATGTCTGTAGGGAATCTGGTATCCTCTGCATTCTAGCATGACATCTTCCCACAATCTCCTAGATCAGCACCCTTCAAACTACACCACATGAGCCCCTATGATTGAAATTGTCTATTTTGTCCTTTATAATGTCCTCTTTCATGTGCCTGCTTAGAAATTCTTTCCCTAACTTACAAAAGAACTTTCTATCAATCAACAAACTTTAAGTTCCTACTATGTGACATATCCTTTAGAAACTACTTTGAACTTATTGTGTATACAAGTTACAGGCAAATAACATGAATTTTTATCCCAAGAGTCCTCCTTTGTCCATCATCCCTTTACATATGTTGTTTCCCTCTACTATTAGAATGTAAGTTCCTTTAGGACAAGGACCGACTTTACTTTTGTATTTGTATCCCCAGAGTCTCACAAATAGTAAGCTTTTTCGATAAATATAATAAATAGTAATAATAATAACATGGGAATATTAGTATAATAATATTATAGTGTTAGTATAATATTAATATAATAATAGTAATAATAAAGAGTAATAAATGCTTTATCATTCATTCATTCATGGCTGATTCATGAATTTAGTCAATCTAATCAATAGCTAGCCACCTTAATTCTATGAAGCTTGAAGATTTTTCCACACCTTGTAAAGGGTTAACAAAACTGCTGTCTAATTCCATCAAGCTTGAAGAAAATTTCTTTACTCTTCACTTTCTGGAATTACATCAAGTAGGCTGGAGGGAAATCAACTGACTGAAGTTCCCTCATCAATTTCACCCTCTCACCCCACCTAGTTTCTTTCAGCCATAAGCTCAAACACTATCACCTTCCCCTATGTGAGAACTTTCCTGATCCCTTCAGATCCTACAGCCGTACTCCCCAAATTTACTTTTATCTCTTTTGTAAATATGCTTTTTCCCTTGGCTAGATTATAAACTCTTTGAAGGCAGGGATTGTGTTTGATGCCTCTCTGTGTATCCTCAGCACTTACTGTAGTGCCTGGAGTATAGTAGGTACTTAAATGCCTGTTGCTAGAATGATGGAAAGTTATTTCTTTCACAGGTTAGCTACATAAAGAATTTGTGAACAGGCACAGGATAAAGGAAATTATGAAGTACAAAAGAGATAATTTCAATTATGCAAAACTAAATAGCTTTTGCATAAATGAAATCAATGAAGCTCACATTAAAAGAAAATATATGGATTTTGACAAATCTTTGCCTTCATTAATCCAAATCTAAAAGACTAAGAGACATTCCTCAATTGAAAGTTTTCAAAAGAAAAAAATGTAAACTATCACCAATCGTCTCAAAAATTGTTTTTAATCACTAATGAAGCAAATTTAAACAACTTTGAAGTCTCACGTCACACTCAAATTCACTATTAGAGGGAATATAGAAAGACTTTCATTGACAGAAGAGCTACTAATTGGTCTAACCATTCTGAAAAACAATTTGGAATCATGTAAAAAAAGTTCATTAAAATTTTCATACCCTCTGACCTAGAAATCCCACTAATAGATTAATACTATAAGGAGGTTAAAAATAGCAAGAAAATACTTATACGTACAAAAATATTAATAGTTGTACTATTTGTAGTAACAAAATATGTTTGCAAATGATTGGAATATAGCCAATGATTAAAAAATAGCCAAATAAGTTACAAATGTGAATGTAACAGAATGTCATTGTACCTTTAAGGATGAACAAATATGATGAATTCAGAGAAACATAGGAAGGCTAAAATGAAGTGATTCACAAGAAAGAAAAATAGAGAAAGCAAAATAGACATAGTTACATTTATTTTCTACCTTATAACATATTTTTTAATTTACTCTATATATACTAATGTATGTACATATTATCTTCCATGCTAGAATATAAATTCCTTGAGAATAAGGATTGTTTCACTTTTTGTTTCTATATCTCCAGCATCTCTCTCAGTGGCTGACACATGATAAATACTTGTTGACTGATTAACTAGAACAGTGCAAATAGAGACAATATCAAAAGCAACAAAATCCAGTGAAAAATAATGGATAACATTAGTTTCAAAAAGATTAAAAGTTAACTACACATTCTTTTCTAGTAACAAATTTTCAGAGTGGCATAACTTTTGCTTAATTATTTTAAGGATGCACTTTGTGGTGAAGCAAAATTGGAAAGTATCTGTTGTTTACATGAAGGTTTTAAAAAGTTAAATATTCTGTGAGCTTTTTTAACTACCACGTCTCACTGTTGATGTATTAAATTTGCAGTCAGTGAAGTCCTCATATTAATTTTTTAATCCCAAATTACATACAACAACATATTTTTCACCATCCTCTATGTTCATAAATTGCACTGAAGTCACCAAGTATAAAGATGTGGTGGAAGCAGTATACTAATACCTAATCCTAATGTAATCCTAATGGTTTTTCCTTAGAAGGTATGGAAACCATTCTCAAGGCATAACTGACTCAGGTAACTAAATGTCAGCATTGCTGATATCACTTCCCAGTCAGATGAGCAGAAAGTAGGCAAAAGGTGCCTTGGGACTGGCAAGGTGACTATGGGCACACTCAGAGGCATGGGAACTTTGATCACCCAGGTCAGCTCGAAGTGCTCTTGATGTGTATTCCTTCCTTTGCTCTGGCTGGGTTAAACCTTTTGCTGATTGTTGAATGACCTACAAGTGTCTTGTTTTGTACAGGTATTAGACTTGAAGTACCCAGTGACTGGCCTGAGTCAGGCCCAACTCAGAACACTCCCTTTGTAAAAGACATTCCTTGCCGCCTCCAGGCTTCAAAATAAAACCAACTCTTGTATTTGCTTCTGAGATAAGAACCTATGGATCCCTTTGCTGCAGCTACTTTATGTTTTATGTGAAAATCTGCTTTCTGATTTATAGACGAGGGAACAAAATTCCAGGGTGACCTCTGCAAAGTCAAACAGGTAGTAAGCAGCAATGCTAAATGACCTGAGATCATTTAGGTCCTTCAACAGTTTTTCAAATCATTGGTCATTGCACAAAGATCTAGTTCAAGTATTTACCTCAAATTACTTGCAGATGGTCTAAAAACTAACTCTAGGCCCCCACTCCTTTTTCTCCCACTCAGCAGGCATTCCTGAAGGAAAAAGAAAGGGAACCCACTTGGAACTGAAGGCCATTTTGTTCTGTTTTGTTTTGTTTTGTTTTCCACTTCATGGACTATAATGGTCAAAGAATTCATCAGCTCATAATGGCCAGCTTACCGGATGACTTTGCAGATAAAAATACTTTACCTATCACCAAAGCATTTTCCTTATAATCATCCTGTATACCAGAAGATAAAATTAAATATTAAAATTTCAGTGTGAGCATTTACACCTCAGAAATCAACAACACTTGTTTAAAGTTTTGGTTTATTGTTTTGTTGATGGTCTGGATTTAAGGAAGTGATGGAGAAAATACTAATCATACAGATTAAATTAAAAAATATGCTGTGTACATTTTTGTGGAGAGCTGATTGTAAAATATTTACCACACACCCCTGGTATACCACAAGTAGTATAAATGTTGCTTTGTAAGGAAGGTAGTATATGTGATATTAAGCTCATTTAAAGGTGAATAAACTGAGTTTCAGAAAGGGTAGAATGACTTGCACATAGCTAGTAAGTCTGAGCTGGAACATCTAATTATATAGTGGAAAGAGCCCTGGATTCCGAATCAAAACAGCTAGGGATAAGCCACTACTCTGCCCATTACTAGCCTAAACAAGTCATTTTAATGTCTCCATTTCCTTTCAAAAATCATAAAATTTCTACCATCTACCACATGAAGTTGTTGAGAAGATCAAATTATATAAGGTATATGAAATTTTGTAAATTTAAAATATTGATAGCAACAGAAACCAGGAAATAGCTTGTTGAGTAGCACATTCAATGCTTCAATCATCTAGTTACTTTACCTATGCTAATCTTTGCAACCAAAATGGATATAATAAAATCCATGTTACTGTTCATGTATTCACTCACAGAAGAGTCCCTTAAGCTTTGCCTTAGAGACTATTTATTCTTTGTTTAATCCAATTCTCACAAAAATGGATATGAATTCCAAGCTCATACCCAGATTAAAAACATAATATTAGTAATTTCTTCAGCCACCCATGCTGATGGTGTGCATGGTGAAGCAGTGTGCATTGAAAAGTGAGAAACTTCTCACTTCCACAAGAGAATCTCTGGGATATAACAGAAAAACTGTGAAAGTCAGAGAAGCACTAAATAAACACAGCAGTCTAGGCCCTGCCCTACATACCTCTAAGATGTTCAGGGAAATAGGAACTTGTTGGGAGGGTTCCCACAGGGATACAGGTTTTGTACAGGAAAAGAAATTGAGTTGGCTAGAAAAACTTGCTAAGAACAATATAAGGCAAGGCTCTGAAAGGGGTGGGGAATGTGCTAGCCTAGGCCTCATGGTCTTTGATGCCAATTTAGGACAACAGGTAAAACCAGAAACTTCACAAAATTGGAAGAACAAGTAGCCAACTAATTTGATTTGGGAAAACTAACCAGAACATGTACTGTCTTCAGGATTGTATTTAGTTGAACACCATGATTTACAAAGGGCATTGATAAATGAAACTCGTCCAGAAAGGGTCAACAAGAATGATGAAAGTCCTAAAGATCATATTAAGATCAGTTAAAGGAATTAAGGTTTTTTAGCTTGAAGAAGAGATGATTCAGGGAGAAACATGATATTTTTCTTTAAGACTTTGAAATACTACTGTATGGAATAGTAAATTGTACTTGTTCTACTTGGTCTGAGAGATCAAAATAAGGGACAATGGGTGAGGATTTAAAAAAAAGAAGATTTGGGCTTGATATCTGGAAAAATTTCAGGGCAGCTAGGTGGCACAGTGGATAGAGCACCAGCCCTGAAGTCAGGAGGACGTGAGTTCAAATCTGACCTCAGACTAAACACTTGACCCTTACTAGCTGTGTGACCCTGGGCAAGTAACTTAACCCCAACTGCCTAAAAAAAAAAATTCTAGATAGTCATCCAAAAGTAGAATAGATTGCCATGGTAGGCAGTGGATTACCTCTCACTAGAGGTCTTAAAGCAAAAGAACCAGATGACCACTTGGGTATATTGTAGAAGGGATTCTTTTTAAGGTAGGCCTCTGAGGTCCCTTCAAAGACCAAAATTCTGTAAATAGTAAAAATAAATCCCCCCAAATTTCAGCACTTAGATCTTTGTTGATGCTCCCCTGTCAGAGAGAAAGAGACAGACAGATAGACAGCAGGGTGAGGATCAAAGGTAAGAGAGTACTTACTGGGGCCCAAGCAATGAAAACCAATAAGAAAGTGGAAGAGGTGGTATCCTAGTCACAGAAACACATCCCAAAGCCTAAAGATGGAAGTATTTAAGTGAAAGATAGGGGAGACTCTTTCTTATTCAGGGAACACGAACTTCCAGGAGCCCACAGCCATTGAGATCAAGAATGAAAAGAGGCAACTGTAAAGTCCTTGCAGGATGGCCTGAAACCTAGAAGAGACATCCTTGTGGGGTGAAAGTAGACTAAAAAAAAATTCTTTTCATCGCTAATTCTTTTCAGAGCTAAATCTGGGGAGCCTAAGTTTTGAGGGCTGACACCTAGAATGTCTTTGCCTAATTGAACAAATTTCTCAGCTAGCAAACTTCCTGCTTGACTCAACAACTAGCTCAGAGAGAATTAAGGGGCTAGCTCTAGAGACAAGATCTGAAAGAAAGATGGCAACAAGGAAAATTCTAAGAAAAATTAGGCCTCGTTGCCTGTAAACCTTATTTACAAAGAAGATCAGTTAGCTTTAAAGACTTATAAAAGTTTTTTTTCAAGTCATTATATTTTTGTTTCCCTCTAACCATTAGCAGATTTTTAAAGGAGATTCTGTGCTGATGTCAAGGCAGCAGAGAAAGGGAAAGTGTGAGATCCCTTTATCTGGCAAGGAATTCAGGTTAGGAGGATGGCAAGTAGCTGTGATTAAAGAATAGGGGAAGGATTGGGATTCATAAGCAATAATTACTTGTGTCCAGGCAAGACAAGAGTACATAAAGACACTGCAACTTTAAAAAATTAAGTGAATTAAAATAAAATTTGTTTTTATAACTCTTTGAAATAATGGAATATTGCAAAAATAGTACTGGAAATTGTGACTGTCATTTCCATTTTACCAGTTGGGGAGGGGGGGAGGAAGCTACACAAACAAAAGAAAGCCAAATAAATAGTATTGAATAATTAAAATTAATTTAGTGACTTGAGCACTTTATTATCTGATCACAACACCATAAGGCAAGTGCTACAGGTATTCTTAGCCCATTTTATAGAGAGGAAAACTGAGGCTAGGAGCAATTAAATGATTTGACCAGGAAGATCACTTGCTAGCAAGTGTCTGAGGCACTCACTGCCAGTTCTCTAACCACTACACCATAGCTACCTATAAAATGACTTGAGAAAAGCCCATTCAGTCTTTTCTGACAGAAAATACTGCTTTGCTATGAAGTTTAAATATGCCACTCAGAAAAACAATCTTAAACACATATGATAGGGTAAAAAAAAATTTTTTCCACTCTTTGAAAAGAATCTTCAAGTTACTCTGTCCTTTCAGGGAAAAAAAAAAAATCAGCCGTATTCTTCTTGTGCATACATTGTTCCCTAGTAATAAGTCCAACACTTCATGAGACATATGAACTCTTTGAGGCCACCAGGGAATTATTTATTAAAATGACACATGCTAAAAGGTACCCTAGTGGCTTAGGAATTAATTCCCCTCAGGACCTGACTAATTTATTACCCAGAGAGTCCCACATAAAGTAGGTGAATCAGGGTTAATGAATATTTTAAATACCTTGAGGTATTATTCTGTTTCCAAACAAAGAGTACATATGAACCTTTTTGGATGTGGGGTATGCTTACATTAAAAGGTTCTGTGAAAGAAATATTTAGCCTCTAGCACAGGTACAGATGGTAGCATTTATGGTTTAATTGAAAGGTGACATTTTTAATTAAAGGACAAAGATGTCACTTATAATATCCTATTTCTGAGACTTTTTAGACAATTACCCAGACCTTTGAATTGGACACATCCAAGCAATTGTTTGAATGAGTCACACCAAATCTGGTTTTTCATCTTTTGTAGCATGAGTATTACTCTTAAATAGCTACATGATAGAAAAAGCATGGCCCAGTTTCTCTACTTCCCTCCCTCTATTGTGTGGTCCAACATGGTTCCATCCAGGGGAATTCTGTTTAATGTTTAACAACCAGAGGATTTCTGACCGAGGTGTAAATGCTCACATGAAGATTCAACAGTCACCTTTCACTAACCCTACCAGCAGGCTTCAGTAGACAGACACTAGAAGCAAGTCTCAGAGTGAGAGGAGCTGAGTGGAATCTCAGCTTACGTAGGCATTACCCTTTAAAGGAAGTGCAAGTCTCTGAAATTTAAGTTTCCTCATGGATTGTTGTTGTTCAGTCCTTTTTCAGTCACATCCAATTCTTTGTGACCCCATTTGGGAGAGATACTGGAGTGGTTTGTCATTTCCTTCTCCAGCTCATTTTACAGATGAGAAACCTGAGGCAAACAGGGCGAAGTGACTTGCCCGGGATTACACAGGATTACAAGTATCGGAGGCCGGATTTGAACTCGAGAATATGAGGCTTCCTGATTTCAGGCCTGGCACTCTGCCACCTAGCTACCATTCCTCATCAATAGGATAGGGATAATACTCATACTACCTGTCTCACAAGATTGTTGTGAGGAAAGTGCTTTGCAAACCTTTTAAGTTCTGTATAAATGTGAGCTATTTGTTGTCATTATAGCTTCACTGCATGCAGAGCTCTTTTAGCTCACCCATATCAACCCTATCCCATTGCTATCCTGAGTCAGTAATATTGTCATTCCCTATCATGCTAACCACTTTTGGTTTTTTGGTCTTTTTTTGGTTTTTCAAGCAGAGGCTGTTGAGAAGAGAATGTTTTTTAAATGTGAGCATGGGTACCAAAGAGTACAACAGGCCCCCTATATTCTATAATCACAAATGAGTTAAAACATATTAATAGATTTTACTAACGACCTGCTCTGGGCCAGGCCTAAGCTAGGTACTATTAAGATAGACCAAAACTCTTTGAAACAGTTCCTGCCTTTAGAGAGTCTATACTCTATTCTAAGTTGTCATACATCCCCACCCCCACCCCAACACCATAAGGAAAGTGGGGGTTCAGAGAAATTAACCTTTCCTAGTCCTCTGTTTCCAAAGCTAGCAAGTGTTCTCTCCACTGCACCAAACTAAAGGTTTATTAAGCACCTATATTATGCTCTGGAAGACAGAAAGGATAAAAATACCTGACAGAGCTCCTGACCTCAGAAAGTTTATTATCTAAATAAAAGAGGGCATATCTGAATCTTGCTGGTGGAAACAATATGTAAGGGTTCAAGATAAGTGCTAACATTCTGCTCAGGGAATCACATACAAATTTAATTTAATTATTCATATGATAAGAAAGTTTCCTTTCCACTGCAGATTCATTCTGTTCTTGCACATAGGAAATGCTCAAAAAATATTTTTGAAAGAAAAAATGAATAAATGACTTTCTACCTACTTTTTTTTGATAGTTTTTCTAATATCTAAGAAAACTCAATATCTCCTTCAATAAACTAGTTTTAAGTGGGCACATCAAAACTATGCACTGTTTCCTCCTAATAAACTAGATAAAAACATTGTGTCTAATTTTAGTTGTGGAGCAATGTTAAGTCATCCTTCACTACTACAGAGAACTTTTTTTGTCCCTGGCATATTTTGACCTAGTACACCTACTAATAAAACTTTTCTTTTATGCCTGCCATTCCTTTTGTTTTCATTTTACTTTTGCACTCATCATCTCTTGCATAAATAATTTTAAAATTAATTTTATTTTTTAATTAACAATATCTATTTTTCCCTTCAGCCCCAATATTAAAAAAAGGAAATGAAAACCCAGTAACAAATATGCATAATCGGGCAAAACAAATTCATGCATCAGTCATGTCCAAAAATTGTATATCTCATTTTGTATCTTAAGTCTATCACCTCACTATCAGGAAGTGGGTAGCATGCTTCATCATCATCAGTCATCTGAAATTATGTTTGGTTATTGCAGTCAACAGAATTCATGACTTTCAAAGTTGTTTGTCCAGTGTTATTGTATAAATAATTCTCCTTGTTCTGCTCCCTTCACTTTCCACCAGTTCATATGAGACTTCCCAGGTCTCACTGAAACCTCCTCTTTCATCATTTCTTTTAGTACAATAGTATTTTATTACATTCATGTCATAATTTGTTCAGCCATTTCCCTCCCAATTGATATTTTTCCTGCCTCATCTCTCCTTACTCTAATCCATGCTAAATACTATTTCTCTAATAATTTCCCTTAAGTGTGGATCTGATCAATACTCCCTTACTCAATCAACTTCAATGGCTTTCTTTTGCCTCTAGGCCCTCTGTTTAGCTTTTAAATCCTTCATAACCTGTCCCCAACCTATGGTCATTACTCCTTCTCTCAAACTCTTCAGTCCAGCCAAGTTGGCCTTCCCTATGTCCCTCACCCACAGCTCTCCATCTCCTGTATCTGTGCCTTTGCAATGGCCATCTTCCACGCATGTGATATACCTTCTTCTTACCTCTACCTCAGAGCCCCTCTCTACCTTTAAGATTCAACTCAAGCATCATTTTTTTTTGCATGAAGCCTTTCCTGATCCCTCCCAATGCTAATACTTCCAAACTACTTTGTATTCAACTGCTTTGAATATATTAGTATTTATTTGCTTTTTTAGACTGTAAATAGTTCTATATGTATACTTGTTATCTCCTTATTAGAATGTAAGCTCACTGCAGGTAAAGATTTCTTCTTTCTTAGAATATCCCCAGTGACCAACACAGTGACTGATTGATTTGGGAGGTTGTAAAAGGCAGCATGGGCAGTGGGTAGACTCCAGCCCTATTCTGTTTCCAAGGGCCAGCTTTACAAACCAAACAACTCCATCAGACAACTTTTCACTACTTCTACACTAATAGAGCCATTCCAGTTTCCTGTAATTTTTTTTTTGTTCACCTCATATCATCCCATTAAATGAAAAAGAAACAGAAAAGGAGAGAATGTAAGTGAGAAAAGATAAGTAAACCATCCCTTATTAAGATGAATTTATGTCCTGTTTATTAGTTGTAATCCAATATAGATTTTCCTGCTTTTATCTATACCTTTTTCTCTCAAGGACAAAAAGAGATATGCAAGCCTTTAAAGACTAATACCAATTCTGCAGCAAAAACAAAACAAAACAAAACAAAAAAACCCCACTAAACAATTTTGCTCTTTCCTCTACCTCCTCAAGATAATAATAAATCTTTAAGTTACAAATGCAGTACAAAAGTTAGCTATTTGCAGGTATTTCAAAATATCTAGGTTGACATCTTCTTCATCTTCACCCAACTTTGAGTCTTTTTACCTCTCAGGAGTTTCCCAGCCCATCAACCACACTCTCTCCTTCTTCACTTTCTTCCCTTCCCTTTCTAGACCCTACAATTAAATAGTTCAATGTTAGTTACACTGTCCTCTATTCTTGAACCCTTTGCCCCCATCCTATCACTACTTAGGCTTTGCCAAATGCAAACCTAGAATATTTCTACCCTTCCAATATCTGCTTCTCTGCTTCCACTCACTTGTAAGTGGAAATCAGACAACGCTGCTGACTGGATCCACTATAAAATTATTCTGTCTAATATCAACTAGGCCCTCACTTCAATAACTGCTTCCACAACTAGTCCTCCCTAATTGATTTTCTATTGAAGTCCCACAGCAGCTGCTCCATAACTTCCCTTCTCTCCTCAAGCTTCCCAAGACCTCTACTTCTCCCAACACTCTCAAAAGACTTGGCCTCATTTTTTGCTGAGAAAATAAAGGTAATGGGGGTTACAGGGAACATTTGTGGGAATGTGCCTATGAAATCCATCCCAGGGAGCATGCCCTGGAGCTCCTCTGACAACTTCCAGAGACTCAGTGCTGAAGGTGGTGAATTTAAGATAGCAAAGAAATCCCCTAACTGATCACTGAACATGGAGAGAATCTCTAACTACGAGGATCTTAAAAATTACACTTTAAGTTTAATATGCATTATAACAGGGACTTCTGACTAATATGGCAATGTGAGAGGCCAAGATAAGCCCAGATCCCACACTCTGAAACGCTCCAATAAATTTCTAAAAATGCATGAGAAGGAACAGTGATAAACAAAACCAAAGAGAAAAAGGCATATACTCCTCCATCAAGGAGGTGATCTGGGTTAAGTGACTTGCCCAGAAACTAAGCCCAGAAACTCAGCTGGTTTCTCTAGAATTCTCTAAGTATACCATATATCATCTGTAAAGAGTGATAGTTTTGTTTTCTCGTTGCCTATTCTGATTCCTTTGATTTCTTTTTCTTCTTTTATTGCTATAGCTAACATTTCTAGTACAATATTGAATAATAGTGGTGATAATGGGTATCCTTGCTTCACCCCTGATCTTACTGGGAAGACTTCTAGCTTATTCTCATTACAAATAATGCTTGCTGATGGTTTTAGATAGATTACTAGTTCTCATTTTAAGGAAAGCTCCATTTATCTCTGTGCTCTCTAGTGTTTTTTAATAGGAATGGGTCCTATATTTTGTCAAAAGTTTTCTCTGCATCTACTGAGATAATCATATGATTTCTGTTGGTTTTGTTATTGATATGGCTAATTATGCTAATAGTTCTCCTAATATTGAACCAGCTCTGCATTTCTGGTATAATTACTGGTGGTATGACCAACCGGTCATAGTGCATGATCATTGTGACAAATTGCTGTAATCTCTTTGCTAGCATTTTATTTAATTTTTTTGTATCAATATTCATTAAGGAAATTGATCTGTAGTTTTCTCTGTTTTAACTCTTTCTGGTTTAGGTGTCAGCACCATATTAGTGTCATAAAAGGAATTTGGTGAGATTCCTTCTTTGCCTATTTTTCCAAATAGTTTATATAATATTTTGGAATTGTTCTTTAAATGTTTGGTAGAATTCACTTTTGAAATCATCTGGTCCTGGGGACTTTTTCTTAGGGAATTCATTGATGGCTTGTTTAATTTCCTTTTTCTTTTCTTTTCTTTTCTTTTTTTAGTGAGGCAATTGAGGTTAAGTGACTTGCCCAGAGTCACACAGCTAGTAAGTGTTATATGTCTGGGGCCAGATTTGAACTCAGGTCTCCTCCTGACTCCAAGGCCAGTGCTCTATCCACTCTACCACCTACCTGCTCCTAATTTCTTTTTCCAAGATGGGGTTATTTAACTATTCTGTTTCCTCTTCTGTTAATCTGGGCAATTTATATTTTCATAAATATTCATCCATTTTGCTTAGATTGTCAGATGTATTGGCACATAATTGGGCAAAATAGTTTTTAATAATTGCTTTAATTTCCTCTTCATTGGTGGGGAATTCTCCCTTTTCATTTCTGATACTGGTAATTTGGTTTTATTCTTTTTTAAAAAAATTAAATTAACCAGTTTATTTATCTATCTTACTGGAATTTCTCCTCCATAAAACCAGCTTCTAGTTTTATTTATTAGCTCAATAGTTTTCTTACTTTCAATTTTATTAATCTCACTTTTGGTTTTCAGGATTTCCAATTTGGTGTTTAATTGGGGATTTTTAATTTGTTCTTTTTCTAGGTTTTTTTAGTTGCATGCCCAATTTATTGATCTGCTCTTTCTCTATTTTGTTGATACAAGAATTTAAAGATATAAATTTTCCCTCAAGTACTGTTTTGGCTGCATCCCATAAATTGTGGCCTGTTGTCTCAATGTTGTCATTCTCTTTAATGAAATTATTAATTGTTTCTATGATTTGTCCTTTGATCCATTCATTCTTTAGGATTAGATTATTTAGTTTTCAATTAATTGTAATCTATCTTTCCACTGCGTTTTATTGAATGTATTTTTTATTGCATTATGATCTGAAAATGATGCATTTAATATTTCTGCCTTTCTATATTTATGCCTTCATACATGGTCAATTTTTTGTGTAGGTGCCATGTACTACTGAGAATAAGATATATTCTTTTCTATCCCCCTTCAGTTTTCTCCAGAGATCTATCATATCTAACCTTTTCTAAAATTCTATTCACATCCTTAGTTTCTTTCTTGTTTATTTTTTGGTTAGATTTATCTAGTTCTGAGAGGGGAAAGTTGAGGTCCCCCACTAGTATAGTTTTACTGTCTATTTCCTCTTGTAACTCACTTAATTTCTCCTTTAAGAATTTGGATGCTATAACACTTGGTCCATATATATGTTTAGTATTGATATTACTTCATTGTCTATGGTACCTTTTAGCTAGATGTAATTTCTTTCCTTATCTCTTTTAATTAGATCTATTTTTGCTTTTGCTTTGTCTGAGATCATGATTGTTCCCCCTGCTTTTTTTTTTTTAACTTCAGCTGAAGCATAATAGATTTGGCTCCATCCTCTTACCTTTACTCTATGTGTCTCTCTGCTTCAAGTTTGTTTCTTGTAAACAACATATCATAGGATTCTGGTTTTTAATTTACTCTGCTTCTGTTTTATGGGTGAGTTCATCCCATTCACATTCCCAGTTATTATTACTGTGTATGTCCCTCCATCCTGTTTTTCCTCCTGTTTATCCTTCTCTTTCTCTCCTTTCACCCCTTCCCTCCACACCAGTGTTTTGCTTCTGACCACCATCTTCCCCAATCTGTCCTCTTTTCTGTCAGTCCCCCTCCCTTTTTCTTAATCTTCTCCCCTCCTACTTCCCTATGGGATAAGATAGATTTCTATAACTAATGTCATGTATGTTATTCCCTCTTTGAGCCAATTCCAATGAGAGTAAGGTTCACTCAATGCCCATTGCTCCCCTCTCATCTTCCCATTCACCACAATAAGTCCTGCAATTTGCTCCTCTTTGTGTGAGATAATTTACCCCATTCTACCTCTCCCTTCCTTCTGTTCCCAGTATAATACTCTTTCTCAGCCCTTAATTTTTTTTATATTATCCCATCAGAGTCACCATATACCCACATCCTCTGTCTATATATATTCATAACTGCACTAATGGTAATACAGTTCTTAAGAGTTAGAAGTATCATCTTTCCATGTAGGGATGCAAACAGTTTAGCCTTATTGAATGAATCCCTTATGTTTTCTCTTTTTATATTTTTATGCTTCTCTTGAGTCTTGTATTTGAAGATCCACTTTTTTGTTCACCTCTGATCTTTTCATTAAGAAAGCTTGAAAGTCTTCTATTTTATTGAATGACCATTTTCCAACCTGAAGAATTATGTACTCAGTTTCACTGGCTAAGTGATTCTTGGTTGTAATCCAAGCTCCTTTGCTTTCTGGAATATCATATTCCATGCCTTCTGATCCTTTAATTTGGAAGCTGCTAAATCCTGTGTAATACTTACTGTGGCTCCATGATATTTAAATTGTTTCTTTCTGGCCAACTGCAATATTTTCTTCTTGACCTGGGCATTCTGAAATTTGGCCATGATGTTCCTGGGAGTTTTCATTTTGGTATCTCTTTTAGGAGGTGATAAGTGGATACTTTCAATGTCTATTTTACCTTCTGGTTCAAGGATATTAGAGCAGGTTTTTTTTTTTCTGATACTTTCTTGAAGTATGATGTCCATGTCCTTTTTTTGATCATGGTTTTCAAGTAGTCCAATAATTCTTAAATATCTCTCCTGGATCTGTTTTCCAGATCAGCTGTTTTTCCAATGAGATATTTTAGATTTTTGTCAATTTTTTTTCATTCTTTAGATTTTTCTTTGATTTATTGTTGATCTCATGGAGTCCTTAGCTCCTGCTGCACCAATTCTAATTTTTAAGGAGTTATTTTCTTCAGTTAACAGTTTTTTTAACCTCATTTTCCATTTGGCCAATTCTACTTTTTAAGGAGTTATTTTCTTCAGTAAAATTTTATACATCTTCTTCCTTTTTTAGTACTTCCTTTATCAAGCTGTTGACTCTTTTTTTCATGTGTCTTGCATCATTCTCACTTCTTTTCCTGAATTTTCTTCTACCTTTCTTACTTGATTTTTTAAGTCTTTTTTGAGCTCTTCCAAGAGTTCTTTTTGGGCCTAAGACTGATTCTCACTTTTCTTTGAGGGTTTGAATGTAGGCATTTTAACAATATTGTCTTCTGAGTTTGTGTTTTTATTTCCCCTTTCACCATAACTTTCTGTGGTCAAGTTCTTTTTTTTTTTTTTTTGGCTCATTTTTCCCAGCCTATTTCCTAACTTTTAAATTGAACTCTGTTCCTGGGATGGAGAAGGAGCTGTCCAAAGCTTCCAGTGCCAGTGATTGTAGGCCCTGGCTATTGGACTGATGTTGCACTGGGGCCCCGGCTGTGCTGGGGCCAGGAAAGGGCCTAATGCTGTGTTGGGGCCATGGCAGGGGTGGGGGGGCACAGTAGAGGGAGGGGGAAGAATCTGGTCACTTGACTGGTGCTACATTGGATCTAGCAGGTATGCTTGGATTTGTAATGTTTTATACACACACACACCTATATATGTATATACATAAGTATATATGTATATATAGAGACCTATATCTATATATAGGTTATACATACATACATATATTTATTTATATATATTTATATATTTTTAATCAGCTATCTGAATTTTTATTTCTTATCATCAAATGTGAAAATGACACAAGTTGGCAGGAATAGCTAACCACCTGGATAGGAGTCAGGATCCAAAATAATATTGATAGCCTAAAGCAGTGGTTTCCAAACTGATTTGATCTCACATTCAAAACTTTTATTTGCTGAAATCAGAAGTTTGTGTGCTGATGTTTTAAGAACACATCTATAAAATGTGTATATTTACTTATTTATATATTATATATTGATATATACTACCACACTAATAATTATATGCATTATAAAACATAAATACAGAAATTAAAAGAGGATGAGATGAAGATGAGGTAATATTTAATAATAGAGTCAAGAAGGAATCACTAGCATTTGTTTATTGAGTTGGAAGTGAGTGGCATGGTTAGACCTATACTTCAGAAAAATCTTGGCAAATGTGTGAATAGATTGATGAGGGGAAACCTGAAGATTGAAAACCAATTAGGCAAGATTTGTGAATTGTTTAGATAAGAGGAGTAAGGGAGAGTGAGGAATCTAAGATGATACTGAAGTTGTTAACCTGGATGACTGGAGGGATGGTGGTGCCTGCAACAATAATACAGAAATTTGGAAATGGAATGAGTTTGGGTAGAAAGATAACATAATGAGATTTGAGATGCAAATTATAATGCATCCATGCTCATTCCCCTTGTGATGGATAATGTAATTAGATCTGTGATAGAGACTGCAACCCTTCCATACTTGCTAATCTTGTTCCATATAAAATAAAAAAAGAAGAGGGGGGAGGTTCTTTGCCATAGGTCACTGCCCTAAATCTCAGGGTTCAAAATCCAGCTACAGTCTCAAGGGACTATGGGAAGACATGGGTTGGATATGTTGGAGACAGTGAGAATTTTCCCAATGGCACATACTCACCTGTTGCTCACTGCCCGAGGAGAAGTTAAGTTTTAACTACTGAGGGACTATCATTCAGTTTAGAAGGTATTAAGTTAGAAGGGAGGGAAAAGAATAAAAGAATATTGGGGGAATAACTGTAGATATGGTTGTGTTGGAGATAAGCCCCAAGAAAGAGTAGACTATACCCCATCTTCCCACCATCTAACTGGTGAACCCCACACCCACTGGGGTGAAGTCACAAATTTCTTGGGATCAGGGCAAAGTGCCCCCGGCCATGGGCTGCAGCACTGGACTGAAAGATGAAATTCAATGGGGTTAAATTTTAAGTATTATATTTATGTTCAAGAAAAATCAACCTGACAAGATGGAGACACATGGTTAGATAGCAATTTGTCTGAAAAAGATCAGGATTGGAGAAGAGGGAAGGGAAGGTTAATGGAATGCAATCTACATATAAATCAGCAGTGTGTGACCTGCCAACCAAAAGAAAACTGAGGTGAACTTGGGATGCATTAAGAGAAGCATAGTTTTCAGTAGTTAAGAAAGTGATATTCCCTCTATTCTAAGCCTTAGTCAGACCACATCTTGAATACTTAGTGAGAAATTATTATTTCAAAATAAAACCCAAATATGGGAAATAAATAAAAAACAACCTTTAAAGTACTACATACGTGTTGGTTATTATTAAGTATTTATCACTATTAGCATTCATGACTTGGCTCTAGCCTGTCTTTCCAGATTATTACACATTACTTCTGTCCTTCATAAACACTACGGTCTAGCCAAAATGGCCCATTTTCATCTTCCATTTCTCTCCCTTTGCATAGGCTGTCTCCCATGCCTAGATTGTATTCCTTCTTCACGTTCAACTCTTAGAATCCCTAGCTGCTTTCAAAGTTCAGTTCAAGTGCCATTTCATAGCCCATTCCTGAATCTTCTAGATGTAAGAGCCTGTCAACTCAAACCAAAATTACATATTTACTTTGTATATATTCTATACATACTTAAATGACAATAGAATACTAGGTTTAGAGTTAGAGGACCTTGGAAATCATCAAGGACAACTTCCTCATTTGTAAAATGAGAAAATTGAAGCCTAAAGAGGTTGTGACCCAGGTACACATAACTAGTAAGTATCTGAGACAGAATTCAAACCTAGGTCGTCATGACTGAAGTCCAGAATGCTATCCACTACACTTATGTGAGTACATGTTGTTTACTTAGATAGAATAAGCTTCTTGATGGCAGAAACAATTTCATTTTTGTCCTTTTATCCTTGGCACCTAGTACAGTTCCAGTTTCATAGGGGGCATTTATAAATGCTTACTGATCAAAGATATTTTCTTTTTATCATTTGAAATTTAGCCAATGTGTTCTTGGGAACTCTTATCTCTATTAAGTGCTCTGACATCACTTATCTCAATTTTTGGTAATGCATTATATTCCCTTGTGTTGTGACTTATCATTGCGGCCATTTAATATCTTACGTGTTTATGTCTAGTCTCTGTTCCAAGATTATAAGATCCCTGTGGTCAGAGAACCACATGTTCTATCTTCTGCATCCCTGATAAGTCCAAACTGACACATTTTGCAACAATTTGTGTTGGCCAGTCGTCTCACTTTACCCAATGTTTTGGGGGTCAGAAGGAAGAGAAAATTAAATTTTCCCCAGAAATAACTATGTAACATGAAAAGGCCTCAATAAAATACTTTTTTAAAAAAATTTCACTTTTTCCACTGTGTTGGACTTGACCTATGAGGTTCCTTTCATTGAGGTTAAAAGATACAAATTTAAGTAGACAAAAGTAACAACTTTTTATGTCTGCAGCAACAGTATTTAAACTCTGTATTCATCCTATATCCCTCCTCCCCTTTGTTGCCAAACTTATTCAGAAAGCCAAAGCCACTTCCTCTCTTCTCATGCTCTTCTAAACCCTCTGCAATCTTGCTTCAGACGTCATCATAAAACCTCTGCAAAGTTAACAAATGATTTCTTAATTACCAATTTTCTCAACCCTAATCCTTTTTCACTTCTCTGGAGCACTTGACCTTGTTGATTGACATCATTGATCACTTCCTTTTTTTTTTCCTTCTTTTTCTTTTCTTTCTTTTTTTTTTTTAAAGCACCCACCTTCCTGGGTTGTGAGGAGCAAATGAGATAATTTGTAAAGTACTTAGGGCCTGACACATAGGGGATACTTAATAAATGTTTACTTCCTTCACTCCTTCGGGATACTCTCTCCTCACTAGGTTTTCAAGACGCTGTTCTCTCCTCCTGGTTTTCCCCTACCTCTCTGACCAACCACTTCTCAGTCTCCTTGGCAAGTTCTTCATCTTAGTCATGTCCACTAACTATGGTTGGGATTCAAGGTTCTATCCTAGGCCCTTGTCTCTTCTCCCTCAATCTTATCTCTCTTGATCTCATCAACGCCCATGGGTTCATCTCTCTGAAGATGATTTCCAGATCTATGTGTCCATCTCTAACCTCTCTCCTGAGCTCCAACCCCACATTACCAACTGCCTTTTGGACACCTCAAACTGGATGTATCACAAACATCTCAAACTCACCACATTCAAAATAGAACTCATTATCTTTTCACCAAAACCCTATTACTGTCAGAGGTACCATCATCCTCCCAGTCACCAGGATTGCAACTTCAGTGTCATCCTCAACTTCTCACACTCACCCCACATAATCCAAAATGTTGCTGTATCTTGTCATTTCTACTTCTATAGTATCTGTCCTGTACGTCGCTTCTCTCCATTCAGAGCCACTACTCCATTTTAGGTCCTCATTACCTACTTCTATGGACCAATAACTTTATAACCAGTCTCCCTGTTTCAAGTCTCTTTCTACTCCAATCTATCTTCCACTTGGCTGTCAAGATAATTTTTTTTTTTAAAGCATAGTTTGACTATGTCCTTATTCAATGGATTTCACTATTAGCTCCAGGATCAAATAACAACTCCTTTGTTTGGCATACGAAGATCTTCATAATCTAGCTCTTTCCTAATCATAATAACTAGCATTTATCTAACCTTTATGTTTGCGAAGCACTTTCCATATGTTAATTCATTTGATCTTCACAACAATCCTGTGGTAGATGAATTGTTATTCCCTTTGTGAAGATGAGAAAATTGAGACACACAGATTAAGTGACTTGCTCAGATTTACACAACTAGTGAGAGTCTGAGAAAGAATTTGAACTCAGATAGATCTTCCTGATTCAAAGTCCCATGCTCTATCCACCGCATTGCTTAACTGCTTCTACCATTCCAGTCTTCTTAAACTTTATTCTCCATAAATTCTACATTCCAACAATACTGGCCTACGTGGAGTTACTCAAGCTAAACAATCCATAACCATTCCTGTACCTTTGTACTAGTTGTCCCTCATGCTTGGAATGTTCTACTCCCTTAACTCTTCCTCTTAGTGTCAAGGAGGCCTTCTGCCCCTCCCCCTTCCCCTTCCCTCTCCCAGTTACTAATACTTTCCCTTCTCAGAGTGTTTTCCAACTACTGTGTGTATGTATATATGTATGTATGTATGTATGTATGTATGTATGTATGCATACCTTGCATTTACCTAGTTATTTATATGTTTTCTCCCCCTATTAAAAAGTAATCTCCTTGAGAATAAGCATTGTTTTGCCTTTCTTTGTAGCACAGTGCCTGACACAGAGCAAGCATTTAATAAATGCTTGTTGGCTGAGTAAAGTATTCAGAGGACACAGAATGGAAATATATAACATTTAAAAAACCGAAACAACCTGATCAGCTAGGTGGTGTAGCAGATAGAGTGTTGGACCTGGAGTCAGGAAGACCTGAATTCAAATCCAGCCTCTAGATTCTAGCTGGGCCACCCTAGACATGTCACTTAATCTCCTATTTGCCTCAGTTTCCTCATCTGCAAAATGGGGGCAATAAGACCCCCTACCTCCTAGGGCTGTTGTTATAAGGATCAAATGAAATAATTGTAAAGTGCTTGGCTCCTAAAAAGTGCTATATAAATGTTAACTATTATTAATATTATTGGTCATATCCCCATTAGATACTACAACCACATCTCCCAGATTTTCTAATTTCATGAAATATGTTTTAATGATGTATTTCAAAAGGAATATGGACCAATATGCTAAGACTTTGGTTGAAAAAATAAAGTAATCATCTAACACAATACAATCCAGCCAATATTAAATATTAACACCTACTAGTGCTAGGTTCTAATGATACAAAGTCAAAACTAAACACCATCACAGAATGACAGAATTTTAGAGTTGGAAGAAACTTCAGTGGTAATCCATAGAACCCTCATTCTCTTCAAGCTGCCCCTCAGACTTCCTCTCCTCCCCCTTTCACACATATGCTCCCTTCCCTTTTCAGCTTCCTTTAGTTTGTCTTCCTCCATTAGCAGGTAAGCTCCTTGAGGGTAGGGACTATATTTCTGCTTGTATTTGTATTCTCAGCCTTCTCTGGGTGCATGGCACATAGTCAAGAGCTCAATAAATGCTTGAGAAAAAAAAAAGATCCCCACTATAACATTCCGTGCTCTCAATGACCTTACACTCTCCTGAAAATACACATATATTTCCACAGAAATGCAGATATTTAGTACACATATATTGTGTATACAGTACAAAGAAACAGGAGAGAATTTGAGGAAGGACACAGAGGTCAAAGGAGCTGCTCTTTAACAGCTGTGAGTCAGTCTGTGTGTTTCACCCCACCCAAAATGAGAGAATAAATGCCAATGTGGCATATACCCAGTTGCCTCCTACCACAGAGTCAACAAGATTCATACTGACATGGTGCTTTTAAATGGCAGAGAAGGTAATCTCTCCAGAACTGGCACCCAACCAGGTACATTTAAATGAGTAAAGAATCAAACTCTAAAGAGTTGAGCTACACAATGTAAACACGATAATTCTCTAATCTCAAAGATCATTGTAATTGGCTTGCTTTTAAAATAAAATAAAGGCTTGTTAGTTGTTTTCCACCCAGCATTCCTTCAAAGTTCAATACAATCAAGAGATAGTTTCTTTAATAACTTATACCTCCTCTTTGTCTTAAAAAACAAAACAAAACAAAACAAAACAAAACAAAAAACAAAACCAAAACAAGCCAAAAGAGAGGCAGGGAAATAACTGAAAGTTAAGTAAAGTCCACAGGCAAACTTTTCTCCACTACCAAAGCAAGAGAAGCGGTAAAACCTGTTTCACAAGTCTGAGACAAGTTTCTACATCAGGTGAGCATTGGACTGATATGTTTCATTCTTTCTTAGCTGAACACACATTTTCCTGCCTCACAAAAATAATGATGGGTGTAGTATTAAGAGAGGTGCTCCAAATATACCCTGATGGGTAACAGTGCAAAGAGGTAACTGAGTAGCTGTTTTCAGCTGCAAGTTTTTTCTTGATACTTTAAGAATTGGTATAAATTGTTTAATGGAAAGGTCTTACATATGCTAATAAAAAATAAGAATAAAATTCCAAACTGTTGATCATCTTTCTTATCCTTTTCTGATAATTGTCTAGGTTTCCTTTTATTTTTTATTTTCTATGTTTGCTTCTTGGATTACAATGATTTCTTAAACTGAACAATGATTTTTTAAATCAACTAACAATGATTTTTAAAACTAAAACAACTAATTATGTCTCAAAATACAAAATTCAGTTTTGCATTATTTTGGAACTCTTCTTTTGATTACAATCAGCTTTCACCTAAGATTTCAAATGTATCTCAAAATTAGCAGTCAAAGTAATTAGCTGAATTTTAAAGAGACTGTGGCAAATTAATTTTTCTGTGTCTGATACGAAACACCATGGTAGCTAACCATGTTTAACATTCAACTACAGTAAATATGGTTGTCTGTTCATCTCACAAATCTCAGAAGAGCCACAGAATTTTATTACATACAACACTTCACAGGATCTTTTCTGCTCTCAGAAGGATAATGTTCACTGACCCAAGGATATGTTAGATGCAGGAAAATCCAAGGATCATTGGTATCATTTCAAGGAGTGAAACAAGAGCAGGTTTATTCTAATTTCTATTCCTCACAGAATGACATTCTTCTGATTCTTCTTTCTAAGAATAGTTTTTAATCAACACATTTTTTATCTTAAATAAATTCAATGTAAATGAGAAAACTTATTTCAAAATTATTTTTAAAAATTATCACAACATAGAGTGACACCTCACCATAAAGAGAGAAGAAAAAAGAATGTAGGTCGGGCCTTCACTATCCTTTCAGCTTTTCTCATCCCCCACCTCTAGCATACAAGAAAAAGAATAATTGAAGGTATAGGTCATTTCTAAATTATCCATACAAATGGGAGTAATGGAAAAGAAGTAGCAGTAACATAGATAATTCTGAACAGTAAGATCATAAATTTAGACCTTCAAGGTCTAAAGACCTTAGAGAGGTCATTTAGTCCCACATCCCATATTTATCTTCACATTTTACAGATAATGAAATGGTTTAAGTATATGATAAGTAAACAAACAGGTTAAGTAACTTGCCCAGGGTCACACAGTCAGTATCAGAGGCATTACTTGAACCTGCCTCCTCTGATTCCCAATCCAGAGCCTATTCCATTACAAACCAAGCTGCCTAGTCAGCATTTGGAAAAGTGTACTTTAAATAACAATAGTTTCCTTTAAAAAAAAAAAGCTCCCTCTTTTAAAAATACCAATATTCATCTTATATAATGCTATATTGAGAGAGAGAGGTCATCTGGCTTAGTAATTAGAAGGCTATCTTTGAAAGTCAGAAGACCTGGGTTCCAAGTCCTTCCTCTGACACACATTGGCTGCATGACCCTGGACGGTTTTCTTATTTTTTCACTGCCCCTAGACAGCTTCCTAAGACTATAGGTTGGGGAATAATAACTGATTGATACTGTTAAAAGTAGTTTTCTCACTAGGGAATTCCCTGTACCAATACAATAGCAGGACTTGGGGGCAGGTAGGTGGTACAGTGGATAGAGCACCAGCCCTGGGGTCTGGAGGAGATAAGTTCAAATCTGGCCTCAGATAGTTACTAACTGTGTGACTGTAGGCAAATCATTTAACCCCACTTCTTCCAAAAACAACAAAAAAAAAAGAAAATAAATAGCAGTACTGCTCCTCTCCCTCCAAATATTGTTATATGACTGTGCATCATGAAATACACATCACAATCTCTGAGCCACATGGTGGATATGATAAATAGGGTATAGCATCATATTAATGGTGAACTATGCATAAAAAGCAAAAAAGTAAAATATAGCATCTCAGAAATGTATGAATTGAAAACAAAGTGGGCCAGTAATGAAGTAAGATGGAGGAATGGAAGCTGTCAGAATGCACTGGTAAAGAATGACAAGAGACCTAAGTAAAGGAAAGCTCCCAACAGGTTGGATGTATCCTTTATAGAGGACATGGACAAGAATTGCATTGGATTCAAAGTCATGAATGGGTTATAATGCATACAGCTGAAGAGTGTGACACCATTGATGAGAATCCAAATCCATTGAAATATCAACATTACTATAAACAGGATGGCAAACAGGATGACAAAAACTACTAAATAATCAAAAGGTGACTATTATCATAGTCTCTCTCCTTCTATAACTTTATTCCAGAAAAAAAAAAGAATAACATGTAAACAGCAGAAATAGGCCAACAGGTAGAGAAAAAGCCACCCCTTCAAAAATATATGTATATATGTGTGTGTGTATACGTGTGTACGTAGATCTCTATCTCAATCTACACACATACGTAGATCTCTATCTACGTACAGACACATACGCCAGTGAAGGTAGAATGGAAATGACCAGACAGGGATCCCATGATCTGATTCCTCAAACCAGGTCCAAAGTTCAGGGTGATTTACCACCACCACAATCATTTGTGTGTACCTCAGTAAGAACAGAGTCAGGAATAACAGTATTTCAGCAGTCTCAAAATGCATCAGTAATTCTGTTAAAAACTAATCTAAGTACAACCTCACTGAAGCAAAGACATAAACAAACAACATTCTTCAGGAACAGAAACCAGGATTTTTCCAACCTGTGAACACCTTACCACCAATAGGCTTGAGGTCAGCTTAATATTAAATTGAGGTTTTAGCAAGGGACCTTGATTTAATGGTCCATAGTTAAAATTGACAGTATCTAAAATAAGAGAGGACAGGTCTCTTTTTAAATGAATGAAAGTTTTGCAGATTCACATATAATCCCAAAAGGAGCAGGGGAAGTAGGGAAACAACACACCAGTTCAAATATCCTTTACATGTTTTTATTGGCAAAACACCAGTAGGTTTAGCTCAGTCTGCCAGCCTGCTGCAACAGGTGCATCTCTTAGTTAAAAACAAGGTCTACTCTCTTCTTTCTGGAATAACAACTTAAAAAACAAACCTGAATTTGTCAGCACTGGGAGAAAAATTAAACATTTTTTTGTGTGTGTAACCTACTTCACCTATCTGTATATATTTCCGGTGTCTTGTCCAAGGTTATAGGAGTCTCTATGGCAGTTTACCAAAATAGCTGTATGCAATTTTTCTGGCCTGTTGAAAAGGAAGTTGAGGTAAGAAAGGAAGGGAGCAGCTCATCAGGTTCGGAGAGGTATTGGCAAAAACAAATAGTGGGTCAGATAGCTCAAATAAGAATCCATCACAAGGGGAAATGACTCTCCCATATAAAATGGGAATGCTTTCCTAAAACATGAGGAATTTTCTGTCATTTACTCTTTTCTACTACAAAAAGTCTAGTGCTCCATTTTTCCAAAGTCCCTTTAATCTTTAAGTCAAAAGAAATCCAAGACAATGGTTATCACGGATACAAAATGTTATGTCTTCTCTCCAACTCATTACCAAAACGAAGTTCAGACAACCAAAGAAGCTAAAACTGGTATATAAAAACATACCACCTCCTTGCAATAGTCTTATGCAAGCCAATTCAACAATTCACACAAATATTAAGTGCTATGTGCAAGACACTGTACTAGTAGCTGCGGATAATAAAAGGCAAAACCTAAACGCTTCCTTCCAGGAGCTTCTATTTGGGGGAGTGGGGGAATGGACGGGTTATTTTACTTCCATCCGGGTAGCAGGTACATTATGTAAAAATATGTGGCACGGGAGCCCATATACAGAGAGGCCTGAACGAATGGGAAAACGTGGGTAGGTAAGTGTATGAGAATGGAAGTGGAGAAGAGGGACAACATTTTTTTTTTCAGGTCTGGGCTGTTTTTTGCAATGGAACAGCCAGAGCAATGCAATCTTCTGGGTGGGCAGTGATAGTAGGCCATCTTCTTCGAAAAGGGTAAAAACCACAACCTCCCTAAGAAATCCAAATACTCTCCACTCACTCTGCACAATCAACACCAACATCCACTTTTCCCCCCATTTGCAACTTTTCCCCCAGCCAACAACATCCCTACACTAAGCCCTTTCCTGGTCCCCTCCTCACCTGCAATTTTACAACTAGGAGATCAACACCTCAATCTACACTCCACCTTCTTTCCCCAGCAAACCTCATTCTCTGAAAATACCTTTTGACCTGTCCTTTCCCTCCCGACTACGCGCCCCCTCCCCCGAAAAAAAAAAAAAAAAAGCCCGATAGCCCCAAACGCTAACGCTGCGCAGCGAGATCCCCGCCTCTCCACCCACCCCAGGCCTCCCCACAGAACTAAGCACCGGCACAGATGAGTCACGGAGACCCAAATACACTAAACAATTCTTGCAGGGGCTGTGGGTAAGAGACCGGCAAAGCCACCCTGTTAACACACGAGCCCAGACGTTCCCAGCCACGACAGTTTCCTGTGGCAGCTTTGCAAGCATTTGCAAGAGGTTAGGAGAAGCATGCGGTGTGCATGGCTGAGGAAGCTCGTTACCTGCTGCTTGAGAAGAAGAAACTTCCTCTTCGCCTGCGCTTTCCTCCTCGCCACAATTTTGCTTTTACACTGCCACACTCTCTCCTTCCTTCAATCCCCTTTAGCATCTAGTTTCTCCCAGTCCCTATCCTAGATGAAGACTACTGAAGCAGGTTTGATTCCTCAGTGTGTGGCTAGAACTAGAAATAGGGGCGGTTACAGCAGCAAGAGGAGGAGGAGGAGGAGTTGGTGCCAGTATGTAGCAAGTTTGGGTTGCCCCCAGTATGGCCGCTGCAGGAAAGTGGAGTAGAGAAAGCTCAGTGCAGCAGCAGCTCCAGCCAGAACCAGATTGCCTAGCGGTGAACAGCTCCAGGGGAAAGGGGAGGAGAAGAATGATGCTTTGCTTTGAGCTACTGGAGGGAGGGAGCGGGAGCATTGCGCGAGCTCGCCCGCGCGCCCGCGCGCCCGCGCGCGCATACACACACGTACAAAATGTGCTGTTGGCTTAACCCTAGACACATTTTAATGTCTTTTTTTAAAAAATGGTATTTTATATATTTTTTAAAGTTTATATTTTTAAAGTAAAATTTAGTTGATTTTTAAAAATAAATTTTGTCATCTTTTAGGTTCTTTAATTTGATGATTAACCAATAATGATCTTTATGGCCAAGTATTCAATAAAAATTCAGCTTTTTAAAAAAATTAAATACTCAGTGTGCACACACGATGTAGAGGAAAACTAGTCCCTCTATTAAGAAATTTGTTTTTTCTTTTGGATTAGTTTGCTTGTAGTAAGCACTACATTTTCAAATGCAACTGTTGTTGCTGGGTGATAGTGTAGAGAGCCAGCATCATAGACCTTAACTTTACCTTCAAAACATTAGGACTGGAGCTGGAGGTTTTTTCTACTGTCTTCTTCAACATCATTCCCCAATTCCTATACGCTAATCTCTGATTTTTTTTTCCTCCAGGAATGATTATCTCTTGGGTCAATCTATACTTTGAATTGATCTAGTTTACCTCTTCCCAGAGCCCTAAATGGCCTTTACAGCTTCTTAAACACCCACATATCCTATCCCATAGCCACCTGAAGGCAAACATTTACTAAATAATCCCCAAGTAGGGCAGGGAAATTCCAATTTGTTCTCTTTATTTTTCTATGAGAGAGATACAAAGTTTACCTAATTGTCTGCCTTCAGGGAATTTGCAGTCTTGCATGAATATGTGATACAAAAACAGTAACTATAGTATAAAATGATACATTAAAAGTGGATAAGATCTCTTGGGCCATTTCTAATGCTTGTCGTGCTTTTAGGCAACTACAGACCCTACACAACCGTTATCACCACAACCAGGGAGGGGCAAGGAAGGTCAAAGATATGACCATATTTAAAGAAAAAGAAAGGTTACATATTGAGCCACTGTCATGGGCCACACTAAACCACCTTGAAAGTCTAAAAATGAACTAAACAAGGGGAAAAAACCCAAAAGTGTTAAAAAAAAAACCCCACTAAAATAAAGCCTCCTAGTCTGGTTTAAAGATAAAATATAGCAGGATTAATACATAGTCTGCAACCAACCAGCTGAAAATAGGACATAAGGACATAGGAAGAAAGAAACATAGGAAAGCTACTAAATTTCTCTCCAATTTAAAATTCTAATTTGAAAAAAAATGTGCTACTATACATTCAAGTTTCTCCAATAAACTTCAATCTGCCTCAAAAAACAGTGCAAAAGTGTCATAAAAATAATTCACATTTGCTAGGTCATTCTTCCTTCCTCAAAGAGTTCAGTACCTAATTCACAATTTTTCTTTCTTCCCCAACTTCTGTCTTCATAGTAGAAGACTTCAACATACCTATCAATGCTCCCTCAAACACCCTAAACCCTCAGTTCCTCAGCCTACTCACTTCCCATGACCCACTCCTCCACTCTACCTCAGCCACATACAAAGATGTTCATACCCTTGATCTTGACACCCTCACAAATGCACCACCTCCAGGTTCAAGAATTCTGAAATCTTCTTACTTGGTCATAATCTATTGGCTTTCCACCTCTCCCTCTGCCTTCCCTAACAAAACCTTTATTTTTGTCCATCTTGTGACTTCCAATCTCTTAACCCCTCAGTGTTCTCCCAAGCTCCTTCTTAGTCTTTTGTGCTACATCCTTAATGACCATAAGGTACTCTGGCAGCAATGAGGAAGTACCCCCCCTCATCAGTTCCAGAATAAAGTCACCAACAGGTTAAATTGGACCAGCCTTTGCCCATGTTAATGTCCACTTCACTGGAGCCCACATTGCTGTCTACTCTGCTCTTGCTAAGCTGATCCTGCTGTGCTACATGGACTTCATTGGGACTCTCTGTTAAAAGTCACTGAGAAGACACTTTAAAAAGATAATGTTGAATCCTCCCCAGGGGCCCAGAGACCTTTCTGGAGTTGAGGATAAGGACAAATGTGTTATTTTGCCCCAATTAATTTGCTTAGGTCTGGGTGGGGCTGTATCAATTTAGAAAGTTTAAAAAGAGAGACAGCTCCTGCTCTCTTGTGAATTGTAATTTTCTACGCTAGAACTCTTCTAGTGAGAGGTGGGTGGGCCCCAGTGTAGGTTCCAGAATAGGGGATCAGCATGAGCACTCACTTGGAACAGGAGGGCATCCACATTCAGAAAGACATTGAGAGGTACTGCTAGATGGCAAAATTGGGAGGTGATAGAGAAGGGGAAGTGAGTTTTCAGGCCAGCAGTGCCAGCACCTGTGGCAGCCCTCAGGGTGTTAGTGGCAGTACCTACAAAGATGCAGTGTTTGGTACAGGAACAAGGGGCATTGCAAAGACTTGTGGGTGGATGGGTGGGGGAAGTACTTAGCCTAGAAGTGTGGAGGGGTAATTTTTAAAAAAACATATTTTCACATTAGTGATGTTGTAAGTAAGAATTAGAACCAATAGGAGGAACCACCAGAAAGAGGAAACAAAACACAACAGAAGAAAAAATAGCAAATAGTATGCTTTGATCTGCATTCAAACTCCATAGTTCTTTCTTCTTTGTGGATGGCATTTTCCATCATGAGGCCTTTGGAGATGTCTTAGATCTTTGTATTGCTGAGAAGGGTTAAGTCTATCAATATTAGTCATTGCACAAGGTGGCTGTTACTGTGTACAATGTTCTCCTGGTTCTGCTCACTTCACTCAGCATCAGACCATACAATTCTTTCCAGGTTTTTCTGAAGTCTGCCTGCTCATCATTTCATATAGCACAATAGTATTCCATTACATTCATATACCACAACTTGTTCAGCCATTCCCCAATTGATGGGCATCCTCTCAATTTCCAATTCTTTGCCACCACACAGAGCTGCTATAAATATTTTTGTACATGTGGATCCTTTACCCATTTGTATGATCTCTTTGGGATACAGCCCTAGAAATGCTATTGCTGGGTCAAATGGTATGCACATTTTTATAGACCTTTGGGCATAGTGGAGGGGTAATTCAGCAGAAGTGAGTGTGGAACCCAGCAGCAACAGGCAGTGGGATCAGGTTGTGAGATTTCTAATGATGAATGAAACCTCTTTACATTTAAGTTATATAAAGTATATAAATACAATTAACATATAATTCATGAGGTTTTTACCTTGAGGTTTGTTTCCATATTTTATTTTGCAGTTTTTCAGTTTTTATACTATATCTGGCGCATCATTCCTTCCCCTCCTCCCTTTTTTTTTTTTCTGAGGAGGCTTTTGGGCTGTTAAGGGTATAGAAAGCAGTGACTCTGACATATTGCCAGTCACTTAACAATTCTTCCTGAGGATTTTTGTAAGGCAATTCATTAAAGGGGCTTTCAGACCTCTCCTTTTGAGATTTGTCTAATTAGGATGTCCATTTCTTGTTTTGTTAGATTAGTTCTTTCATATGAAATCATTGATGGAATGAAAGAAATGAAGTCATCCCTTTCAGTTTCTCAAATTATTAGCATAGAGCTATAAAATGGTGAAGCTTGGTAATTGTCTATATTCTTTTGTCCTTATTGTCATTTCTCATTTCTTACTATTAATTTTGGTGATTTGGGTTTCTTTTTTCTTTTCTGGAATAATTGCTTATCAGTGCTAAAGGAACTTCTTATAGGACATTTGGGGAGGTTTCATTAAGGATTAGAAATTTCACAACCTACCATGAACTCAAGGAACCTGAGGATCCCTTCACAACAGTGACTCAATCTGAATCCTCCCTCGAACCACAAGAGACCGATTTGCTAACCTCTTCAAGGAAAAGAAGGACTGGGAAAGACACAGCATGAATAGCACAGCCCAGGACCACAAGACAAGGGTAAATACAAAAATGTGTTCATGACTGAAGAAAAGGGTACAGGAAACCCAAATGGGACAGGCAAATACATGCCTGATAGAGATTACTCTTAAAGGAGATCCTGGGCTAGCCAACCACCATAGTCTGCAATGCAAGGAGATGGAAAACACATTAATAAAAGGATTTGTTCTGTAAAACTTGGATTCAGTCAAAAGACTACACCCAAGGACCTAAAAGGCCACATATGTGACCTTGAGGCTGCAGGTTCTCCACCCCTAGGTCCTAGCAGGACTATCTTCTGCCATCTTGGCATCAACAGAAAGGAAGAGAGCCCAAAGAGTTTTGAGGAAAATAAAAGGCAAATGATTGGCTATATATGATGTCATGATACAATTTCAAAAGACTCATGATGGAAAATGCTAGAGAAAGAACTATGGAGTCTGAACACATTTTAACCCCCCCCCCAAAAAAAATCTCATGGTAGAACAAACAAAAATATCTCCCAATTTAGAGAAGTAGTCTCCAAAGTAGGGGAGGGGAGTTACCTCATAATGAGACTTACACTGAAGAGATGGGTGATTAACCAATAAAAGTGTGGGAAGATGAGTCACATCCCATATCTCTTCCTTCCCCTCCATAGCTTAATATGAATTACTACTACCCCCTTGAACACTTCCTTATTACAACCCATCTCACAGCTGGTTTTCAGTGGATACACAATGCTTCCATCCCTCGAAGCTGTTCTAACTTATCCTAATCCAGATATATGCAGTAGTTGTACAGGCAAATTTTCATAACCACCACATCTCCAACTGCTGTATCTCCACACCATGATGTTCTAGACTACAGTAGCTGGCTCTGCATTCATGCGCAAAAATAGTGAATAAACCCCACCCCTTTCTCACACATACACACTTTCATTTTCAGTGAGAAACACATAAATATGTTGCAATTATGTAATTTTCCTCTCAAATTCACTCCCTTCCAAACTTCCCTATTACTATGGAGGATACCACCATCCTCCCAGCCACTGAGATTCTCAACTTACTCTTTATCCTTGACTTCTCACTCAAGTGAATTTATCTCTTGAAAGTCACTAATAAATATATCTGATGGTCTTCTTTGAGCTCCATCTTTATTGACCTTTTGATACCATTTGGCACTATTGAACACCCTTTCCTGCTAAATACTTAATTTCTCCTCTCTGGGTGTAATACTGTGCTTTCTTGGTTCACCCTCTACCAATGACCATTCCTTCATCTTCTTTGCTTGATCATACCAAGCCTTCTGACTTTGGGTTTTTCCCAAACCCTTGTTCTGGGCTCTCTTTTCTCTCTACATTCTTATTTGGTGATTTCATCAGTTTCTTATGGGTTTAATTATAGCTTTTGGGACTAGGACCAGGAGAGTAAAGATCATGGTTAGCCCTAGGGTTAGACTGCCTCATGTAGACCTGCAAAACTCAGTCATCCCCTGAAATATACAACATTTATTATCCAGACACCAGATAATACAGATCAGTACTATAGAAAGCATTACCATATTTTCCAGAAGTGCACAGAACCTGGCCCCAACACAAAGTTCCAATTTAGGAAGTAAGATGGGAAAAAATAGTAAACACAGGGAAACACTGATGATGATAGCTACTATTTATATAGTACTTTAAGGTCTGCAAAATGCTCTATAAATATGAATGATAAAAAATATTATGTGGTGAGGGTAGCTTCAAGACATAAACCAAGAAGAGGAGAATAACTCCATAAAATTTACAAGTAAAGATACAAAGAAAATCACATTATTTGCCACAAGCTCTACTAGAATTACTAGAATAAATAAGTAAAAAGTTTTTTTTTTTAGATGATCATATGAATAAAATACGAAATCCCTAGAAGAAAGGATGGGAA
The DNA here is from genome assembly GCF_900497805.2 of Vombatus ursinus. NCBI lineage: Eukaryota > Metazoa > Chordata > Mammalia > Diprotodontia > Vombatidae > Vombatus > Vombatus ursinus. The sequence goes on from NW_020954585.1 coordinate 36,072,840, forward strand.
AGGAAATTAGAGAAGAAAGAACTGGAAAGAGAATTGGTATAGGAGGAATAAAACCTTAATCAAGTAATGGACTCCTTGAAATTAGATTAGACCATTCTGAGATCAGAATTCATCCATCACCTGATGAAAAAAAAAAGGGAAATCTTCCAGGAATGTCATAGTCAAAATCCAGAGCCTCTAGTTTAGAAGAAAGAAAAATTATTCAAGTAGCCCAGGAAGAAAGATTTCAGGGACCAAGGAACCTCAGGTAGGATGACATAAAACTTACATCACACATCACTATAAAGGAGAGGAAATCTTAGAATATATTATTTAGAAAGCAAGATAAATGCCTATACCTAGTAACAATGTAAGTGGAAAAACTGAATAAATTCCTATAGGAAAAAATGAATCTTCAATGAAAAAGAAGATTTCCAAGTATTCTTGATGAAAAGAATAGAGCTGAGTAGAAATTTTAAAATGAAAATACAAGAATTAAGAGAAAGCTAGAAAATAAATATGCAATTGGACTCCCAGAGGAAAAAAAAACCAGGACCAGATGGATTTTCAAACATTCAAAGAACATTTAATTCCAATATTTGAGAATAGGAAAAGAAGGGATTTTGTCAAAATCTTTCTTTTATACAAATAATATCTAGATACCTAAACCAAAGAGAAACAAAACAGGGAAAGAAAATTATAGACCAGTACCTCTAATGACTATCAATGCAAAATGCTTTTATGTTTATTTTAGTTTTCATTTAATAAAATAATAATAATAGCATTTATTAACCTACTATGTGCCAGACATTGTACTAAGCATTTTACAAATATTACTTCATTTGTTACTCACAACAACCCTGAGGGGTAGAGGCTATAATTATCCACATTTAGTGGTAGCTAGGTGGTACAGTGGATAAAGCTCTAGGTCTGATTCTTACCAGTTATGTGACCCTGGATAAGTCTCTTAAGTAATTTGGACAAGTCAGCTTTCTACACTAGGGGTGAGGAACCCATGGCCTCAAGACCACATGTGTCCCTCTACATCCTCAAGTATGGCCCTTTGAATGCAAACTGAAGAGGGTAGTGAACCTGTGGCTTCGAAGCCACTCTTGAGGACCTAGAGGGCCACATGTGGCCTGGAGGTCGAAGGTTCCCCACCCCTGGTGTAGACCATTTGTATAAGATTCTCCTCATTGGCAGAGGTACATTACTTGATCCTCCATGCCTGAATGAGGGGTGGAATCTGTAAGAGTTTGGGAGAGGAGAGATCCTTCTTCTTCTGGCTTCTCATTTCAAGGGAAGACACACAGTAGATCCAAGTTCTCTTCAGTGAGACATTTCTAGAGAAAGAGAAGGACTCCCTGGGAAAAAGCTAATCTATAGAGCAGCCAGAACCTCATCTCCAAATTATCTCGCTAGAGACTTCAGAGTTTGGAACTTCTCTGTGTCCTCTTGAATCTGGAATCCAGGAGAACAAGTATCTCTCCTCTCCCAATCTCTTACCAACTCTGCCTCCCACACAGAGACAGAGCATAAAGTAATCAATCTCCATCAAAGAGGAGAGCCTCGTGCAAATGGACTGAGGCCCCAGGTAACATAATGAAATTTTCAAAGCTCTTTTATTTATTTATTTTCAGCAAGCCTGAATGAAAATAGTGGTAACTTCCCCTGCCTCACTACAGTGAGGTGTACATATTAGGGTAACTTAACCAAACATAATTTAAACTACATTTCATTGGCATTCTTTTAATGAAGTGTTTGGATTTTTATTAATAGAGAAGTAATGTGTTGTTGTTAACTTCAACTCATATGTATTCTTGCATTGCCATTGATCTCACTCATACCATAAGCTCTAGGTTTACCTTCATACCCTGGGCATTCTTTTTTCCCTTGTAGTGACCCCAGAGAGATAGAAAATTTGCCATTAAGATATAAAGAATCAGGGCATCTTCATCATTGCTTTCAAATACTAGGATTGCTGTATGAGGAAGGTGCAACAGACTGCAAAATGCAGTGCCTCTTGTTTTAGCATTCCATGTAAACCTAGGGTGAGCTAGCATATATATTTGCTCTAGCACAATTACTCTTTCTTGTACTCAGTGATTCTTCAAAGGTTCTATTCCACAGATTCTCTCTCTGTCTCGTTCTCTTTCTCTTTCAATTCCCCTTTCTCTTCTCTCTTTTCTCTCTCTCTCCCCTCTCTTCCTCATTCTCTTTCCCCCTTTTTGCTCCACCCAATATAGAGTAATAGGGGTTTGATAAGTGACTATAATACAGGAATTTGTCCTTTGAAACCCTAAGATCAATTTTAATTATTACATTCTTTGAACCAGAAGATAAATTAGGTCATGCCTAGGAGTTTTAACTGATGACTGAGAGGAAAGAGCAAGGAGCACTCATCCCCTCCTGAGACTTAACAAATCAAACTGGAGAGTATTGGTGGCACCAGGAAAACAATCAACAGAAGAAGTCAAAAGGAGAAACTGAAGGGAAAAACTGAAAGGAAGGCTGTTCTAAAGCAGAGGAGTAAAAAATTGATTTGGATCATCAAGTTTTTGTAGGTACCTTGGAACAGAAGATTCTGGCCAACCTACCAGTTGTATTAACCTATTCAGGGACTGAGGGAAGGGTGAAATGAAAGTATCTGCTCTTTCTTCAACTTTGCCTCCTTATGCCTGTCCTGTACAGGCAGTTTAATATACTCTTCTTGCTTCTTTTACCTAAAATTTTCCTATATCTTGATTTTGCCTCAAATATGAAAAGAGTTAGCTTGAGATAAATATAGAGTTAAATTAAAGCAGAGAGTCAAATTTCCATCTGAATGTCGAGAATTTTCCTGACTGCAGGCTCTGAGTTATTGTGATTATGCTACTAATTTTTCATCAGATATATATACTCCATAAAACAGCAGAAGAGAGTTTACATGGCCCTAGGGTCATTATATTGCCCCTAAAAAATTAACTCATTTATTATAACTGGGTATGGCTGATTAAATCTCCAGAGAGAAAGGGGTAGATAGTATAGGAAAGTGGCTGAAGAAGAGATCAGTCACTAAAGCAACCCAAGGGTGAAGATAGACACGGCCTGGGAAAGAATGAGCAACACTCATATTAAAAAAAAAAGGAGAGAGCAGAGTACCAGCTAATTAACTTTACATTGTACACCAGTATCTAATGGTGTTAGAATAGGCTCCATTCTTCTACTCATATACAATCCAGTGAGGCTGATGACTTTGCACAGCCCTGCCTCACTTAAATCCAATTCACTTGCAAGTCAAGACCTCACCCTCCTGATGTCATTGGTCCTCTTCCGAGAATGAGAGATGAACAAGTCACTTCCAGTTAGGCAATCCTCCCTCCTCCTCCTCTTCCTTTTCCTCTTCCCTCTCTCTGTCCATGTAGGGAGTCATACCTTTACATTTGGGTGCTCTGCCCAAAAGAAGATGAATTGTGATCACTTATACTTGACAAGATATCTTGGGGTTTGGGGGATAGATTTTTTCTTCCCCATTTATTTATTCTATCATTGTTTTTTCCCCCCCAAAACTGGGACAATTAACTCTCATTAGTTTTCATTTACGATTTCTTGAAATATAGCTCTGGTAAGAGGCTTGATAAAGCCCATTGAGATTCATATGGAGTTACTTAAACCCAAATCATTCTGGCTCTCACTGATTGGCCAATAATAGGTCCCAGCCCAACCCTCACTTGCTCATTGTTTGGGTTCTGATTGCTCAGAGTGAGTGTAAATAACAATTGTTTCTGTTCTGGCCAGAAACCCTGAGGGTCTTCCCCTCCCAAAGTGATTCTTTTGTGAAGTCAAACTAGGCCATCTTCTGCCTTAATTCTTACCTAGCATTTAATTACTGAATGGGTGTTGCCTTGGACAAACTGAGACCTGGGAAAGACCTTAGCTCAAGTCTGCACAACATACAGCCCACGCACAGCTTGCAGCAGGCCAAATAATTTCAGGTGGCCCTCGAAAAAAGTAGAGGATGTAAAGAAATTAAAGATGTAACAAGTGCTTTGTCTGTGCTCTACTTAACCCTCCTTCCACTAGTCACTATTATGCCCATCATGTCACTTGGCAGGTAGGTTGCCATTGCACACTCTCTCCTGTTTGTCCCATGACCCCAGGCAACCAACCATTGTTAGTCTATCTCTAGTCTGAGAGGAGTGAGAGTTCTATTTTTTACTGTGTTTTTGGTTGTTACTGGCATTGAACAATGACAAAGTGAGTACAGCCATGCACCAATGCAGCTGATGCCTGCTATTCGATGAGTGGAAACAATGTGAGGACTTCTTCCCCTCCCTACTGTGCACCTGCCTTCCAAGTTACATGAGTGTCTGGTGCTCTCTTCAAAGTCAGACCCTCTGTTCAGTATTTATTTGTATGTGAGCAGTTACTGTGGAGATTTTTTGGCTGTAACATTAAAGTTTTTGGGGTGATTTTGTAAAATGGGTGATAAAAAGAAATGAAAGATCGAATCAGTGTTTAATCCAGAGTTGGCAAATAGATACTTGTTTAATAGTGTGCTTAGTTTGCTGAGAAGCAATAGCTGTTCCAAAGGAGTACAATCTTCATCACCCTTTCGAATCAAAACATCCCAACTTAAGCAAATTGGACACTGATGAAAAACAAAGTAAAGTGTCTAAATTGTTGAAAAATCTCAGTGGGGAACAACAGTTTTTCAAGAAAGTAAACTCAGAAAATGAGGCAGCTACTAAGGTTAGTTTTCTGATTTCTAAAGAAATTGCTGCTGCTGGGAAGTCTTTTTCTGAAGGTGACTTCATAAAGAAATGTTTGCTGATTGCAATTTCTGGATTATGTCTCAATAAAAAAAGTGCTTTTGAGAACTAGTTTAATCATTAATTATACCTTTACTTGGAAAGTGAGCCACTAAAAACCTATCTGTGGCCCAAAGAAGTTTAGCCTATTTTAATTTTGGCCCCCACCTACTGCCAAGTTGTACAAGTCTTCCTTAGCTTAAAAACACCAAGGTCTCCCACTGCATCTGGAGCCAGTAGTCCTGACCTATATGTTGCCATTGGACTCTGACGACCCTGGAAGACAGAGTAAGGCTGATGACTTTGTACAGCTCTGTTTCATTTAAATCCAATTCACTTGAAAGTCAGGACATCACCCTTCTGATGTCATTGCTCCTCTTCAAGAAAGAAGGATGAACAGCACACAATCCATTTTCTAAGCTATCATTCACTGTAATGTTTTATCTTTTCTGGTCATTCACCTACTATTCTTTATACCAACTCTATCCTCTGGATTCACTATTTTTTTTTCATAGGAAAAAAGTTCCCTTGATTTAAATTAATACTTGGACTGAGGGAGCAGATAAAACTTTGTGTTCCTTCCCTACTTTTTCCTCTTTAATCCTGTGGCTTCTCTCTGAGAACTGGAGTTAAAATTTAGATCTATGTTTCTCTGTCTCTTCTCAAGATGGAAACAAAGAGAATTTTCAACAATTCAGCTTCTAAAAGCATATTTTGACTCCCAGAGGAGTGCTCTGTTAGTCTATGTGGTCAAATTGTTTTTCCTTTAGAAAACAATTTTTAAAAATTAGATTATTATGAATATATCTTTTATTTTTACAGAATGATTCCCCCTATATTCCACCCCCTTCTTTCTCCTTCCCAGAGATCCATCACTTATAACAAACATTTTTTTTAATGAAGAGGAAGAGAAAAAAATCAGTAAAACTAATCACATTGAAAAATATCTAATATTATATTCAGAGTTCCACACTCATTAAACCTGATCTTTGCAAAGGAGCAAGGGGAAATGTCTTCTCACATTTCTTTTTTTGGGCCAAGTGTGTCCCTTGTGATTTGGTTACATTAAGTTTGGATTGTTTTGTGGTTGTTATTAACATTTACAATGTCATCATGGTAGATATTGTTTTTAGACTCTGTTTAGTTTACTTTGCATCAGTCCATGTGTCACTCCACACTTTTCTGAATTTATGATTTTTTTGTTTCTTATAGCACTATAATATAGAATTCTACATATCAACCTGAAAAGTAAAATGCATTTTAAACTCATCTATCCTTTCTTTCTATCATTTGGAGATAGGAATGTGAGATGGAGGTAGAGTCTCAAACAATGCTATTGAAAAAGAAGTACTCTGATACATTTTTTTTTTTTGTGGGGAACATGAGTTTAAAAAAACTAAGCTAGATTCAGACTTTGAGTCCATGAGATATAAGTTCAAATACGATCTCACACACTTACTAAGCAGAGTGACTCAGGGCAAGTCACTTAACCTTTGTTTGCCACAGTTGCTTCATCTGGGTATAATAGCACCTACTTTCCAGGATTGTTGTGAGGATCAAATGAGATAATAATTGTAAAGGGCTTAGCATAGTGCTTGGCACATAGTAATTGTTATGTAAATGTTAACTATTATTATCATTATTACTATTAAAAAAACAGATTAATTTGATTTAGTAACATATCAATTTGTAGATTTGAGTTAAAGGATTTTAATATTTTAAAAGTTTGGGCCATTTGCTGTAATGATTCACCTGTTTAGTTTTTTCTTCTTTTATAATTTTATTTATTTTATTCTGAACTAAGAAATAAAACAAGGATTTCCATCACATAGTAGAAGACAAAAAAAAATATTGTGCATGAAATCTATTATGTACAATTTTCTATTCCTTTTAAACATATAATAAAGTTATCATGTAACTATCTTTTTTCCCCTTTTTTGCTCCTCTGCCCCCTGCCCTAGAGATGGCTACCATTAGGCACAAATAGGTACATATTAAAACCATTCTATACATGCTTCTATTTATCAGATAACGTCTTCCTTCATTTGTCTTTTGTAGTTAATTTGGGTATTTATAATAGTCAAAATGACTTAGTCCCTCAGAGTTGTTCTTAAAACAATATTGTTATTACTGATATTCTCTTGGTTCTGCTTATTTTGATCTTCACTATTATATGCAAGTCTATCTATGTTTTTCTAAGATCATTGAGCTCATCATTTCTTTTATCACAGTAGTATTCCATCACAATCATATACCACAACTTGTTCAGCCATTCCCCAACTGATGAGTATCCCCATGATATCTAGTTCTTTGCAACTACAAAGAGAGCTGCTATAAGTATTTTAGAACATATAGGTTCTTTTCCTTTTCCCCTAATCATCTTTGGAAACAGACCTAGTAGTTTTATTGCTGGATCAAAGGGTATAGGCAGTTTAATAATTCTTTGGGCATAATACCAGATTGCTCTCCAAAATGATTGAATCAGTTCATGGTTCTGCCAACAGTGAATTAGTGTACCAATTTTTCCACATCCCCTTCAATATTTGTTGCTTTTTCCTTGTGATGTTAGCCAATTTGATAGGTGTAAAATGATATCTCAAGGTTGTTTTAATTTACATTTCTCTAATCAATTTTTCATATAACTATAAATTGTTTTGATTTCTTCATTGGAAAGCTGCCTGTTCATATTCTTTGACCATTTATCAATTGGGGAATGAGTCATATTCTTATCGATTTGACAAAGTTCTTTGTGTATTTGAGATGTAAAACCTTTTTCTGAGAATCTGTCTATAAAATTTCCCTCCAGTTTTCTGTTTTCCTTCCAATCTTAGCTACATTAGTTTTATTTCCACAAAACCTTTTAAATTTAAAGTAATTGAAATTATCCATTTTGTACCTCACACTGCTCTCTATCACTTATTTATTCATATATTGCTTGCTTATCCATAAGTCTGATAGGTAATATATTCCATGTTCTTCAAATTTTACATTAGTGGCACAGAGTAGACATAGAATTTACAGCAGCAAGAAAAAGAAAAAATGATGAGCAGGAAGTCTTCAGAAAAACCTGGAAAACTTATGCGAACAGATGCTGAGTGAAGTGAGCAGAACCAGGAAAACACTGTAAGCAGTAACAGCAACATTGTGGGATGACCAACTTTGGTAGACTTAACTCTTCTCAGCAATAAAACTATCTAAGACAATTTCAAAAAACTCATGATGAAAAATGCTATCACATCCAGAGAAAGAACTATGGAGTCTAAATGCAGATTGAAGTATACTATTTTCACTTTTTTTTGTTTCTTCTTTCTTGTGGTTTTTCCCTTTGATTCTAATTCTTCTTTACAACAGGACTAATGTGGAAATGTTTAAAAAAATTTCTTTTTCTAAAATAAGTTTATTTAGATATTCCATTTCCTCTTCTGCTAATCTAGGTGGTTTATAGTTTGTAAATATTTTTTCCATTTTACTTAAATTGTTAAATTTATCAGCATATAGGTGGGCAAAATAACTCCTTATAATTGCTTTAATTTCAGTGTTGTTAGTGGTATATTCACCCTTTTCATTTTTAATGCTAGTGATATGGTTTTCTCTCTTTCTAAAATCAAATCAACCAATCATTTATCTATTTTTTAAAAAAATAAAACCAATGCTTATATATTTATTTAATATTATTAATTTATATTATTTTTTAATCCAATGCTTTTTAACATTGAATTTTATTATCTCATCTTTAATTTTTAGGATTTCCAATTTAATGTTTAATTGAGGATTTTTAGTTTGTTCTTTTTCTAGTTTTTTTTTTTTAGTTGTACTCTTTCTCTATTTTATTAATGTAAGCATTTAGAGATATAAATTTTCCTCTGATTACTGCTTTTGCTGTATCCCATAGGTTTTGATATACTCATTGTTATCATTCTCTTTAATGAAATGATTCTTTCTATCATTTGTTCTTTAACCCGCTCATTCTCTAAAATTAGCTTGTTTAACCTCCAATTAGTTTTTAATCTATGTTTTTATGGTTCCTTATTAAATATAATTTTTATTGCATGGTGATCTGAAAAGGATTCATTTAACATTTTTGCTGTCCTCCTTTTAATTATAAAATTTTTATATATGGTCAATCTTTGTAAAGGTACTATGAACCACTGAGAAAAAGACATATTTCTTTCTATTCTTATTCATTTCTCTCCAGATAGTTATCACATCCAGTTTATCTAAAATTCTATTCACTTCCTTGACTTCTTTCTTATTTATTTTTTTGGTTAGATTTATCTAGCTCTGAGAGGGGAAGATTGAAGTCCTCTACTATTATAGTGCTACTTTATATTGCCACCTGTAATTCATTTAACTTTTCTTTTAAAAATTTAGAAGCTATAGTATTTGGTGCATATGGGTTCAGTATTGATATTGCTTCATTGTATATGGCACTTTTTGTCAAAATGTAATTACTCTGTTTATCTCTTTTAATTAAATCTATTTTAGCCTTAACTTCATCTGAGGTCATGATTGCTATTCTTGTTTGTTTGTTTTTTTTTTTTTGCTTAGGCAGTTAGGGTTGAATGACTTGCCCAGTGTCACACAACGATTAAGTGTCAAGTGTCTGAGATTGGTGTGCAGTGCCACCATGCTGCCCCAACCCCGGTCTTTTTTGCATCAACTGAAGCATAATAAATTCTACTCCAAACTCTCTATTTTAACTCTGTGTGTACCTCTCATTCTTTTGTTGTTGTTGTTGTTGTTCAAGATTTGTTGAATAAATGAGTGAATCTAATATTATTATTTCAGTTGTACCCAACCTCCTCAAGAAACCTTATTTTTATAAATAAGTAAATTCAGATTACTATATTGAAGTACCAACTAAAGTTAGGGACTCTGTCAGCTCCTGTTTCTTTCTTTTTTTTTTAAATAAATTTTTAAGGTGACCTTATTTTCTTTTTTAGAAATTAATTAATTAATTATTTTTTTGTTTTCAACATTCATTTCCACAAGATTTTAGGTTCCAAATTTTCTCCCCATCTCACCCCTTCCCCCACCCAAGATGGCATGCATTCTGAATACCCCTTCCCCTAATCTGCCCTCCCTTCTATCACTCCCCCCACTTCTCTCATCCCCTTCCCCTTCTATTTTCCTGTAGGGCAGGAGAGATTTCTATACCCCATTGCCTGTATAGCTTCCCAGTTGCATGTAAAAATAAATTTTTAACATTTGTTTTTAAAGCTTTGGGTTCCAAATTCTCTCCCTTCCTCCCTCCCCACCCACCCTCATTAAGAAGACAAGCAACTCGATACAGGTTATACATGTGAAGTCATGCAAAACACTTCCATAGTAGTCATGTTGTGAAAAACTATTTCCCTTCATCCTATCCCAACCTCCATTTATTCTATTCTTTTTTTTTGACCCTGTCCCTCCTCAGAAGTGTTTACTTATGATTACCCCCTCTGCCAATCTGCCCTCCCTTCTATCATCCCCCCCTCTTTTATCCCCTTCCCCCCTATTTTCCTGTAGGGTAACATAGATTTCCATACCCAATTGAGTGTGTATGGTATTCCCTCCTTAAACCAAATCCAATGAGAATAAGACTCACTCATTCCCTCTCACCTTCCCCCACTTTCTTTCCACTGTAAAAGCTTTTTCTTGTCTGTTTTATGTGAGATAATTTACCTCATTCTACCTCTCCCTTTCTCTTTCTCCCAGTATAATCCTCTCTCACTCCTTAATTTTATTTTTTTGATATCATCCCTTCATCTTCAACATACCCTGTGCCCTCTATCTGTCTGTCTATCTATCTATCTGTCTGTCTGTCTGTCTCTCTCTCTCTCTATATATATATATATAAAAATATATATATATATATTTTTTTTTCCCTCCAACTACCCTAATACTGACAAAGGTCTCATGATACAAATATCATCTTTCCATGTAGGAATGTAAACAGTTCAACTTTAATAACTCCCTTAAGATTTCTCTTTCCTGTTTACCTTTTCATGCTTCTCTTGAGTCTTGTATTTGAAAGTTAAATTTTTTATTCAGCTCTGTTCTTTTCATCAAGAATGCTTGAAAGTCCTCTGTTTCACTGAATATCCATTTTCCCCCCTGAAGGATTATACTCAGTTTTGCTGGGTAGGTGATTCTTAGTTGTAATCCTATCTCCTTTGACCTCTGGAATAACATATTCCAAGCCCTTTGGTCCCTTAATGTAAAAGCTGCTAAATCTTGTGTTATCTTGATTGTATTAATACTTGAATAGTTTCTTTCTGGCTGCTTGCAATATTTTCTCTTTGACCTGGGAATTCTGGAATTTGGCTATAATATTATAGGAGTTTTCTTGTGGGGATCTCTTTCAGGAGGTGATGATTGGATACTTTCCATTTCTATTTTACCCTCTGGTTCTAAAATATCAGGGTAGTTTTCCTTAATAATTTCTTGAAAGATGATGTCTAGGCCCTTTTTTCTTCAACCTCTCTTATAAGATTTTTGAATTCCTTTTTAAGTTCTTTCAAGAACTCTTTTTGGGCTTGCGACCATTTGATGTTACTCTTTGGGGTTGGAGTGGTTTTTTTTAACCTCACTACCTTCCTCTGAATATAAACCCAGATTTTTCTTTATACCATAGTAGCTATCTATGGTCAGGTTCTTTTTCCTTTGCTTACTCATTTTTATTTTTATCTTGTTTTATTTTATTTTATTTTATTTTTGCAGCTTATTAATATAATCAAGTTTAATACCAAGTTGTGGGTAATGGTGCCCCAGGCCTCAGGTCCTCCTTACTATTATTTTCTGAATTCTGTCTGGGGGCCCAACCTCAGGCATTTTTCTCATTCCCCTAAGCCACAATTAAGGCCCCCAGCCCTGCTCTCCTGGAAATGCCTTTCCTCCCTGGAAGAAGGGAGAACATCACAGTTCTGTCTGTTCATGGAAGAAATTTGGAGAGCCTGGAATTTTATGACCTACTCTGCCATCTTTCCAGAATTCTCCCTGATCTTAGCTTCTTTATGAGTTTTATGAGCTTTTGCAGACAGAATACTGACATACTTTTCCTGCTTTGTGCTCGTGGGGGAAAAAAATCATACTAACAATACATAACTCATGGAATTTGTATGCTGAATTTGCCTGGAGCCTGTGACTTATTCGTAATGATCAGGTTATAATAAAAAAACAAAAAACAAAAAACAACTTCTGGAAACATATCTCAAACCTTTACAGTTTCTTTGAATCCTAATTTCCCTAAAAACAAGAAAGAATATCCTTTCTTTAAAAACAAATGTAGAAATCTTAGCTACAGATATGCTCTCTGCTACCCAGAAGCTGAATCAATGCCATTTAAGTGCTTAGGCCCATTATCTCTTTCTGGCCATCTAAAAGTAATAATGCATTAATAAATAGGACCAGCTCAGCATTACTGTTGCATCAGACTCAAAAGTAGATAGTAAGGACTTTCTGTGTTCAAAACTCAGCACCAAAACAACTAGGCTTTGCTGCTGACAGTGATGCATAAGAAAATCAAGAATCAGGGTCAGATGGGTAGAGAACAAAGACCTTGTTTCCCTAGCTTGCCTTTTGTCCTTATTTAATTGTGTTTGCATACTAAACCAGAAGAATTCTTGGGAATATCTAACCATAAATTAGATTGTTGTTTGGACTCTGATCACTTTCAGGCACAAGAGTGGAAAACAACAAACAGCAGCAACTTCAACAACAGCCTGGAGCTTTTGTTAGCTGACTGTAATGACCCTAAAAAGCTGTCAGTCTGCCAATAGCAGAAATTCTAATAACTCTGTGCTAGGCTCCTGAAGCTGAGATAGTTACGCAGGTAGCCTTGGAGAAATTAGCCCATAAAGTAACAGCTGAGAACAAGGGCTCCTAGAGACTATTACCCCCCAATGCCCTGTATAAAACCAGTGAAGTAACCTCCCTGTTTGGTGGACAATGGTAGTAGATACTACTAACACTATTATGGTTTGTTTGTTTGTTTGTTTGTTTGTTTTGACTAAAAACGATTCCTACTGAGCACTTTTGCCAAAATTTACTCTGTGTTTAGAAAATACTGATACTCCTAGTGCAAGTTCCATCTTCTACATCTCTCCTAAATTACCTTGTGTATCCTTTCTATTTTGTTTTTATGTACATTTAGTATATATAAAAGTTTTGTACTTTTTGTCTCCCTGGAAAGAGTAAAATCTCCTTGAGGCCAGAGACTCTCATTTCTGTTTTTAAATCTCCAACACCTAGCACATGATAGGTACATGATAAATGTTTGTTAATTGTTTAGTGTCTATGCATAGATAAGAGTTACTAAACATTCATTTTGTGCTTTTTTTTCCACAGAAGTTATGCCTTATTGGCAAAGTCACTCTGGCTCTGAGTAGGTAGAGTGAGTAGTCATCTATACAATGTTAGCTGTTACCTCCTTAAACCATCTTGTGATGCCTGGTAGGGTTGTCCTAAATTCCATCAGTAAAGATGAATTTCTTTAGGACACGGAGGCTTTTTAGTCTTTAAATTTCTCACTTAAAGTGTCAGGGCTCTTCAGAGGGGTAATATCTTAAGCCTTATCAGCTAGTATCTTATGAGGGATTGGTTAACCAGATAGTTTCAAGGAAAATAGGTACCTGAAATGAAGTGGGGTGGAGGGCAGGGAACAGAAAGGATTACTGAGGCACCCAGACAAAGGGGATAGTTATGCAGAAGTTGAACTATGCCAAAGATAAAACTACATTCCAACTTTGTTGTGGGCTCATCCTCAGCCCTGATTGTTAATGTCATTTTTCTATAGAAAGAAAATATGACACACAGGCAGCTGAATTCAATTCAATAAATTTTTATTATGTGCTTACTATGTACAAGGTGCTAGAAATACAAAGACCCCAAAACAAAGTACTTCCTTTCCCTTAAGTGAGTTTAAATTTTATGGAGGCAGGGGAGGAGGAGTCAGAGTGCGCAGAGGGAAGAGATTGTGATGGAGTGTGTGTAACAGAAAACACAATAGCAGACTCCTCAGAACTCTATGCTGTGTGTCCTTGATAATCAGGGCTATGATGATAAAACTGCTGTTTCAAAAGTTCATTCCAGCTTTCAACAATGCCAGCTGCCTGCAGATATGACAGATGGAAAACCAAATGAATGTGAGGGCAGTAGCCTAAGGTCAAAACTGCTTCACAGTAAAATGTGTACCTTGTTGTTGTTTGTGCTTCGTTCTCGAAGAGGAGAAATGTGATGCCATGATTCAAAAGTAAATTGGATTTAAGTAAGGGAGGGCTGTACAAAGACACCAGCCTCACTTTCTTCTCCAGAACCATCTGGGTCCAGTGGCAAGACATAGATCAGGACGACTGGAGATGCCAGAATGCAGTGAGAGACCTTGGCCTTTTTAAGATACCATGTTTTCCAGGTCTCAGTTTGACTGAGGCAACACTCATTCAGAGATTAAGGCTAGGTAAGAAATGAGGCAAAAAAAAAAAAAGACCTCTTTTACCTAGTCAAAAAAAAAATCAATCTGGGAAGGAAGACCTTCAGGGTTTCTGGCCAAAACAGAAACAATTACTATTTACAATCACTCTGAGCAATCAAGGCCCAAACAATCACTTCATGGACTTGGGCGGAAACCTATTGTTGGCCAATCAATGAGAACTGAGTTATTTGGGTTTTATGGAATATGAATGTGATGGCAGTGGGCCTAATGTCAAAACTGCTTCACAGTAAAATGGGTACCTTAATTGGAGTGGAAAGTGCAGGGAGGCCCATAAGGAAGAAGGATATGTTTTTTAAGAGCTTTGATAATGATTGCCACAGTGGTAGATATAATTAGTTTTGTAAAGATATGTCCTGAGCATATATCTAGTGTAGTAAAGTCAAACCTTTTGACCTGAGATGGGGAAAGATGGAGGGATAGAACAAGTCTACAATGTGCCTGGGAATGTGCTAAATTAGAGGTGGGGAACCTGTGGCCTTGAGGCCACATGTGGTCCTCTAGGTGCTCAAATGGCTGAATCCAAACTTCACAAAACAAATCTACTTTGTGCTAAATGTTTTTTACAAATATTATCTCATCTGATTTCAGAATATGTATGTCTCAATATATATCAATATTATCTCAGAGGATCAAGATAATCAGTTTTCTGGTCAAAGGTACACTTGGAATATAATGGTTTTTCAAAGGCAAGTTCTCTGATTGGCATTAGGAGCACCTCTGAACAGAAGAAGTTGCCTCATTATTAGTTAAGATGTCCAGATTGATGACAGACCCAGTCTTAAATCTCCACCATTTTCTTAAGGACTTCATCTGCTTATTCAACTCAGCAGAGGGCATATGATGATGTCTCTGATGGAGACTAACATGATCCTTATACAGCTGTATGTCATGAGAGAAACTGGCAATAATTTCATTGGTTCAGACCCAGAAAGGGAGTCTTTGATTGTCCAGTCCTGTTTTCTCAAGGTCCCACACCACCATGGCAAGAACCCAAGAATCAGGACAAATGAAGATCATATTTGTTCCATTCCTTAAGCCTTTCTCCCATCCCAGAATTTTGGGGTACAGATTGACTCAACTGGAAGACTTATTAACACCCTCATCCCTAAGTGTATCTCCCATAAATGGATTAATAGTCTGGGTGCAGGATGTCCTCTAAGAAAAGGCTGCTAGGGGCCAGGTCAGATCTTCCATCTGGCCAAAGGATTTCTCCCTCCACAGGGAGTCTATGACTTCCTGCTGCTGTTTCCAAGCCAGCTTCCTAATGTCAGAAGACCTCAGACCATGGGGTGCCTTCCACCTCCTTCTAAGTGCAATGTGTCTCCTGAAGGAAGACTGCAAGGGCCAGGGCCAAGTGTCTTCCATTTTCCCCAAAGCAACCACTTCCATCTCTTTCAGCACAAGGCAACCTCCACCTCCTGCTGCTAGCCCAATTCTCCAAACGGAATTCAGAAAACCTCTTGTCCAAAGAAGAGCAACCCTCCTTTTGACTTCAGGCCTCTCATCATCTGCTGCTTTTGTACTTTGAAGAAAGAGGAAGAGGAAAGTTGATGGAAAATGCAACTTTTTTCTTTTGCTGTTTAGATTCAACTTCTCTCCACTTGAGCCCCTTTCTTGCCTAATATCTAACCTTTGGAAGAAGGAAGAGTTGTTTAGTGGGGCCTCACATCTCACCATCTGATTGTATGCCTCCTGTCTCATTTTGCACTTGTCTCTAGCCCCATTTCTAATTCTGTTGGGAAGAGGAATGATGCTATTTACTCAATGATAAACATTCTCACACTTGGTCAGACCTTTCATATCCCCTCAGTTCTCTCCCAGGCCATCTCCTCTGCACTAACCATTCTCTCCTCCCCATCTTGACTGCCGTGGCTCCCCTCCCCCCCAGCTGAGAACTTTGCCTAATATCTTACAGAAAAAAATTGAGGCCATTCACACTGAGTTCCTTCTTCTCCTCTCTTCCTCATTTCCTATCACTCAAGGGCTTTCTGTCATTTTCTCTTCCTTCACCTCTCTCTCATATGTTGAAGTAGTCTTACTCCTTACCAAGGCTTACCTCTCTGCTTGTTTAAGCAATCTCATTCCATCCTGTCTCCCTCAACAGATTATTCCCTCTCTCATCCCTACTTTTTCACTTTTTTATTTCATAGTTTTATTCCATATTTATAACAATACAATAACCTTTCTGGTAATACAGAAAATATCTTCTACAATCACAAAATATTCACTTAAAAATTCCTCTCCAGGAAAAATAGTTATTTACATCCATATCATCTTTCAGTTTTATCTTGACTTAATTTTTTTAAATACAAGAGCAATTTGATGAGTTAGTCATATGGGTGTCCAAAATGTGTCCCTCACCTCTTTATTAAAAAATAGAAAGAACATATGATGAAACTGCTTAGTACTTTCTGTTCTGCCTATAATCTATTATAAAAATGTTATTCCTGAAGCATTTATGTAAGAAAAAAGGGTAAACAAAAAAGCTGATAATTTTTCTTTAAAAAATCCAAGTTTTGGGGCAGCTAGGTGGCTCAGTGGATAGAGTACCGGCCCTGAATTCAAATCCAACCTCAGACACATAACACTTACTAACTGTGTGACCCTGGGCAAGTCACTTAACCCCATTGCCTAACCAAAAAATAAAAAAATAAATAAAAAATCCAAGTTTACAATTAGGATACTCATCAGTAAGTAAGCAGTAAGTTAGCAAGGATTCACAATGGCCACTTGCTTTTTCTTCTATTCAACAAATGCCTTTTTGAAATCAGCAGCACAGGTAAATGTCCAGTAAGCGGGTTTTAAACCCCATTCATGTTCTTACTTACAGTGAGCATTTTAGATACTATAACTAGTGACTGAAGTGTTACACCACATGAAATTCTAACCAGCGAATGCAATGCATCTTTATAGAGGGTAATTTTCTGTCCTTAGTATTTGAGAGGAATTGAGATATTATTGTTACTATCCAAATCATCTGGTGTATTAAAAAGTGGTAGTAGTTACTTTCAATCAATCTTAGTTCCTTTTTGTGGCTTTTTACAGTAGATTCTTAGGCATAGTTCTCAATCATGGAAACATAGCAATGACAAACATCTAAACACAAAATGCCCAATTTTTTTTGTCTGCATTAAAAATATGGTCAACATACCATTTATTTGGTATTGGTACAACAGTAATTTTGTGCTGAGAATTACAAAGACAAACAAATTATGTTGTGTTCATCTGTGTATTTATTTCTCTTCAAGTGGGCAAAGCATGCATGCAGAGCCACAGTGTTGGAACTGAGCCCATTTTGGGGTTGGGGTACGGAGTTTATATATGTTTTCAATAGGGACTGATATAATTTCATCATCATTTTATCTCCAGACAAAGAAAATACTTCTTTTATCAGACCACCCCCAGGATTTGGGGCTATCTAGACAGAACAATCTATCTCCACCCAAACCTGAGGGGAATATATTGGGCCTTCCATACCTTACATTAAATTATTTGTGTTTTGGACTGGGGTTTGACCAGGATAAAGAGAGTCAGTGTAATCTAATTATCAGAAATGTCCTGCTGAAGAAAATCTGAACTTAAAGTAAGGACTTTGAAAGAAGGACTGGGGGAAGATTTGAATCTTCAGGATAATGATTATTAAAGATAACTTTTCACAGACTCTAATAACAGTTGAAGAAATTAATACATTTCTTTAAAAAAACTCACAGCTATTTGTTATTAAACCAAAACTACCATAAAAGGAATGACAAAACAAATGACAATAAAAATGTACTAAAAATTTTGAAAATTTTAGCCAAGAGTAATCAAAATTTCAGTTTATTAACTAATATTTACACATTCTATGTCATAAAGTTGAAGCTACCATGTACAAGAAATTAAAAAATCACCTTGAAATCTAAGTAAATTGAATATTCCAGGAATATTAGTTTTATTAAAAAAAAATACTTGCGCACAATAGTCAATTGAGAAAAGTTATTCATTTACCTCTTGGCTTGTAAAAAACATTTCCCAAAATTCATTCGAAATGTTTAACAACCTTTAACCATTAAGTGTAGCAGTTATTTTGTTTTCCTCTTCTATTTCTTCAACCCCTACCTGGGTCATAAGGTCAGCAATGTTTTTTTGTTTTGTTTTGTTTTGTTTTGTTTTTCCCCAAATCAGCAATGAGACTACTTAAGTCATCAATCTGACCAATAATCTGGTCTGATATGGTCTGAAATTTGTTCTCCAGCTGAACAATTTTGGGAACTGTTTCCTCCATAGTACTGGTTCCTGATTTGTCAGCTTTCTAATTCGTCTGTAAGGGTGGTCTTGAATTTATTTTCAATCTCTCCCTGTCTACTGTCTCATTTCCTACTTCCAACAAACACATCCCTGTCTCCCCCATTCTGAAAAAATCCTCAATGATCCTTCCACTTCCACTATCATATATATGTATATATATATATATGTATGTATATATACATATCATCCTTTGTAGCTTAATTTGAAAAAGCTATCTATAATAAGTGCCTCCACATTCTCTCCTCTCTTTCCTTTTTTCACTCCTTACAATCCAGCTTCCACTTTTATCATTTCACAGAAACTGTTATCTCTGAAGTTATTAATGATCTCTTAGTTGCCAAATCCAATGGCCTTTTTTCAATCCTCATTCTCCTTGACATCTCTGGAGCCTTTGACACAATTGACCACTTTCTCCTCGATACTCTTTTCTTTCTAGGTTTTCAGGATACCCCTCTCTCCTGGTTCTCCTTACCTGTCTGACCAATCTTTCTTTGTCTCTGTTTCCTTCTCTCTTCCTGATCATATCCTCTAACTATAGGTATCCCTCAGAGTTCTGTCCTGGACTCTAGTCTCTTCTCCCTCTATATATCTTCACTTGGTGATCTCATCAGCTCCCATGGATTACCATCTCTATGGTGATAGTTCTCCAATCTACTTATCCTTCCCCAATATGCTTATTTCCAGTTGCACATCTCCAACTACCTTTCAGACATCTCAAACTGGAAGTCCAGTAGACACCTTAAATTCAACACATCCAAAATGGAGCTCATTATCTTTCTCCCTGAACTCTCCTCCCTCACAGCTTCCCCTCCCCCAGTCCCTCAGGCTTACAATCTGTTGATTTCGGCTTGGCAACATATCTCAACTATGCCCCTTTCTCTCCTCTGACACTGCCAAAAAGCTAGTGCAGGCCTCCATTACTCCACACCTGGATTACTGCAATAGCTTGCTGATGGGTCTACCTGCTTCAAGCCTGTCCCCATTCTAAACCATCCTCTGGCTGATGGGGGACATGGAATCCTTATTCCCCTCCTGATCACATTCCTTTTATGCCTGTTTGGTCCTTGTTTGCTTAGCCTCCTTGCCAGGTTTGTTTCCTCCAGGCTCCAGGCCATCAACTTCTAGATGACTGCTCAGGTTATACACCAACCTTCGAGTGAGTCCAAGGTCTCTAGCCCACTGGACCTAGCATCAGCCAGGTTCTGAAGTCTGACACCTTGAATGGGACCCACCAAGTCAGGGACAGCTCCATGGCCCTTGCCAGCAGGAAGTAGTTTCAGAAGCTGAGAACTTCATCCCTTACCCTAAAAGATTTTGGGTCTCATTTGTTTGAGGGAGGAATGACAGGCGGACCTCGACCTCTGAAAGGGAAAGATCCTCAGTCCTTCAACTTTCTCACACATTTCAGCTGGCATTTCTCTGAGGCATCCAGTTCATCCCAGTATATTCCTTTCAACTGTCCTTTCATTGTGACCTTCTGACCCAGCCCAACCTTTCATTCTCTATTACCTCTGGACCACCCCAGGCTACTTGCCACTTCTTAATCCCATCAAGATCTTTTCATTACCCTTTTCCCCTTTTTTTGGTATAAAAATATCATTCTCACCCCCATTAAGCATAGACTCACTGAATCTCACCCACCCAATTGGTGTCGTAATAAACATGCTACTTGGACTGAAAGAAGGCTTGAGTGGTCAAATTCTTTCGAGGCAGATCCACCCTGTACCCTTACATTTCAGGGTTCCTAGCACCCCTAGACCACATCACAGTCACTAAAATGATTTTTCCTAAAGTATAGGTACAATCATGTCACTGTTCCCCCTCCCCCAAATCAGTAAACTCCAGTGGCTCCCTATTGCTTCCAGGAGCAGATACAAACTCTGTTTAGCGTTCAAAGCCCTTCATAATCCAGTCCCCTTCAATCTTTCTAGTCTTCTTATACCTTACTCCTCAACATATATTCCTCCATCCAGTGACACTGGTCTTCTGAGTGTTCAACTAACTAGGCACTCCACCTCTCATCTCAAGACATTTCTCTGGCTGTCCTCTATGTTTGGAACTCTTTCTCTCCTCTACTCCCATTACTGACTTTTCTGGACTCCTTTAAGTCCCAATTAAAATCCTATCTTCCATAGGAAGCCTTAATTCCAGTGCATTTCCTTTGTTAATTATTTCCTATTTATTCTGTATATAGCTTACTCTTTTTCTCTGTGTGTGTGTGTGTGTGTGTGTGTGTATTTGTGTTCCTAACTCTTAGCACAGTGGCTGGCGCATAATAAGTGCTTAATGAAGATTTATTAGTTATTTATGATTATCAATTTTATTGAACTGTTCAAAGAACTAGATTTTTGTTTCATTGATTATTTCCATTTTTTTGTTTCCAGGGTATCTATTTCTCCTCTAATTTTTAACATCTTCTCTTTCATGCTTACTTTAAATTTGTTTTCTTTCTAAAATCTTAAAGTATATATTCAATTTATTAATCATTGTAAAACTGACTTGATTAGAGTACATCACACATTTTTCCCTTTATCTTCCTCCCCTCTCCTCTTTTATGCACCCTGCAACTCTGTAATTTAGTTCCACAAAAACATTGATTCACCTGTAAATTGAATGTTGTGCAGTTGAGTCCATGATGTTCCAGGCACATTTCTCTACCATCACTTCTATTTTACTTCTGTTTTCATCCTATCTCCTCATGTGCATTTAGAAAGAAACCTCTTAATGGTATCTCCATTGTAATTTTGTTATTGTTTTTGTTGCCCTTGGTTGCTATATTTATTTTCCTTTCTTGTATCTTGTATCTGTTGTCTGAGGTATCCGAAAAGTGAATAATTTCTTCAGGTCTGGTTCTCTTTCTAGGAATGTTTTGAATACCTCTTTTCATTGAATTTCTATCTTTTTCAGTTTATGGTTAGGTTCGATTTTGCAAGGTACCAGGTCACCTTAGGTTTCATCTTGAACTTCTTTGCTCTTTTGATCACTTTATTTCTTTCCCTTCTGTGATTTCTTTTAGGTGCAAAGTGGTATGAAAAATGATTATTTCTCTCTTGTATTTAATAACTAATTACTGTATTAGGACCAAAGTTTTCCCCTTTCTACTTCCTCATCCAGAAACCAACTAGTGTGGGAAATCTTTCTAAAAGATTCACCCAGCTAGGATGACTGAGATCTAATCAAAGAAATTCTAAATGGATGGATTCCTCCTCATTGTGTTTATTCAGACAGGTTTGGGAAATGTGGATTCTCCCTTTTGTCAGACAGGTGATATGGAAATTGGTAAGTCTCTTTAAGTCAAGATTTGGGTGATCCAAGTCAGGTACCCCAAAGACCCTCATTTTAATATAGCCCACCTCCCACTGTAATATTAATTCTTTAGTTGAACAATTTTTTTTTTCACCCTCAGGTGTACCCCTTTCTAAGCTCAATGACCAAAGAAAGAATTGTGTATTATTGGGGAAGGGAAAAGCAAAGAAGTTAGGAGGAATGGAAAGCATAAGAAGCAACTTTTTTTTATTGCTTCAGCAGAACAGGATGAAAGTAGCATTGGGAGGGGCTAAAACAGGAAAAGCTTGTATTTCTGTTGTCTTGGCTGAAGATACTCATTTCTTATAGTTGAGATTTCAGAAACTTCTGTGGACAGTATTTTCTCATAAAAACTTGGAGAAAATATTTAGTCTAATCTATCTACCTCTTCCTCCCCCCCCCCCCCCCCCCAAATAACCACAACAACAATTCCAACAACAAAACTTGGCCCGGAGAGGTTATATGACTTTCTACTTCATGTTAGTTCACTAGGAATGGGAAGGTGAATCATCTATGAAGTCTCCCCCTACCTCTCATTTTTAAGCCCCTGGATGCCTTTCTGTCTTAAAGGGATGAGAAAGGTCTTTTCTCTTCTTTTCTTATTCAGATAGCTTGGGAAGGGACAGACTACCTTTTTTCCTCCTGCTTCAAGAGAGGACACATGTTATATGTCTTCAAGTTCTAGACTCTCTTTTGGAAGGAATTCAGAGAGAAAGAGAATAGATTTTGGAGGCCAGACATGTAGGAGAAAGCCAGCTTCCCAACATATCCCTGATTTCCAGCTTACCTCCTTAAAGACTTTGGAAAATTTCTCCTTGGGTGAGACTGGAAACTCTCCCTTGGCTGAGTTGAGAGACCTTACCTCTAGTAGAACAGCTCATATGCTCTGTGGATTGTCAGTTATATTCTAATCTGTATAACTTACTTTGCTTCTTTGTATAGCTTCTTTGATCTCTGCCATATGCTTGGATAAGTGGGTTTACTTACTATTCACTATTTGTAATAGTCTTTTGGATAACTAGAATTTGGATGGGAAGGGGTCAGGCTTTCAGAAGTTTGACATACCCTTTCTCTTTAAGTTATAGTAACCAGGAAAGTGACTTGAATCTAAAGAAAAGTTAATGTCCTCTAGGCCAGAAATATTTAGTAAGGTAGGTAACTATAATGCTAGTCTCATTATCTCTCTTCTTTCCCCTCCCTTCTCCCATCCTGCCCTTATTCTCCTCTGGCAGGAATCAAAGTCGCCCTTGGAGAAGGGTAGGAAAAATTCTCCAGACATTTATCCAAGCCTTCCTAAACGTATGTAGATCACAAGTGGAGAAACTGTAGCCTTGAGGCCATGTGTAGCCACAGAACAAATGTTCTGTGAAGTTTGGATTCAGTCAAAGGACCTTACTTGAGGACCTAGAGGGCCACGTATGGCCTTGAGGCCTCAGGTTCCCCACTCCTGATTTATTTAGACAAA
Organism: Vombatus ursinus; assembly: GCF_900497805.2. Taxonomy (NCBI): domain Eukaryota; kingdom Metazoa; phylum Chordata; class Mammalia; order Diprotodontia; family Vombatidae; genus Vombatus; species Vombatus ursinus. The sequence continues at coordinate 36,096,139 of NW_020954585.1, forward strand.
CCAAAGTGGACATAATAATAACCTACTACACCCTACATGAACTTTCTGTTTTCATAGTACTAAATAATTATAGGTTTAGAGCTGGACGTCTTCAGTTCAACATGCTAAATTCACACAAGGAAACTTAGGCTCAGAGAGGCTTAACAATTGGCCTAAGGTCTTACAGGTTTATCCTTCCAATGAACAAAACTTGCAAAAGAGCCAAATTCACATCCAGGTCATCTCAATCAAAATCCAACTCTCATTCTTCTATATCATACTTCTCTCTTCTCATGGAATTTTTTTTGCATCAAATATATATTTTTACTTAGACAGGAAGATCTAGAAAGACCTACCTCTCACAAATACTGGCTTTGTGACCCTTGGCAAGTCATTGAACTGAATATCTCAGTGCTCTATGCTAAGAAGTTGTCAAAGTATGGCTTAGAAACCACTGGTTTCCCCCAAGATCAGGGGATATGCAAGGTCAAAACTATTTTTATAATAGTACTAAGACGCAGTTATAAAACAGTAAATATTTATAGATATAGACCATATAAACAAAAGTTCTATAAGGAATCTTCAATAATTTTTAAGATATCAAAGGGGTCCCGAGACCAAAAAGTTTGAGAACCTCTGCTCTAGGCAATATTATAAGCTGCAGGTGACCTAAATAGAAAATTCTCACCTGGGAGCTCCCCATTCCAGTGAAATTATAGGTCTAATCCCTACCCCTATCTTATTTGTGCAACAGTTCCTTGACATCACCCCACTCCCCTTTAGTCACTCTAAGGAATTATCCATTCTCTTTTGTAGGATATTTTATCAACTGCCTGGGAGATAGGGAGAAGTTCCTTGTGTTTCTACTGATCAAATCACTGATGTCCTTTGGTCACTGTCTCAGTGTGGTCTAATACTTCTCTAACAGAATTTTTAGAAAAATGTCCCAGGTGACCTAGACAAAAGGCAGTGTTTAACTCTGCAGGCACTTATTTATTATTACCTAGTACCTTGTGGGAAAGAGAAAGCTAGTCATAAATGGGTCAAGAAGTTGTTAATTATAGGAGAGAAATTTGAACTGGAATTAGAATAAGCTTTTTATATTATGATGGCCCTAAGCAAATGCATGTTCTCCTTTGATAACTTCCTACAGAGATGGATCAGATACTTTGAAGAATATAATGGGGTCATAAATTGGGACCTAGAAGAGACCCCAGAGGCCATCTAGCCCAACCTTCCTGTTTCATAGGTGAGGACACTGAAGATGAAGAAGGTTAAGTGACTTGCCCAAGACACATAGGCTATGTCCTCTGACTTCAGAGCCAGTATTCTTCAGGTGACAAACTAGGTTGGTTGAAGGTTAAATTATCTTTTGTCATATATGTCAAATATCAAATGAACTCCAAAGGATTGCCCAAATTCTTCCTAATGGAATTTTCATGTATTGAGTAAGTCAGAATAAAGATGGCTACCCATCTATAACTTAGTAGGTTAATCTTATGTGTTGCCTAAGGTTTGGAGAGGTTGTTTTTTGCTACTGTGAGAAGTAAGAAACGATTATGTTTCCATATGAGGAAATTGAGAGGAGAGGGTCAGGAGCTTCGAGAACTAGCTGAAACTGATTGTTTGATTAAAGAGACTGGAAGGAGGACAAAGGTTAAACTTTACTTACAGTGTGCATGTTTGAAACTTACCTAGGGGAACATGTGGTGGGCATTTTGGGAAGTCTGTGACCTGTGCTGACTTCCACCTATGAAAGTCGGCTTTGCTCTTACTTCCGTAGTGTGTGTGCTCATCTCGAGTTCCACACAACTTCCTGCAGGAAGCATATTAAAGGTTTCACTGCTTCACTCATCCTGAGTCTGTCTAATATACTGTGCCTATTTGGGCACCAGAAGTTATTTCCAACACTATTGTCCCGCAGTTAGTGATAGAGGGAGAAGATGAATTGAGGTTTTCCTAACTCTAAGTCCTTCATTCTTTCCACTTTGCTATACTGCCTCTCCTTGTATTGAATATGTAGGTGGGGGTGGGGGGAGGTGAGATAGTATACCAAAAGTAAATAAATATTCAATCCATTTCAATAGAAAAATCACAATGAAAATATTTGGTTTTTTTTTTAAAGTTTAAGCCATTCATCCAATTATTTTATTGTCATGAAATATAACACATAGTACTCAATACATGTTTTTAAAAAAAGCAGTATTTCAGAAGTTTATTCAAAGGGAAGAAGCAAATGTGTGGCAAGTCCTGTTTACTCTTTTCTTTCTTTGGCTATCTTTGGATAAACTGAAAAGGTAATGGAGGAAGAAGGAAGCAGGAATTAGGTCGTGCAGGTTCTGTTTCTAGCATAAATATTAGATTGTTAGATAAATTGCCTTAAGGAAGTTATTCTTTGGCTCTATGCCTCCTTTCCCCACAAATCATTACAATTTATACAAGTCTAAATACAAGAACCTATACAGAGTAAATATTATTAACTAATGTCAAAAGAAATTTACTTGAAAACTTATGGGACCCTGGATATAGTCCTAGTTTCCTAACCCTCTATTCCTGATTCATATGAACAAATAATTACTTAACATTAACCTTTATTTTTTTATGAAATAACTTAAAAATACTAACAGCCTTAGAACACTATATAATAACTAAATATAGTTATTTATTTTGAACAACTCTGCAGATGGAGAAACAAAGCAGTTGTCACTCTACTATAGGCACAGAGTGAATCATTTTCCAAATTTAAGAAGTAGCTCACGTACAGCCACTTAATAAAACCAGATATACCAATACTTTTGTAGTATTTGTAACTTCCTTCATACATGGGTCCCACTTTAATGTGACCCCAGGTTTGTGGCACTTTGTGAGTATGAATTAGCATCTACTCCAATCCATAGCTCATTGATCCTCATTTGTATGGTTTTTTTGTGTTTGTTTGTTTGTTTTTGTTTTTTTAGAAGCAATTAGGGTTAAGTGATTTGCCCAGGGTCACACAGCTAGTAAGTGTCTGAGACCACATTTGAACTCAGGTCCTCCTGATCCCAGGGCCAGTGCTTTATCCACTGCGTCCCCTAACTGCCAGTATGAGGTTAAAAAAAAATTTTTTTTTTTAACCACTCAAGCTGAGGACAAATGAGTTGAAAGCAAAATGTGTTTTAATTAAACAGCATAGCAAGATAAGTGATGAGAAAAATTCCCTTAATATATGCAAAAGGTACATTCTTCCATAAGTTACAACACCACCAGTAGTAGAGAAGATGCACTAGTAATATGCATGACCAGGCAACACATATGGTGGGGAATATAGATAGTGAGCACATACCTGTGATGCACATATGTCTGGAGTAGCATATGCTTCTGATGCTGCACTGCCACTGATATTTTCTGGTGAGGTTATTGAGCAAGCTGCTTTCTCCACTAAGCTGTGGTCCTTTGTTTTATTATCTCTGCCATGCTGGTTTACGGTAAACTCATCTATTGCTGAATACCTCCTCAATTGTTATTATTCTTTTGTAAAGGTGGGCAAGTGCTATCTTTTATGCACATTGATCTGCCTACATGTACCTCTAAGAGATGAATGAATCTCTATAGTCCCATCCACTCATCCTTCTCCTAGGAAGACTTTTATGTCTGCCAGGAGAGAAGGAGGAGGTAGGGATCAAAGGCTAGCTACTCTCTTTTCAATAGAAAAAAGATGCCGGGCTAGAATGATCTATCCATTCCCCTAAATATTCTTAGTCTAAATGAAATGTTTTTAGGTTGTAAGGATCCTCATGTCAAGACTACCACTCTCTTTTTACTCCTCTCTTTTTTGCTACTGAGAGACTCCCTATTTTCCAGAGCTAAGGCCCAGCAAGCAAGCTGTGCTCTGAGCTTGGCATAACAACAATCCTTTGTGCTCATCCTTTGGATAAACTCTGCTGCAGCAAAATCCCAGAATTGTTTCACACTGGTCTCACGTGGTCAAGAGCTTGAACAAACACCTACAGTACCCATGATCTGTTCATGAAGTTCTGCTCTGAATCAAATTTGTCTCACGGTTGCTGTTACCCCTCATTGTCAGTGCTACAGCTCACTGCATAGCCATTGGTATAAGTATTGAGATTTGCCCACACTAAAGTGGGTCTCCTAGTAGAGAAGCCCTGACACATGTCTAGTTCCCCCTCCCCCACAATGGAATAAAGAAAACTTTTTCCTTGTGACCACTGTTAGCTCTTTGCTTTTATTTTGTTTTTTATTTTATTTTATTACTTAGAGTTAACTGTGGTTGTGATGACCTGTGTGAGCTCTTTGGTATTTTAAAGTTAACAGCATTTGCATAACCTCTATGACTCTTTGGTCATTTGTTTTCAGAGATGACAAAGTTCAAGCTGAATTTCTCTTGACTATTCCTTAATGGAGAAGGCATACCCTAAGCTCTATTATCCATTCCATCCCACTAAAGGCCAGTTCCACAAAGAAACCACATAGCAAATAATAAATGGAAATCATTTACATTTTGAACAAGTATTTGCTCTGAAAGAATGAACCAGGAAAGGGAGTGAAGGTAAAAAGCAATGCTGAAACCTATTGCCTTTCTCTTAACAGGGAGCCTATATTAAACACCCCAGTCATCTGAAAGAAAAGGTACTATATTCGAATGGATAGAATAGAAATCGATGACTGCATGACACAAGAAGAATATTAGAATAAAACTAAAACATTATGAAAAATCAAACAAATTAAAGGTAACTATTATCTGAAACAACTGATGTGGGAAACAGATCAAGAAGAGATAATCTAAGAATCATCTGACTGCCTGAAAACCATGACAAAAAAATAAAGGCTAAATGTCATATTTCAAAAACAACCCAAAAAACCCAACCAAAAACCCAGCTTATCTTTATTTAGAGACAAAACCCCTTATAAAAATAGAGATGTAAAATAAGTGAAGAGTTCAATAGAACAGGGGAAACCCCCAAGTACAGAATAACTCTTGGTTAGGCATTGATGAGTTGAGGAGAGGGTGAAGGGATAGCTTCACCATGTCCAGCAGTGTGGCAAAAGATACATACAGGCAAATAGCAAATTCCATGCAGTTAGAACACTCATTAAGTGAGTCAGTGAGCCAGAATAGGTTCCAACTACTCATGATTATCTTTAGTTAAATGTGGGAAGCTATTTCTTTCCTTGCTCACTGCTTGTGTGTATATGCTCTCCACTTTCTCCTTTCCACAGAAAGCAAAAATTACCAGAATTTCCCTATCACACTAGGCTTCCATCTTCCGTTATCCTTCATTCTATCCTCCCAACTAAGAAAAAAAAACTATACTTATGGGAAGGATGATGGTAGAACTTCTAGTAATTCTCAAGGAGTCATTTTTTGGGCAAAATTTACTATTTTCTGTTCTAAATGGTCAATTCTCCTTCCAATTCTTTCCTTTCTAATCCTCATTTTATTTAACATCATTTAAGAGTCTGAGCAGTTAGGAGGTGCAATGGATAGAGTACCAGGCTTAGATTCAGTAAAACTCATCTTGCTGAGTTCAAATCTGGCCTTAAACACTTACTACCTGTGTGACACTTAACCCTGTTTGCCACAGTTTCCTCATCTGTAAAATGACCTGGAGAAAGAATGGCAAAACTCTCCAGTATTTTTGCCAAGAAAACCCCAAATGGGGTCACAAAGAGTTAGACACAACTGAAAACAATTGAACAACAACAAAAAATGGGATTCCATTGATTATCCCACTTAACCAAAAATAATTACATTTTATAGAAAATAATTTTTATTGATTTTTTTAAACATCATTTATTTCCTCCCATGTATCCTGCCTATTCTCAGAGAATGATGGCTAATAGCAAAAAAAAAAAAAAAAAATTAAAAGAAAAGGAGGAAGAAGAGAAAAAAAACAAAATCAATCAATATATTAGAAAAATCTGATAATATATACTGTGATCCACAACTAGATTTCCATCCTCTCCCTCACTCCTAACTGTGCAAAGGAGTGGGAGGAGATGTTTTCTTTTATCTCTTTTTTGATGCCAAGCTTTTTCTCCCTTCAATGTTTGCTTGTTCTAGATAAGAACACTTCTTGTGCCCAGAGATGCCCATAGAGTTAATTGCTCTCCTGATTACCTTCTCCATTCTCTGGACTTTCAGAAGTTGACTGGTGGATTATTTCTGTTTTTATTTCACCTTCTGGTTCTAATGGATATGTGTAGCTTTCATTTATGAATTCTTGAATCAATAAATCAATCAGAACCAAGTATGAACAGGCCTTGTGCAATACCTTCATTGTGTGAATGACTTAGACATACTTTAAAGACTTTATATAAAATAAAAGAGCTCTAAGAGCTGGAGAGTGATTCAGAGGATCTGGAAGGGTCAGACAGGCTTGATCTAAGAGTCAGCAGCTCCAAGGCAATCAGGAGAAAGAGAAGATAGGACCAAACCACGGCAGACAATGAAGAAGGTAATCAGGAGAGCCATTAATTCTATGGGCATCTCTGAGCACAAGAACTAGCTAACACTATCAGTGCACTCAACTGCTCAAGGACTGAGGAAAGGTCTGTTTTATTTTTTTTTCCAAGCTCTGCTCCTATGAATAGACACTATAATATAATCTGCTGTTTTGTTACCCAAATGTTACAAAGAGGCCAGGGGTTAACTCGAGATCTATATAAATTTAAATTTAGTCAGAGAGGCCACCTCCTGACTAAGTGTTCAGAAATTTCCTTTCTAAGGACTCAGTGTGATTGTGATTGAACTAATGTTTTTCATCTAAAATACACTGCCTAAAACCACATAGCGGAGAACAACATGGACTGTAGCTTTTATTACATTGTCCCTCCCTCCCTCCCTCCTACCTTACTTCTCTTCCTTCCTTTCTTTTTTCCTTCCTTCCTTCCTTCCTTTTTTCCTTCCTTCCTTCTTTCCTTCCTTCCTTTTTTCCTTCAGTGAGTGGGGGGCAGTGGGAGGGAAGAAGAAGAAATGCTTGATAATTGAAAAATTATTTAAAAAATAATAATAATGATATGGCTTTAGGTCTGGAAGTGTTATTACTCCTTCATCCCTACCTTTTTCCCACTATAACCCTTATTTTTCTAGGTCATTTTCCCCCCTCCAAATGAATTTTATTATCATTTTAACCAGATCTGTAAAGTATTCCTTTAATAGTTTGATTTGTATAGTATTATACCTCTAAATTAACTTTAGTAATATTATCACTTTTGTTATGTTGGCACAGCCTAGTTATGAGCATTGGATATTCTTCCAGTTAATTGTTCTTCATTTCTTTAAGGAGCATTTTGTAATCGAATCTATACAAGTATTTTCTGTGCTTAGGTAAATTGATCCCCATATATTTTATGCATTTTGTCATTATTTTGGATGAAATTTCCCTTTCTATTTTTGCCATTTGGATTTTGCACTTACATAGAAATACTGTTAATATTTATGAGTTTTTTTTGTATTCTGCAACTTTGTTGAAGCTTTCAATTGTCTCAAATAGTATCTTTGCTTATTCCTTAGGATTTTCTAAATAAATGATCATGTTGCCAGCAGGTAGGAATAATTTTTATCTCTTCATGGCCTACTTGTATGACTTTAATTTGTTTCTCTTGTTTTATTTCTATTGCAAACATTACTAGAACCAAATCAAATAATTGTAGGGAAAATGTTATGCCAATTTTGGGCTTTACTTGAGTGTACTCTTGGATTTGGCATTGCATTATTCTTATATTTGTTGTGGAAACTTCTGGTGTGTCCTCATTGCATATGATGCTTGATTTTGGTTTTATAAAATAATTTTTATGTTCAATATTAGGAAACTATCATCATAATTGGCCATATCAATGACAAAATTGACAGAAATCATATGATTATCTCAATAGATGCAGATAAAACTTTTGACAAAATATAGCACCCATTCCTATTAAAAACACTAGAGAGGATGGGAATAAATGGAGTTTTCCTTAAAGTGGTAAATAACATCTATCTAAAACTATCAGGAAGCATTATATGTAATGGGGATAAGCTAAAATCATTCCCAGTAAGATCAGGGGTGAAATAAAGATGTCCATTATCACCACTGTTATTCAATATTGTACAAGAAATGTAAACTTTAGCAATAAGAGAAGAAAAAGAAATTGAAGGAGAGTAGGTAATGAGGAAGCAAAGCTATCACTCTTTGCAAATGATATAATGGTATATTTAGAGAATCAACTAAAAACTACTTGAAATAATTAACAACTTTAGCAAAGTTGCAGGGTATAAAATACAGTCACATAAATCACTGGCATTTTTATATGTTACTAACAAAGCCCAGCAGCAAGAGATAGAGAAATTTCATTTAAAATAACTATAGGCAATATAAAATATTTGGGAGTCCACCTGCCAAGACAAACCCAGGAACTATATGAACACAATTACAAAACACTTTTCACACAAATAAAGTCAGCTCTAAATAATTGGAAAAAATATCAGTTGCTTATGGGTAGACCAAGCTAATATAATACAAATGACAATTCGACTTAATTTAATTATTCGGTGTCATGCCAGTCAAAGTACCAAAATTATTTTATAGAGCTAGAAAAAATAATAACAAAATTCATCTGGAAGAAGAGAAGGTCAAGAATATCAAGGGAATTAATGAAAAGAAATGCAAGGGAAGGTGGTCTAGCTGTACCAGATCTAAAACTGTATTATAAAGCAGCAATCATCAAAACTATCTGGTATTGGCTAAGAAATAGAGTGGTGGATCAGTGGAATAGGTTAGATACGCAAGACACAGTAGTCAGTGACTACTATTTGATAAACCCAAAGACTAGCCTTTGGGATAAGAACTCCCTATTTGACAAAAACTGCTAGGAAAACTAGAAAATAAAATGGCAGAAACTAGGCATAGACCAACATCTTATACCATATACCAAGATAAGGTAAAAATGGGTATATGATGTAGACATAAAGGGTGATACCATAAGCAAATTATGAGAACAAGGAATAATTTGCCAGTCAGATCTGTGGAGAAAGGAAGAATTTATGATCAAATAAGAGATAAAGAACATTATGAAATGCAAAATAGATAATTTTGATTACATTAAATTAAAGTTTTAGCACAAACAAAGCCAATACTATAAATATTAGAAAGGAAACAGAAACCTGGGAAACAATTTTTACAATCAGGGTCTCTGAATAAAGGCCTTATTCTAAAATATATATATATATATATTAAGTTTTCCTTTATGAATTTAAATGCTAAGGCATTTGAGGCAAAAAAAGTTTAATATTGATATTGGTTTGTTGTTTATGATTCTTTTCGGTACAATGTAGTTCACTTTTCTGTCTTTTTTTTCTGTTGCAATTTTTTGTTTGTTTGATAGCATGTTTGCAACTCTTGCTTTTTTGGATTTTCTTGATCATAGTACATTTTCCCCAGCCCTTCATTTTTATTCTGATTTTGCTTTTTCATGTGTGTCTCTTATAAGCAACAGATGGTAAAGTTTTGTTTCCTATACAATTTGTCATTCTTTTTGTTTTACTGGATTATTAAATCCATTTCACACTTAAAGTTATGAGCTAGATTGACATTTTCCTCCATTCATTTCTTTTTCTTTTTTTATATGAATGTAATGAAATATTTTTATATTATAAAAAATGACGAATATACTTGGAAATGTTTTTATGAACCAAGAGATCAATATTAAAAATGACAATAACAATATAAAAGAAAAAAAAAACAGTGAAAGCCTTCAGATTATCACCAAACATAAACGTAAAGTCTGACAAGGAGAATACCACCTGGCCCTAAAGAGAGAAAAGGAGGAGTATAAGTGCTGAAAGGGGCATATGTTTTCAAACATGGCCACTGAGTTTATTTGTTTATTATGATTCTGCTTATTTGTCACAAGAGAAGGTTCACTTAGGGTATGGGATGAGTCATTGGGAAGTGACAATGATATTGAAAATGGAAAGAACATCAATGAAACACTTAAAAAGAGCAAAGAAAATGACCAGAGTCACTAACAACATACCCCTCAGCTAGCACTCAATGCAATTCTATAAGGTACCATCAATACACTGTGTTAGCCACTACAGAATACAAAGACACAGGACTGTACCAGTAAGAGCTTTCTCTTCCTTCACTCCTTTCAATAGCTCATTCTGAACCCTAATAACTATTTTATCCCCAGCCCTACTGTAGCCCAGCTAACTCTTTTCCACCATTCTAAGGTTCCATTTGGAACTGTGATTCTTACAAACTCCGCACATCCTCAGACTTTCCAATTACCATATTTTACGGCATAACCATCACCACTGCATAATCATCGCACCCTGGGTTTTTTCAGTTCAATAATTGGCTTATAACCTTTCATCATGTAATTGTAGCATGGTATAATTCTGTTTGTCACACAGCTTAAAAGGTAAACCAAACAGCAATGTATTGACCAGTGGCATATAGATACACATTTATCTCTAGAGTATCATGAGCCGCCCACCCGGAATTCTCAGCACAAGCGCATTGTCAGTATATTTCTGAAAGCCAACTTGCCTGGTTTGTTTAGAGCACCACAGCACTAATAGTATTGTCACTCAACCCAATGAAGAGCCATAGGTCCAAGGGAAGCAGCCAGGCAAACATTCCATGAGTAAATCACATGATATGATAAGACTTGCATCTTCCTGTGCTAGTTAAACTATACAATTTGCCTGCCAGTGATACATCAATGTGTGAAGCATTTCTTTCTAATTATGGGTAAATATAAAAACTACTTTGCAGGCTTCAAACTGAAGTGATTGTGTTCACTGAACAGCATGGAAACAGAGCTGCTGAAAGACAGTTTTCAGTGAATGAAAAGTTTGTGTGAGACTGGCAGAAACTAAAAACTAGTAGTACCATCACAATTGTTTTAAAAAAGCTTCATATAATGGTTGCACCTTACTTTTTGCAAAAAATTTGGCAGAAAATCTGTGACAATTATGCAGTGAAATACGGTTACATTTATTTCACTTCTTCATTTTATTTTTTTTTTTGCTTGATTGCTTTTATTTTAAATAGTATTTTATTTTTTCCCCAATTAAATGTCAAGACAATTTTTAGTATTCATTTTTTACAATATTTTGAGTTCCAAATTTTTCTCCCTCCTCTCCCCTCCCCTCTTCTGAAAATGGTACGCAGTTTGATAGAGGTTATACTTGTGCTATCATGTAAAACATATTTCCATATTAGTCACAGTTGTGAAAAAAAAAGTAAATCAAAAGGGAAAAAAAACCATGAAAAAGAATAAAGTAAGTGAAAAAAGTATGCTTCGATCTGCATTCAGAGTCCATCAGTTCTTTATCTGGATGTGGATAGCATTTTCCTTTCTGAGTTCTTTGTACTCGTCTTGGATTATTGTGCTGCTGAGAAGAGTTGAATCATTCATAGCTGATCATCACACAATGTTGCTGATACTATGTACAGTGTTTTCCTTTCTGCTCATTTTACTTTGCATCAGTTTGTACAAGTCTTTCCAGGTTTTTCTGAAATTTGCCTGTTCACTATTTATTATTGCACAATAGTATTCCATTACATTCATATACTACAGCCTGTTCAGCCATTCCCCAATTGAGGGACATCCTCTCAATTTCCAATATTTTGCCACCACAAAAAGGGCTGATATAAATATTTTTGCACATGTAGGTCCTTTTCCCTTTTTTTATGATCCCTTTGGGATACAGATCTAGTATGCAATGGTATTGCTGTATCAAAGGATATGCACAGTTTGGTTGTCCTTTGGATGTAGTTCCAAATTGCTCTCCAGGATGGTTGGATCAGTTCACAACTCCACCAACAGTACATTAGTGTCCCAATTTTCCCACATTTTCTCCAACATTTATTATTTTTCTTTTTTTCTTTTGTCATATTAGCTAATCCAATAGGTGTAAGGTGGTACCTCAAAGTTGTTTTAATTTGCATTTCTCTAATCAAAAGTGATTTAGAGTACTTCTTCATATGCTTATAGATAGCTTTGATTTCTTCAGCTGAAAACTGCTTGTTCATATCCCTAAACCCTCTATCAATTGGCAAATGGTTTGAATTCTTATAAATTTTCCTCAGTTCTCATTATTTGAGAAATAAGGCCTATATCAGAGATACTTGCTGTAAAGATTTTTCCTAGCTTTCTGATTTCCTTCTAATCTTGGTTGTATTGGTTTTGTTTGTACAAAAGCCTTTTAATTTAATGTAATCAGTGCTATCTAGTTTACATTTCATTATGCTCTCTATCTCTTGTTTGGTTATGAATTTGTAATTCATTTAACTTCTTTAAGAATTTGGATGCTCCAGAGAAAGAACTATGCAGATTGAAGTATACTATTTTCACTTTTTTTTTCCTTTCTTTTGGTTTTCCCCTTTTGTTCTGATTCTTCTTTCACAACATGACTAATGTGGAAATACGTTTAACATGATTGTACATGTATAACCTATATTAGATGGTTTGCTGTCTTGGGGAGGGGGGAAGGAGGTAGGGAGAAAATTTGGAACTCAAAATTTTACAAAAATTAATGTTGAAAACTATCTTTACATGTAATTTGAAAAAAATAAAATGCTATTAAGGAAAAAAAGAATTTGGATACTATACCACTTGGTGCGTATATGTTTAGTATTGATATTACTTCATTGTCTGTGGTACCTTTTAGCAAGACGTAGTTTCTTTTAATTAGGCCTATTTTTGCTTTTGCTTTGTTTGAGATCAGGATTGCTACCCTTGGTTTTGTTTTGTTTTTTTATCTTCAGCTGAAGCATAATAGATTCTGCTCCAGCCCCTTACTTTTACTTTGTGCGTGTCTCTCTGCTTCAAGTGTATTTCTTGCAAACAACATATTGTAGGATTCTGATTTTTGATCCACTCTGCTATCCCCTTCCATTTTATGGGAGAGTTCATTCCATTCACATTACAGTTATGACTACTAACTGTATATTTCTCTCCATTCTATTTTTCCTCCTGTTTGTCCTCTTTCCTTTCATCCTTTCCCTCCTCGACAGTGTTTTGCTCCTGTCTGCTGCTGACTCCCCTGGTCTGCCCTCTCTTTTGTCAGTCTCTCCCCCTCTCCCACACACTTTTTACTTAATCTCCTCCTCTTCTACTTTCCTGTTAGGTAAGATAGATTTGTATATTCAACTGATTGTGTATATTATTCCCTCTTTGAACAATACTGATGAGCATAAGATTCAAATGATGCCTATCATGCACCTTCCCATCTTTCCTTCCCCTGTAATAGGTTTTTTCTGCCTCTTCATGTGAAATAATTTATCCCATTCTTCCTCTGTCTTCCTTCTGAACCCAGTGTACTCCTCTTTCTCATCCCTTAATTATTTTTTTTGTCATTCCCTCAAACTTATCTTATACCTAGACCCTCTGTCTATGTATATTACTTCTAGCTGTGCTACTAAAGTACGATTTTTAAGAATTGCAAGAATCATTTTCCCATGTAGGGATGTAAACAGTTCAGCTGCATTGAATCCCTTATGTTTTCTTTTCCCTTTTTCCATTTTTAGGCTTCTCTTGGGTCTTGATACTGGAGATCAAATTTTTTGTTCAATTCTGGTCTTCTTATGAAAGCTTAAAATCCTTCTATTTTGTTGAATGGTTATTTCCCCTAACCCCCTGAAGTGTTATACTTAATTTTGCTGGGTAGGTGATTCTTGGGTGTAGTCCAAACTCTTTGCCTTCCAGAATATCATGTTCTATGACCTCTGATCCTTTAATGTTGCTAATTCCTGTATAATCCTGATTGTGGCTCCCCAATATCTGAATTATTGCTTTCTGGCCACTCGCAGTATTTTTTTCTTGACTTGATAGTTCTGTAATTTGGCTAAAATTTTCCTTTTTATTTTGGAATATTTTACCTGAGGTTTTTGGTGGAATCTTTCAATGCCTATTTTGCCCTTTGATTCAGGATATTAGGGCAGTTTTCCTTGATAATGTCTTGAAAGATACTGTCCAAGGCCTCCTTTTGGTTATGGCTTTCAGGTAGTCCAATCATTCTGACATCGTTTCTCCTGCATCTATTTTCTAGGTCAATTGTTTTTCCAATGAGATATTTTATATTTTCGTCTCTTTTTTCATTCTTTTGATTGATTCTTGATGTCTTATAGAATCATTAGCTTCCACTTGCCCAATTCTATCTTTTTTTTTTTTTTTGGGCTAGGCAATGGGGTTA